>NC_069136.1:43137064-43482846 GCF_026914265.1 Mya arenaria
TATTTATTCATCCTTTTCGGTAAATTAAAACAAATGCTCGTCTTATACTGGATTAAAGGTGCATTTTTAAAATGACACAGTCTTTTTTCATCTGTCTTACTATATATAGAAATTGGTCGAAGCAAAATGGAACCGGCTAACGAAAGAAAACATTGTTTAATTAAATTTAACGTTTTTTCTTATTTCTAAAGAAATAAGTACTTTACATCAGCAAAACAAAACACAGTTAGGTATCGCATAAAAATAAAGATAATTACTCGTTGGCCTATTATTGACGATCTACCGTTATGACTCATAGATTATGAAATATACACAAAAGTCATATTATTTCTAAACACATGAAGTGGCTTCATGCTGAACAGTCAATGGCAGAAAAAGTGATTCATAGGTTAATGTAGACGAACCGGAATTTAAGTGTTCGAAATGAGATCAGATGAAATGAATAGTGATGCAAAATTAAAACATTATGAAACGCTGATGTCGCTTTTACTTAAATTTAACATTCTATGTCACACAACTGTCCAGGCACATGCAGCGGAATCTGCGATTTAATCGAACTATTTTGCAAGTATGTGTCCTGATTTTCCTGAATAATATAAATTACTGATACTCCTGTACTCCACATTTTTGTTGCTTTTCAATTGAGAAACAAACTGTTTTGAGAGGGAGACTCTTGATACGTTTCTCATTTTATTCATTTGGTTTTCACATTTGGTTGGGACAGAAAACGATATTGCATCAGCTTGAGACAAGCAATGATTTGTGAGTGACAATTTCAATTAACAGCCGACGTCAAACACGGATAGAAAAACTGCCTCAAACAGAATTTCAGAAAATATAAAAAACGAAGAGCAACAATATATGAGGTAAAATTCATATATAACATAGCCAAAATGGATCATGCATTTGCCCAGAAATTCTATGATTTCAATTCTCGAAAAAGTAGTATAAGTATATAGTATTTGAATAGGAAATCCCTACTACACAGATCAACTGTTACTGTACAGTCTGATACTCGAATATTCTAATTTCGAGTGCAATCCGTCAGGCAACAGCAAATTGGAAACGAATAGAGACGTCTGTGTATTCCATCTGACACGAAAATAATTTAATCATTGCTTATACCAACTTTATTTAAATTACTTGAACATTACCGAACCTGTAAATCAGTGATCATTATACTATGCGATCGTACATTGGCTCATAATAGTATTTTTAATGCATCAATATGATTGTGCTATCAAGATCATAAACAACACTGAATGTATTTTGCTTGGACAATGAAAACTTGGTCCTTTCCCACAAAGATCATTCTGTGAATCCGAAATGCGCTCGAGAATCCGTCAAATTTTAAACAAATATAATTATATATAATTGAATTACAATTCTGTCCAGAATAGAAGCCACTGAAATGTTGGTGAGATATAATTGATGCACGTGTTAGAGGCTGGGAATGTTTTGAATATTAAGCCACTGTGGCATCTCTCTTGGGGATATTGGTGATCTTCTTTATGATAACTAAAAAACCTCTAACGAACGACTGGGTATTTTTTATTGGTAAATGACTCGGTGACGGAAATTACATCAAACATAGCAAATCACTCCATTTATCCGAATTAACGTAGAGAGTAAGTATAGAACACATACAGAATGGAACATTAAGCCTAAGATAATTACAAAGCAAACTGGGTATGGTACGTCACGTATGATCATAATTCAGGAAAAGTGGTATTTATTTAACGCATCATGCACCACCGCTATTACTGCAGTTACAACCATTACCAGATTAATCAAAGCTTCTTAGCTGGTCACTTTGATCTGATATCAGTTTGCTTAAGGTATCATTTCTTTAAAAAGTATATTCAAATTACAGAGTTGTTTTTTCTCAAAGACAGATATTCTTCACTTGAAAATAACGGCTCCTGAAAGCTTCAATTATGCAAATACAAATAAGAAACGTTTATTTTCCGTGTCTGTGTTTCGTTGTGCTAAGCAAGTTGAAGATCACGAACTAATATATCTGATAAAGATGAATGTTGATACGTTTATTATAATTGTCTGTATTCATTTGAATTGAATGCTGAAAAATGCTTAACGCGTTTCTGACCAAAACATCGATAGTTATTAACATGTTGCCTTAACAAAATCAGTTTTGATCAACCACAATTTTAACAATCACATAAGTCTACACAGCTTGTTCACTTTGTGTTGTAAGGTGGTTGTTTCATATGCATTTTTAGATGGAAGTCGGAATTTAAACGCTGTTCCACTGGTTTCCGCCTTGCCTTTCTATGATTCTTAATGGGGTGAAATATCACTAAACGACCGTATCATATCCCCCTTTCAACAGTCAGTTGTTGCGATGTAAAACCCGCGGCTTTCCGGCGTCTTAATAGAGTTAATAGGTTTACCTTATATACAATCTAAATAGTACTCTAAGGTACTTCTATAACCGAAATTCTCTTCTTTGTTATGGCATTAAATATATCAAGTACTACCGCCTCTTGTGTTAGGGATCGGAAAATCTACAGGTTGCTTTCATTTTTACCGACTATGGCGACGACTCTAACCAGATGAACAACTGGGAATTCGAATGCAGGCTGGTGACCACGTTGTCTGTGTACTGCCATCAAAGGGTATTTGATGATGACGAACACTTTCTCTTCAAATGTAGTCGTATTACTGCACAAAAGCGTCAATTAATATTTCAAACTAGGAACTATCACCAACTGAATATTCATAAGTTGCCGCACAGCTACAGTAATCTGAATGATGAACAAAACAAAAACATTATCCAAAGAGTACAAACGTATATTGTTGCTTATTAAAAATCTAAGACGAATAATGTTCTGTATCGACTCCTGCCTATCAGTTTACTTGAAGTATAAGCCCAAGGGGTTTTCGCGACAACAGATTCGTGTGCATATATCATTTATCTTCCTCCCTTACTTTCTACCTTCCGTTAACTGATCTTTAAAGTCAATCTAGTACTAATTCAAAACCTACAAATGACTATTATATTCATGATGTAATTTCAACGCAGCATACAATTCATTTCAGCGGACAGAAATCTTTTTCAAAAGACATTATGTCTCACTTTGTTTGCTGTATTTGCTTGCGACCGGAAATAAGAAAATGTTTTATTGTCCTGTAAAGTGCCTTCTGTCATCGGACCGGGATACTGCATGGCACGTGCTTTTTGCTCTAAGCAAATTTTTAATTACCTAGTGTACAACAGGATTATTCTAGTTTTTTGTTTGTGGATTTATATCACAATGGCCAGCACTTCTAACAGGTTTTCTCCTTTGCGGCAAAATGAAAAGAAGCGCAAACGTAGAGGGACAAGTGCTTCATCATGTCCGGACACGTGTCCGGATATCGGCCAGTATAATGGCCAGCGTGGTCATCATGGCGGACGTGGCACCCCGTCTGTATTCCCTGAGACGGCACCACCGCGTAGGGAGTTTTCTTGTATGTCGTTGGACAACAAACTCGACTGTTTATTTGACCTCATTACTTACACAAGTCCAATTCACAATAAACTGGATAATAATGAGCAATGTTTGTTTCACACAAAGGCTACCACCGATGTCATTGAGAGCCGCCTTCGCCTTTTGGAGTACAAAAGTATAGATAACGAGGCCAGGATGTTGAAAGGGAACTTAATTTTCAATGGCATTGCCGACCCAAACGGGGCCGAGAACTGTGTTGACACCATCCGTAAGTTCCTTAGTGAACGATTGTTTGAGGACGTTTCTAAAATCGGAATAGTGCAGGCGAACAGAATCGGCCGCCGGCGTGGTGGCCCGGGATCTCGCCCAAGAGGTGTGCTTGTAATATTTTCAGTCCTCTGTGATGTCAATTTTATTATGAGCAACGTTGGGAACTCAAGGACTCCCCCTAAATTGTCATACGGGACTACCCGCTTGAAATTCGCACTGCCATGCAGCAGCTTTGGCCGGATTTTAAGGACGCACAGAAAAGATGTGGTCCTAGAAATGTCCAATTGCTTTTTCCTGCCACTCTTAAGGTCAATGAAGATGTCGTTCGTGATTTATTTCCTGGCTGGTACGATATTCTTCGTGGATCGAGGAATGCCAACAATGCTGCTCGTGTCGGTGAGCGTCTGTCCGCCCTCAAGATCGAGTCTGTGCAGCGACAAGTCAGGTTGGCGACATCGTATGCGTCCCAGCCCACCCCTAAACCGCCGATGGAGTCTTCTCGAGTGACATCCGATGTGGACAGCAGTTCAAGCGACGAATCAGGATGCGATATCGACCTTGACCCGCAGGGAGGTACTACTAGACGTGCGATGCCTCGCGACGGCACGGGTCCTGTCCTTACAGCCCCCGGCTATCTCCTTAATGTCCATCCAGCCATGAACACACAGGGGAGCAAAGTGTCCACGTCGCATGTATCCAACCCCAAGGAGACGGGCCTCAAAAGTAATGCACCAAGTATCACTTCCGGTTCGAACCCCAATGGCTCCCCCGATATCGAGTTGGATCAACCTAACAGTATTCCTCGTACGGAGAGCTCCAAGCTCTAGGGTTGCGCGGGGAGTGTGGCATTCTGTGACGTTTGTGTAACACGCCCGTGCTCATCTTCGAAACTTCATTGTGCCCATATCTCTTCTGAAGAATTCCAATCGTTGATTAATTCCCATAACGAAACGATGAAATGTGATTCTCGTAGTATACAACATCCTGAAAATAGAAATAATAATTTGTCGAATGACCTCTGTTGATGCTTTAGATTTAAATATTGGTTCACTCAACTTGTGTGGCCTAAAGACAAGGCTTAACTATCCAGAATTTGTTGATCTAATTAAGAATTTTCATATTTTCTGTGTCCAGGAGACTAAAATTGACAATTTTGATATCATAAGTTTGGATAATTATCACTTTTATTCTAAAC
Source organism: Mya arenaria (assembly GCF_026914265.1). NCBI lineage: Eukaryota > Metazoa > Mollusca > Bivalvia > Myida > Myidae > Mya > Mya arenaria. The sequence continues at coordinate 43,141,982 of NC_069136.1, forward strand.
CAAGGTCACAAAAGTATCTCCGGAAATCCGGGGGTCTCGGTTTCTTTGTTCACAATAGTTTAAATCATAAAGTGGAAATTATCCAATCTAATAATGAATATGGTCATTGGCTAAAGTTAAGCTTATCAAATAACGATTGCATAATAATAGGCAACATCTATGTCCCATCCGATCAGTCTAGATTTTTTAACGAAGACGAATTTTTAGAATTTCAAAATGATGTCTCTGACAAGTGTATTACATACAAAAAGATTTTCCTGACAGGAGACTGTAGTGCATACACATCTAATATGCCCGATTTTGAAGATTTTGATGATTTTCTATCAAAGCACTTCAGATTAGACGAAGAAACATTAAGTTCTCTTAATACATCACGAGTTTTAACTGACCTGAATCTGCCATTGTCACGCAATTCACAATGTCGTTAAATTAACAACCATGGATATAAGTTGTTAAATATATGTAATTCCAACAATCTTTTTTTATTAAATGGACGTCTTGGTAACGATGCCCACTCTGGAAATTACACATTTCGTAATAGTTCTGTTATCGACTATAGTATTGCATCAGCTCATTTACTCTGTTCTGTGAATGACTTCGAAATAATTGATGTCGATCCACTTTTTTCGGATGGTCATAGCTTACTGTCAACAATTGTCACTATCGATATTTCCAATACACAAACAAAGGTAAACATTACCTCTAGCTCGCGAAATCCAACCCGTCATCCTAAATGGAAGCAGGAAAAATACGAGGAATTCGTGTTCAACCTGAACAGTACCGACAAAGAATCTATTGATAACCGGTTGCGTAATCCCCCACGGTCAAATACGCGATTATTCCTCAATACAATTACTGCAGATATTGCTAATCTGTTCAAAGAATCGGCTTATAAAACATTCTCTCAAAAAATAAGTAATAACACCTATCAAATAAAATATACATATAGCACGAAAAGGCCGTGGTTCGGCCTACATTGCAAGAAGGCGCGGTCGCTATACAATAAAGCACGGAAAGCTTATAATATGAATAAATCGACTTCGAACAAAGAAAAATTACATATTGCGAGTAAGCATTATAAAGTTACAATGAATACGAATGTCGCAAAACACATTCAAAACATCCTAAAGATTACTGGAACCACTTGAACAAGGTTACCAACGTATCTAAACATGAGTCACCCCCTATAGACGATTTTTTTCATTATTTCAAAAGAATCAATGACGTCGTTGACGCGAATGATCTTATATCGGATAATAACCACCCGAGCTTCTCTAGCGCCGAAACCGATCTGTTAAATAGGCAAATAGAACATGACGAAATTAACAAAATGATACTGAAAAGTAAGAATGGTAAAACATCGTCGCAGTTTAATAATATTATCAATGAATACTTTAAAGCCTCGCGCGCCAATATGATCCCAACCTTCTGTACACTTTTCAATATAATTCGTGACACTGGTATTCTCCCGGATGTATGGCTAATCGGGACAATAAAGCCAATTTTTAAAAACAAGGGTTCTCCTACCGACCCCCAAAATTATAGGCCGATTACCATTCTTAGTTGTTTAGGCAAATTATTCACGTATATCCTTAATGAACGCATCAACACATTCCTCTATAATAATAACTTATTAAACGAGAACCAAGCCGGATTTCGCGCAAATTATTCAACCTGTGATCATATTCTTACATTGCATTTCCTTACAAGTAAACTAAGGGCCCAGAAAAAGAAACTGTTTTGCTCATTTATTGCTTTTTTTCTGCCGCATTTGACTCTGTCTGGCGAGCTGGCTTGTGGCATAAACTAATGCAAACTGGTTTACAAGGTAAAATTCTCACAGTCATAAAAAATATGTATAATGATATAAAAGCATGCGTTTCCATCAATGGGCATCTGTCTCCTATGTTCCCAAGCTTTTGTGGAGTTCGTCAGGGAGAAAATCTTTCTCCGATTTTATTTTCTATTTACCTAAACGATTTAGAAGAGTTCCTTAAAAGAACATGTTCTAATGTTTCTATAGAAGAAGATGCTAATGAGACAATTATGTACCTTCAGTTACTTATTCTCTGGTATGCTGATGACACTGTACTTTTTGCAGACAATGAACGTGATTTTCAAAAAAGTCTTAACTGTTTCCAAGATTACTGTTTGCAATGGGAAACTAAATATTAACCTCTCAAAGACTAAAATAATTGTCTTTGGTGCCAGAAATCTGAAGAAATTTAACTTTAGCATTGCTAACCAAGCGCTAGAGATAGTCAAGGAATACAAATATCTAGGTGTATATTTCTCGTCCACCGGTAGCTTTTTATACTGCCGAATATATTTAATAAGCCAGGCTAACAAAGCAATGTATGCTCTATTTCTTAGAATTGATAACCTAGACTTGCCTTTGGACATTCAACTGAAGCTTTTTGATTCTACCATTGTCCCGATTCTAACGTACGGATGTGAAGTCTGGGGTTTTGAAAACCTTGATCTGTTGGAGCAACTGCACTGTATTGTTTGCGACGGATTACATATACTAGAAAAAGTACTCCACGTTACATGCTCTACTCGGAACTGGGTAGATACCCCCTTAACACCATAATGATTAGTTACTGGAGTAAACTCGTTTCATCCCATGACTTGAAGATAAGTTTTTTGATATATAAAGGCATTTTACATAGTAATAATTCAGCCTGGACCAGTTACATCAAGTCAATACTTGATTCAAAGGGTTTTTCATACGTTTGGCATAACCAAACAAGAGTACCTGTTAAACATATCAGTAAACTTGTGAAATCTAACCTTGTAGACCAATTTTAGCAAAACTGTTTTGAACAATTTAATCTTTCGTATAAGGGTAAAATGTATTCTCTGTTTAAGTCTGATATTAAATTTGAGGAGTACCTTAATATTTTACCCAAATCTCTACGTTTTACATCCTTGCATTTCCGCACTAGTAATCATAAATTCCCTATCGAAGTCGGTAGATGGAGACAGAATGCTGTACCACATGTCAATAGAAAGTGTACGTTTTGTAATCTAAACGATATCGGTGACGATTTGCTCTATTTACTTACATGTCCATTTTTTAATCCTACCAGAAAACAATACATAAGTAGTCGTTTTTACTCAAGACCAAATTTCTTACACTTAAGTGAATTTTTTAATTGTAAGAACCCGGATACCTTAAGGAAAACAGCATTTTTTGTTAAAATCTTAGTTAATCACTTTAAACGAATCTGATCATGTATTTTATAGTTTATATCGATTATATTGTATCTTAATTCAAATAAATGAATTTGTTTTGTTATAAAAAAATAATAATAATATTTAAACTTACCACATTCCCCTTACTTACTAATTATATTTGTTTTGTATAATGATAAACTCTAAACCTGTTGTGAAGCGTGAAGCCGCCATTAACCCACATATTTATACCTGTGTTAACATATATATATTGCGTTTTCACATGCTTTTACTTAAATGTAAACTGTGATATAATAAAAGAATATTGAGTTGAGTTGAGTTGCAATACAAAAACATTGTTCCTCAAATAACGCTTAGACCATAAATAGGCATAACTTTATGCATAGTGTAGATACAGCACAAATATATTACACACTAGTTTTTGAACTGATCCACACAAACATATTGTCGCGTGTGAAGGTTGTATAGGTCGCAGTCCTACACACTTGACTTCAGCAAATCGAAATCGGATATCGTCAAATCTACTTGTTGACAAGACATGTTAACATAATTATTGTGCCGGAGTTACAAAAAGGGACGTATAAAGTAATACGGTTTAAAATAACACGATTTAATTAAACAATTAAATTAAATACGTTTATGAGATGATTCATGTAAATTTGAAAGCAAGCCAAAGAATCTTTAATAAATTTTGGTAGGAAAAGAAAGGGAAAATATTAATATGGATAATTACGCAAAAATGGAAAGGTGTTGACATGCATACCTTTCTTCACCTGCTACAAATAGTCGACACGTAGTTAAATTGGAAAATTAGTTACTCTTATCAAATTAGATAATTGAATTAAAGTTTCATCAATTTACATAACCTATTCTTAGGAAATACTAGGAACATGTCTGTTACAATTTTGGGCCACTGAAAATATTTATTTGGAATTGATTTTATTGCCTGTGAACAGAATTGTTAACCCAATAAAATGACGCTTGTTTCACCTTCAGCCTTTCAAAGCGTTGAGCGCTTAACGTGATATGTAACAAAAAAGTGATATGAATTCCAAAATCATGACAATGTCCTCTGACCATTGGGTAATTATGTTATGGTATATCTGTGTGCAATTATATCAAGCTTTTAAATATTTAATGTTAATGTCAACTTAAACAATTCAATAATTTCGCTCTATTTCACTGGCAGTGGCTGCTGTTAAAGCATGTTTGTACTCGTGTGTCATTCGAGTAAGCCATTATTAAGATCGTTCAAACTTGCAAGCAACTATTTTAAGACATAGAGTTAAATAAATTTTATATATCAAATAGAGTTATAAATCCCTATCAGACATTTAAGGAGTTTGACTAAGATAGTTTGTGGTGACTAAGTGAATATCGACTGATCTTAGCTGGACGTTTTATCTTATGATTAATTATAGGGAATTCTTTAAAGTCCTCATACGCACGATGGAAACTATTAAAATATCTTACTGGTTTGTTTTAAAGTGGTGGGCCTTCGTACTCTTTAGTTTGTCTTTCCTAACCTGGTGGACGTTTTATCTTATGATTAATTATAGGGAATTCTTTAAAGTCCTCATACGCACGATGGAAACTATTACAATCTCTTACTGGTTTGTTTTAAAGTGGTGGGGCTTCGTACTCTTTAGTTTGTCTTTCCCAGCCCAATTTTAATAATACAATCAAATGTTGCGCAGGCCTTCCAGAGCCACCTTTGTTAACAGATGGGTTTAATAATGTGTTTCTTACAATGTTCCTGTTATATTAAGTCACGTCTAATTCAGTTATACAATACTTATCGAACCAGTATAATTGAATCTCGCACGATGTATTTATGAGACATTTGCCTTATCTGTCTAGCCTTTTTGTGCAGAAGTTGCATTCACGTTCCTTGGTTAGGGAATCGATGGTAATTTTTCAATTAATGCATAAATCATTGCACTATTAATGCCGCGAATTTGCTATACCTGCCGTATGATGAACATATGCGGCACATTAAAATAAGAGGACAATACTTGTTGACAATACAGCTGACTTAGAAGTTTGTGCGTTGTAGCGATAGAACTTGGATATCTGTTTTGTAGTATCAAAATATGTCTCATTTCCAAGTTTCTGTCGCTAGTGTAGATATTGAGAATTAATATATGTTTGTGCTTGTAGGATTTATGAGTTTCCTATTCACTAAAATTTCGAAATATAAGCCATTTTCTTAGGTATCTAAATTTAGTCGGAGTTGCGTTTGAATATACACTTTTATAATGTAGATGATCTTAGCATGTTCAGTTTTGTAAGGGATACATCATACATGCATTCCTATAATATTGCATAGTTCTCAAACATTCATTTCCAGTACGACTGTTTCAGTATAGTTGTATTTATATACGTAGATGCTATAGTAAAACGCTGTCTAATTAAAACCATTCTATAAGAGAGATCATTTGAAAACATTTACATTCAATGTGTCAGTTTAATTCTATTGAATTTGCAATTCTACTTTAGTAAGCCTTGTTCTGAGGTCGCGTTCACATGTAGCCGCAACATATTTAAAGGCAAAGACCTGACTATACCTTTAACGTTGCACCGTAGCCATATTTGAATATTGTATTTTATTAAACTAAACCATATGACTCTGGTTTTATCAAAAAATATATATACTTATATCATTTCATTTAGCGATGCAATCTGATTTTTTCTTGGCTGTGGCGATATCACAATCGCTTTTAAACCAGCTAAGATCTATGTTGTTTTGTATTGGATACTAGGATGCGCTATATCAGTTTTACTTGTATATATTTGTATTACCAAGTTATCTAATTATCAATCTTAAGGGGATTTAGGTCTTTCAAATATAGGTTCCACACGTTCAATCTATCTTTGGTGCATTACGTATGAAACACACTCGTATTCACATTGAAGACATAGTGGGGATGAGAACATTTTCGTGATCAGACAACTTTCAACAATATATTACATGAAAAAATATGCCGGGTCAACACTTTTTATGTACAGTTTTATGTTTAAAAGACGAAAACGGTAAAGCAGACATTTCATTGCTATATAGATATTAATCCCTACAGCGTTGAAACAGATTGAAACTGTTTTAACGGATGTTTGTCTTTGCAGTGTTCTAAAACAAGTTCGCTTCTAATTATATATAGAGGATACCTGCTTAATGTCGGTAAAAAGATTAAACTATAATGTTACAATTGGCGCAAAAACAATTAAAGAAAAATAAGAGTGAGATGATGTAATTGATTTCAAATAGCATTCTTTGTTTTAATGGTCTGCATCGCCAAGCGCCGAACATCGCAGTTGACACCGTTTAATAGTGAATTCAACTAAAGCATTATGCATTATGTTATTCCTGAGCTAATCTAACGGCGCTCCTTAAGTCTGATATACAATAACTTTAAAACGTATTTCACAAAAACTGATCTTTACTGCAGGTGTCTATTATTGTACCAGATTTTACTATGTCCTCTTTGTGGAACGATGACATGATGTCTACGTCACAGAGGACAAACACGCTGCCTTCCCACGTAACCAGAAATATAAGCAGTACACGTGGTATGTCGGTTAGCGGGACATACTTACGAAATATTTTGCGATCTTAAGTCTATAATTGTATGCTGTTTGCTGTTCAATATGCATATGTGTTGTCCATGTGAAAATGGTTTACTAAAAAATGTTATGGGGTCCACTAATGGCTCGTCTTACACGACTGAAATTTACATATTATCATATAAATATGTAAATCCCTTGAAAATATTTCTTCCACCTTGATGTTGTAACTTCAATGCGTATTTTCCATGACACCAAACACGATGACCATCGTAACTGCAAAGCCGTTGACAATTCTGTCATGGTTATACCCGTGCAGAAATTACCATGACATTCCTGAGAATTTCCTGGGAATTTCCTGAGAAAAAATCCTGAGAAAATCCCATGAAGTTCCTGGTTTCCTGGGACCCAGGCACGGTATTGGAAAAGGAATTTTCCAGGAACTCCAGGATTAAAATTTCTTCAAAACAATCCTGAGTCCAGGATTTTCTCAGGAATTACCTCGGATCTCAGGAAATTCATGGAACCAGGAAATACCTGAAAATTTATGGAGACCAGGAAATTCCTGAGAATTTCTTGGGACCAGGAAATTCTTGAGAATTTCTTGGGACCAGGAAATTCCTGTGAAATTCTTGAGGACCTGGCCTCAATTTCTCGAAACTTCTTAAGCTTAACAGGCTTAAGTAGCTTATTTCAATTAGCCAAAATACAAACTTAAATTGATTTTTTTTATGAAAAATGGTTTATTATGACTATCATAAAGATAAGTCCTATCCAAAGTATAAACAACTCTTAAAGAAGTAAGTATTAAGCAAAATATTGAAAAACAAAAATAGTGAGCTTAGCTTAATCCTGTTATAAGGGACTTAAGAAGTTTTGAGAAATTGGGGCCAGGAATTCCTTTTGAGAGGGTAGTTTTTTTTTCTTGTCCAAGGAAAATACAGGACCATATTTTATCTATAGTTTCATTAAAAGGAAACCACAACTTTAATTTAATTCCACTTCTTATTGATTTACTATTTACAAACAAACGATGATTTCAATTTTGTTATTCGCTGGGTAAGTTCCTTTGGCATATGATCTCAAGGGATAAGCCAATCTCAATTTAGATGACACTTGTGTTCACACCGAACCTTTTGTGCACCACATCTGAAAAAAGTATGAAAATATGTATATTTTATAATTTCTTTAAATAGGCCCCAGGTTAGAGCAATTGGTCAAAGATCATTGTTAGATTCTACGTTAAATATCACGTGTGTTTTATCCAATTCAATTTATGCAGAAAAATAAAAGGTAATGACTTAAAACAAAGGTTTAAACTACATATTTACATAAAAAGGGTTCCTAGAATTCGAGATTAACAATTTTAATGCTCAATTATTGGTAGTGATAAACAGCATTTTACATGCACAAACTTTCAATTTGTAATTACCTTAAAGTGTTGCCCTCAAATGCTTATTGCCATGACCTATAGCTAATAACATCAAGAATGTAATAGTTATTATATAATTAATAGTTCTACTTTATGCTTCACATTCATATTTATAAAAATAAAATAAAGTTTGAAAACTAAAAACTAAATTAAATAACAGATATTCAGCAACCTACCATGTGGTTGAGCTGTTCTTTAGCTTTCCAACTTTCCCATCATATCTTGTTTGGTCACAGGATCCTCATCTTTACCACAGACACAATACTATAGATGGTCATCTATAGTATTAAAATAATAAGATAATACATATACACACTCACATGATCATTAATAATAAATCAATGATAGCTCAATTCTAAAATTGTAAAACTAATATAAATAAGAGAATATAAAGTTAAATGCAGCTTATACTCCCATGTAATAGCACTTGTGCATATAATTGTTTTACAGTCATGAGGCTTCAAAACATCCCAACATTGTGTAAATAGAGGAAAAAGAGAGCATAACACAGAATGTTTAAATGTGTCAGATAAAGAATTGCAAAAACATTAACTTAATCACTAACCATATTGCATATATGTTCTTTTTATTGTGTTATAGTATTAAAGTTGCATGTTGAAACTGTTCTTACCTTTGAAATGATTAGGAAAAAGGTTTATCCATCCAAAATATGAAAAGGTTCAGAAACCACCATGTTTACTTTCTTTTTCCCATACATTTGAATTTCCTACACAAACGAATGTTAACCTGATGCTGATTGGCTCAGATAAATCGCTGCCGGAAGCTTTTTGCCTGACTTTTCAATGGGCTGATAAGCCCAGGATTTGAAACACCTGGACTCATGAAGAACATTATTGAACATGAGCAATAATAAAGCTTTCAGCGGTATACTTTCTGTTCATTTATATATAAATGTTAATAGCCATAAATGTATGATAGAACAAAATATATCATGATTTTATTATATAATACAATAAAAACAGTAACATGTATTATATTTATATAAATATATATATTATAGTTTGAAATGATTTTGACAGTATTAGTTATTAGTTATATTTTAATATCAATTGTATTCATTAGGATGAAGATTAAGTTATTCTGAACAAAACCTGCAGGAAAAAACACAATTTCACTTTTGAATGTTTCCTAGCTACCAGGATAAACAAGGAATTTTGTTTTGTTGCTGAATTTTTGAGAATTTAACTAAATTCCAGACTTTCAGGATAGTTTGAATGTAAAACTCCTGGTGTTGACTGATAAATTTCTGGTTATCGTATTTGCTAAAAGAAAGTCCTGGAGTAGCTTGGAATTGTCCTGGTCCTTGTCTCTGGGTAACTAAAAAATCCTGGTGTGCCTGGAATACCAGGATACCTGCTCCAGGAATCATGAAATTCTCAGGAAATTCCCAGGATTTTGGGAAGACCAGGATAAAGTTCTGCAATGGTAATTAACATAATTGTGTGTGTATGTGTGTGTGTTGTGTGTGTGTGTGTGCGTACGTGCGTGGGTGTGTGTGCGTGTGCGTGTGTGTTGTGTGTGTTTGTGTGTTTGTGTGTGAGTGTGCGTGTGCGCGTGCGCGTGCGCATGTGCGTGTGTGTGCGTGTGTGTGTGTGAACATTGTACACGTCAAAACACATCATATGGCTTATGTTGCTATCTGTTTATCTTACTTACAGTATTCATACATATACACAAACTCACTTTGTAATGAAACAATTTTCATATCTACAGACCAGCAATTGTAATCTTCTCGAAATTATAAGCAATGCAATTTTGTAATAATAAAGACACAATTAGAATTGTTGAAAAGCTGAAATATACCAGCATTACAAACCAATAACAGGTATATATGATCTTAATTTGCTACCATCCTATATATATTATACAATATTAAACAATTTCACCAAGTTTCTGTGTCTTAACCACGTATCACAGACGTGAAACACGACATTAACAATGACTAAGACGTATTTTCTGTTATGTTCTGGATAAATTACCTCGAAACATAAAAATCGTCACGGAAATGAAGCAAAACTTACCACGATACATTTACAATTCTACAAGAACACAAACATGGTACAGTAATATTCATTGATGTATCGCTGTGACACTGCGAGTATAAGCATGCAATAAGACGGTTATTTGCAACATTTCTGTTAATACAAACTCATTTTAATCTTATTAAATACTGTCTCACTATATTACCCAATATACGACAGGCGTCAAGTAATACCTAACCTTCAGGGGAAACACTGTTCTGTTCCCAAACTAAGACAGAAACCAGACATCAATTACGTACAATTTAATTAACAAAACCATTGGGTAATAAAATGTCAACTGAGCAGGCAAATTGGAACATCAGTTTTGTCAACATGTCTGATAATTAATTGAATGCGACGTTGGAAATGATTAAACATACATTTGACCGATATAATTAGCAATTAATTTGTGATTTGATTAACTTAATAAACTTTTGATGTTTGTTTCAATGGAAAATTTGCATACAGCTTACGTACAATGTACCCTTTAAAGACAATAACCAAGAGCTTTAAATCATAAAGCATTACCAAACAAGGATTATAAACATTTTTTCTGTTATACTCGCATTAGGGGCCATCCACAGTACAAGAGTGGTGGGGAAAGTAAAAATTTAAAACGTCTTAAAAGTTCATGTTTTATTTGGTTTTGATGAACGATCTTTGTATTGTGTAAAACATACATACTTGGTAACATGTTTTGGGGTAGTGAGGAGTCTAACAAAAGAAGATTTTATTTGATTTTGGATCAAAGAACTTTTACATTATTTCGGAAAGTCGGTCGACATTAATATAACTTTGTTTTTGTTTTCGAATGCCAACAAAATTGTGTGTTATTTCTGTTATGGAGAACGAAATATGATCTGAATTAGTACTGAGAAATAGAGATATAAAACATTATCACATATATAAAATTAAAATACTGGTTGTTCGAGGTACTTTTGTGTGTATTGAAATAATGTTACAGTTCAATAAAGCATATTTAGCTATGTACATGAAAAAAAGAAAAACATAAAATACAACTGAATTTATAAAGTCGAAGCTGTGGCTCTATTTATCCTAAACAAAAGGAATACAAATAAGTTAAGTTACAAAATTAATAGAACTGTGAATGGGTCACTTGATTCTAATTCAAATTAAATCAACACCGAGAAAAGCCCCCAATGAAACAATACTTTAAGGCTTGTTAATTAACATGAGGAAAAAAGGATTGGATAAGACAAAAACTGAAGGAAAAACAAGTTTAGTAATCAAATGCCACATCAGGGTTTCGGGCTACTGTGCCAAATAGGAAGACTTGAATTTCGATAAAAAAATTCCTCTATTTTGATCGATTAAACTAGACTGAATGCTACAATTGAGAATTTTGTAGTATGAACATATCCACATGAAATAAATGAAGGAATCATTTCGTGTCAGACTAAATCTCCATACAGATTACATATGTACTCCTACATTTAATTATCCTTTGACTTAATGTGTCCTTGGATTAATTTCTAAATTCAAAACAATTTAAGTGGACACTTTGACGAAATGCAGATGTATTTTAATACAATAGCACCATTACAGATAAAACAGCCTTTGTTTAAACAATAATTAACACAAAAGGAGACGCACTCACTTTTATCCTAATGAAATTGAATAAAATGTAAACATATAAGCAGAAAATCGGTTTAATAAAATAATTAAAATAGAATCGACAGAATCAAGTAGAAAAACTTAATTAGTTTGCCATTTTTCTCTTCTGTAACAACGTTGCTTTATCCACTCAATGTTCCAATGCAAATGAACCAATAATGTAAGAGAAAGACCTTACATCATAAGCTATTGATGGAAAGTAAAGTCGTAGTTACATCGCAAAATATAAAGTATGGCATACTTGTTAATGGTCATGTTTAAATTTCGTATTTTTAAATTTGATTGTTACATTTTATACATAAGTTGGTAGTGTTGTGTTTATTAACGTAATGCTTCACTAATATTGTATGTGTCATATTTAGTCAAGTCAAATTTTGTAAAATTTAACTGATCAAAACAGTCATATTCTGAACATTCAATCGTGCTTCAACAGACTTATCTTTTCTGCAGATATCACTGCTTTAAGGCCTGTCCTTAATTTTGAGTGTAATGATGTACATTGCAAATGGTTTTATTATTAGAGTATTAAATTAATTGTTCAGTTTTTATGATCTACTCTCAACAAGTTATTTGTTACACAATTTATTCTTACCATCTGATTTTGTTGTCTGTTTATTATTCGAAATAACATGTAAGATATCAAAGACATGTTTGATGTTTTTTAACGCCATTGCATATTGTGTATGACGAATCCGCAGTTCACATACATAAGCCTATGCTTGAAAACATATTGAATTGGAAGACACTCTGGCACACAAAATAGTTTTCAGAATATACCGAATAGTCGGCGAATCTGAAAAAAATAATTTCCAGCCTACACAATCCTTTAATATCCGCCTTGCTGCCAGTAGCAAAAGTATGATATATACTAGATAACAATACAAATACTTACCTACGTATTTTGTTTGATTACAGTGTTTAAAGTTAATGTTACAGAAACATTGGAATGCCATTCCCATCCAAAATAAAAAAAAATCAAAAAAAAATCATTAAAGTAATTATTTTGAATTCCCCCGAAATGAATTTCAATCCTTAATTGGTTAAATTACTGAGATTGACAATTCCATTCATCAATGTATTAATCGGCGAAAGAACAAATATCAAGTGTCAGCCAGAGCTGTCATTGAGTGAGGAAGGTAAACTATTTAAAGACACTCACCACCCTTCCATGAAAAAAGGCTGCATTTCAAATTCCAAGAAACGATAAAGGACACAATCACATGCACCGCACCGACATCAAGTACCAGGGACACTGATAGGGGCTAGAAATGATGACTCATGTTAAAGGATCGTTTTAAGCGGAGAGGAATCTGAAGAAACTAAATAAAACTAAATTGTTGACGTTAAACGCAAACATAGCTATAGACGTGTCTAACTAAAATATTCCGCGAACTGAAGAAATTAAATTTCATCTGCACTCAACTAAAACTGTTAATAAGTCTAAAGAGACCCAACTAATATGCAAGGTTTACCAGGCAAATCACACTCACTTAAGACAAACGTCAGTCACTGGACAATATAGGCCAACGCCAAGTAACTATCTCGAAACCCTTGGCAAGTTAAGTATTACATAAGGTGAACTCCAGGTAATTAAAATCTAGGGCAAAAGGCAGCCAACTCACAATTAAGGACGTCAGACAACTACTACTAAATTTCACAGCCAGTTGATATGCTCTAAAGACTAAAGCATATAGGCTTATTCGAAAGGCCAATGCCAGTCGAGTTATATGTGTGGAACCTGCTAACTAGCTCTTCATGTCAAAGTATTCACCTAACAATTATGGTAAGGCCATGAAAATAACACTTAAGCGTATGCCAGTGAATGAACAATAAAAAATAAGATAGTCAGAAAACACTAAAGGTCAAAGGCAGTCAGTTCACTTTACAGGACAAAATATTCAACTAAAAAATGGCTATAGCTAGGAAATTAACACTTAACGCTTAGACCAGCGAATGAACAATAAAGGCTTCAGAGAGTCAGCTTAAACTTAAGGTCAAAGGCAGTCCAATCACGCGAAATTATAAGGGTTGACAGCTTACACCAGTTTAGAGCAAGTCGACTTTCACTAGAGACTTAAATAAGTCAGTTAACATTAAAGGCTTAGGTCAGTCAACTTACAATAATCTAAGTAACATAAATCGCTTTTTTGGCACCGGTCATGGCATTATATGGCATGAAGAATTGAAAATAGAATACTTATGTACAGAAAACAAACAAAAAAATTAATTCGAAAATAGTATTTAAAATTCCTAAGCAAAATACAAACATAATAAATGCAATGCAAATGATACTCTTTTAAGAGGATGTCTGTTTGGTATTTTTAAACGCAACTTTTTTACTTCACGAGTTGTAAATTAACATCAAAGATCAAAATGATTTAGCCAAAGTAAGTCAACTTACATTTAAGGCAAAACAAGTAAACTAAATTTTAAGGCAAAAGTCAGTCTTCCAACACTTAATGACCAACTGGCACTGAAGGAGAAAGCCAGTCAGTTACCCTTCAAGCCAAGACAGAAGCCAATGATATAATACTATCGACAAAAGATGTGTCAGTAAATAAACAAAACGAGCTAAGCTACTCAACATACATTTAAAACCAAACCTTGTCAACTAGCACTTAGTGCCACATCTTACTTAAAACTTACTATGTCAACGAACGTACAAGACCAACGCCTGTCAACGTACACTTAAGGTAAATCCTGTCAACTTACAGTAAAAGTCAAAGCAATTTAGTACTCAATGTATTTACTTCTGCAAACTGCATTTTAATTAGATTTTACTTTTATCAGCACAATTTTCTCTCCGCAGTGCTGCATTGAAATTCATTCTTTTATTTAATTATTTCACAGCAACTTCAGTAAATCTTTTCTATGGATCAAAAAGATAAAATTGAACCAGTCTGCATATACCGTGTGGAAACTTGTTATACAAAATATGCTAAAAAAGTACGTTCTATCTCTCAATTGTTAGAAAAAGGAACACAGTGGTCTATCTTTTTTGCTGCGCGTGAGACAAAACTAAGCTTTTTATCATTTCGAAAAACAAAATCAATTTTTAAAATTTTACAGATTGGATTGAACGAATGAACATCAATTGTTTTGAAGTGTAATACTGTATTTCACATTGAAGGTTTTTGTGTAAACGGATGATACGTACAAATCTTATACTCTCTTAAAATATAAGGCTGAATACAAACTTATCCCTTAAGGGAGAATCGACTTCTTTTAAAGTCAGAATGGATTCATTTCAGTTTGGAATTTAAATAGTTTCTTACGTTATATATATTGCATATATATGAGTGACGAGCCTGCATCTTCGACATTCAAACCTTGAATTAAATAATAAACCAGATGAATATTCTTGTCAGTCATTTCAAAAATTCAAATATTATTTAAATATTTGTCCATTTTACAATGCATCGACCAAAATCGAAATGGAATTCAAACAAAGAATTTATTGATTTCAATCTGTATTTTCGTAACGCAGATATGTGTATAATGCGAAAATATTGTGAATGGAAATATATTGACATTTGGCGAAAGAAATTAATAAATGAACTTTTAAAATCCGCATTGAAAGGCTGATAAAATTATATATTTCTTTGAAACACATTATTCTCGACGGCGCCGTAGCACAATGTGAAACGTCTGCCAGTTTGTTAAAAATCACACTTGCTTTCTATATTGCATTTTTTTTCTATACAAACGTGATAACTATGTTTGACAAAGTAAGATTTTATCATTAATTGTTAGAAGACGGAAATATAGTTGGTATTTTGCTAGTAGAAACAAAGCTATTATTTTTAGCCATATGACCTTTTTTAAAATACGTTTTGACTAACGTCAATTACCGTCATTCCCGTCTGTAATGCATTGACTTCAAACATTTAAATATATCATGTTATACTTCCAACATACTAAGCGCAAAGACAATTGCGATTTGTCCATTAACATATCTCAACCGGAAGCGATGCATATATTAATTGATTATTTAATTCAATATTGTTGAGGTCAATGTTGAGTTCATACCTCGCTGACGTGAATTAAAAACGTTTCGCATATGGCGTACTACTAACGCAGAAGAATCACGATATTGTATATTGCAGATATTAGATAAATACAAATTATGATGTTGAAAGGAATGCATCTAGGCATGCAATTCAACAAGACCTTACCTTTACTTAAATTAGTGATGATTTATTGCAAATATGGGTTTAAAACCAAGCCATTACATCATTAGAATGAGGTAAAACATACGTTCCGATATTTGACGGCGCAAGAAGGTACAGAACGTTTAAGACAAAAAGGGTATCAGTAGGTTTTAACCCTGACATGCGCAATTAATAAAGAAATGAATGGACTTTTTTGTTCTGATTTATTCTTATCCCGTTTCATTAAGATAAGTCCGTTTTAGCTCATGTCCCTGAAGGCAGAGACAATCGGTTTCCAATTTAATGAACCATACATGATTATCGACGTGCATACACATGGTTTTTACAGAATGTATTCAGCCTAGATTTTTAAACGTAAGTGGGGTTTTATACATGTGCAAAATTGTAAATGACAGCATTGTTAAATACATTATTTTGTTCTGTGTAAGTCTGTGTGGTATTTATGATTTAAGAAATCTAAAACAAACTACTTTAGAATAAGAAAATGTCGATTTACAGGCTCATTCTAAATTGGATTTATACATTTACCAGAGGACGAGCACTTTGGAATATGTAAGATCCCAATTAAACACCCTTACTTTTATGAATATTCGTTTTTACCGCACAAAGGTAAAGGAGAGGAAATTATAAGTGAATGGTAACTTGGTTATTTCACTCTAGCTTGAAAGATAAGATAACATTGATGAATTTCAGTTTGGCTAGAGAGCTAAAGAATAACTATTTTTGTGCAAGTATTTAGTAAACGTCGGGTTAAATCTCTTCTTTAAATGATGTTATGTAAGCGGAAACAAATGTTGTGTTTGTTTTTTCATTCTTACAACATTTTGAGAACAAGCATTCTAGAATCTACCTTGCCATATATAGTTTCCGTTTTTCATTCATGTATTCTGCTTTTCTCTGAAAATTTGCTAGATTTGACAAACATCATGATAGTGACAATTTATACATGAATTATTAATAACGCCACACGCACGGTACATTCTAAGGAAGCATATTAGTTCGTTATATTTTGGTAATCAATTCAAGTTGCAATGTGAACGTGATAAATAATGACTATTTTAGCTTAATTGCATAGTGATGAAGAACGTTTCTCAGTCGCTGTTTTCATTATAATTTGTTTTTATTCCTGCACAGTTATTTTAAGGTAAGGTTAAATCACTATTTAATATATCCAAGTTTATTAGAATAAATCTCGTTTGTTAATGTAAATTACAGTGAAATCGCAACTCCAAAATAAACCAATATAAATTGGCTCATATTATGACACATACAGTAACTAATTCGCATAAGGACATGTTCAACCATAACTCAGCGGTCTTATTTTTAATGAATAACTCTCCTCCTGAATGCAGATGGTCTGTTTTATATCGATAAACTTTATCGATTTTAATAAAACCAATCATGCATTCACCCTTTTTTCGCCGAAAATTATTTTTATAACAACTTATTTAGATTTCATACTTCCATTCGAATTCGAGTTTCAACCAGAAGAAATCTATGTTTGACAGCTACAATTAATATTGTGTATTTTGTGAATCTTGGAAAGATAAAGAGAGCGATCGTTTGGTAAGGCTGTGTGTCTTGCATTCAAGGGGGGTTGGGTGAGATCACAACGACGGTAGTCTTATCGTGGTATCTTAAAGAGGACACTTGTACTGGTTTATACTGGTAGTTTACTGGTTAGTACTGTTGGTAAGAGTGAGGTTTGTGCACGTAAACTGGTTAACACCTCCAGTAAATTTACATTTTACTGACCGTTCCAAGGCGGTACCTAACAATACTTGATAAACATACCTAGTTTGTATATAGTAAATATGCACGGTGCTGTTTGAGGAGTTTTGCGCTGTTGTTCCATAGTTCTTGTTTGTGATTTTTTGTTTTTGTGATCTTTGGCGTTTACCCAGTGCCATTAAACGATATTAAACATTTGGCTACTGAGCTTGTTTGTGTAGTTTTTCACATTTATACCCAGGTAACGGAATCGAGTCTGAATATGTAAGCATTTGTCTCCATAGAGCTTAAAGATAGTAAATCTAAGCTAAATATTTAATCATGACAACCTCTATTATTTTGTAAGAGATAATCTCTTTCACTGGAATACGGATATATTTCCATTTTTAATTACTTTGGAGTAAAGATATATTGTCAATAAAACATTTAGTTTCTCGCGAGTATATTTCATAAATGTAAATCAATTATTCATCTTGATGTTTTTCTCTGACATTTAAGCCATATCTCTTGCAAATACTTTTTTGATCTAAGACCGTTTAACATTTTGTGATAATGAAACGTTCCAATTTAGAAAATATCGATAAAATGGCCGTTATATCATTTCATGTTCTTCAATAACAGCCGTTGATGTTCATAGATTAGAGCAATTAAATTGACGTGTTCAATATAATATAGGAGTGTCTCTTTAGCACTGAGTTAGATTACGGCTGATTTGTTTTATGTAGAGGAATCATACCGTTTGTATGGTGGCATATTTCTGCCACCAGATAACCATATAATTAACTAGTTAATTAAGAGGTTAACTAGTTACGTAACTAGTAACCTCTTAATTAACTAGTTAGTTATATGGTTATCATAACGGGAAATAAATGCCTGTTAGTGCCTACAACTGCCATCCTTTTATTATTTTACCAGCTTAATGTTAAGTGGTTAACTAGTTTCGTAACTAGTTAATCACATAATTAACTAGCTAGTTAAGTGATTAATTAGTTACGTAACTAGTTAACCAGTTATCACTTATTTAAAAATAGATATTGCGTAATATTTTGAATACCCGTACTGTACCATAATCCTTCTTCCGCATATGCGCGGGGTATGACTCAAATACGAAAAAAGGGTTATTTTCTCGAAAATAGCATTTTGACTAAAATACGAAAATAAGGTTATTTTTAATGAAAATAAGATTTTGATGAAAATATGGTAAGTTTTGAGGTAGATACCATTTTTGACAAAAGAGTAGTTTGTTTTTGGCTAAAATAAGGTAATTTTCGCGAAAATAAGATTTTGAGAAAAATCTTATAAAAGGGTTAGTTTTGGCGAAAATTACTTTTTTGACAAAATGTAGTTAGATTATGGCTAAATAAAGTTATTTTCGCGAAAATCAGATTTTGATATAAATTTGGAAATATGGTTACTTTTGGCGAAAATAACATTTTTTGAACAGCATTACATGTATTTAGTTTGTTGTTAAAATAAAGTTATTTTCGCGAAAATCAGATTTTGAGAAAAATCTGAAAACGGGGTTAGTTTTGGCGAAAATAACATTTTTGACAAAAAAAGTAGTTTTTGATATTTAGTTATTTTCGCGAAAATTAGATTTTGGTAAAAACCTGGTGAGTTCTGGTGAAAATAACATTTTTTACAAAAATGAAGTTAGTTTTTGGATAAAATAATGTAATTTTCGTGAAAATAAGATTTTCGTAAAAATCGGAAAATAGGGTTTGTTTTGGCGAACTAAACTAAATTCGAACAATTCAAATTCTACTAGAAAGAATGATCCTCTATGAATATAAAAATTACAAACATTTTAGGCTCAGCCTGTCATAGGCATACATGTCGGCGTCTCCTTTAAGTTGTATGACATATGTTTGATTGATTCCTTTAGTTTTATCGATTACCTGCTTCAGTTGCAATAACGGTCTTTAATTATGGATCGTTGTCATCGACTCAATCCGCTTAATGACAAGTGTGTATAAACGTTTGATGTTGCACTTTTCGGAACAAGGTGTGATCAACAGAAACATGTTAAAAAACTTTCAATTATCATTGTTCAATTAACATAAAATCACAAAATCATTATTGTTTCCAAACATTAATGCACCTGCCAAATGTGTTATGTCGACCAAATAAAAATATTATTATATTTTGGATTAAAAATTGTCAATCACGATAATGTTATTTTCTCCAAAACTAACCCTATTTTCAGAGTTTTATCAAAATCTTATTTTCGCGAAAATAACTTTATTATCGGGTGGTGCTAAAAGCCGGTATCGATATTGGGAAAAACCGGTATCACTGTTAATGCTACCAGATTATGTTGATACTGTTGTTTTTTGTCACAGACGGTACCGGGTAATATTATAATCCTATACGAAGTCCCGGTATCGATAGGCCCGGTATCAATGTCCCCAACAATCAACCATGGCTTTTGATATTGTTATTTATGCATGCATATGTTTATAAATTTTCTCTTTCACTTATATGCTTAATATGCAATTAATCATGATTAGAAATAATTATTACTATGTCACATGATCTATAATCTAAATTAAACTTATCATGTAAAAAGAAACATTATGTTTACGTTTCTTAATAAATATATTTGAATCTTGAATCTTGAATCCTGGCGTTGGCGCATGTGAGTTTGGTATGGGGCCGGACATTTGGTTTATCACTGCGTTCTCCGACTTCCACCACAAAACAATATCATGCTTTCGACTGAAATTGCGCTATCAACAGTAATTGATATAATGTGGGTTTTTTTCACAATCGTTGTAAAATATATATATGTTTAAACTAATAGTTTGACTCATATGCACGAAATAAAATGATACCGGGGAGTCTTTATTTTGGCAGTTGTCAAAAATCTGAGGAACATAAAGGTTGTTTTTACTTCGTGCCTCATCATTATAAATAAATAAATGAAGGGTCTTCGAATTGATACTAAAACGTAGCCCCTTTATCCACATCTACATATAGTGGATTATCGCGAGATTAACAGCAGTACAAGTAGTTATTGGATAGGAAGTAGTTGGTGTAATAGCTGAAACTGTAGTGGCAACAACAACAGTATCAACAGCAGCGTCAGTGGTTTTAGTGGAAGCAACGTCATCACAATACCGGTGGTGGCGGTGGTGGTGGCGTCGGTGGTTGTGACAGTGTTTATAGCAGAAACAGTAGTGGTGTATGAACAGCAACAAATGCAGCATTACCACCTGTAATACTAAGACTTGAAACGCACACATTAAATGACCAAACATATTCACCTAACATATTTATTTGAACTTCAATATAACATAGTCGGTTTCTGTTCGGGGTAATATACTTTTTACAGACACGATGGGGGGAGGGGGGATTGGGGCTGAGTCACTCAATGATAATTTAATATATTTTCAAGTTTCGATTGTATTTTCCATGGTGTATACGTATACAGAAGAACCCCGCTGGCTCTAACTCGTTTTGCCTGAATTATTCGTTTGCCCAAAAATGTTTAATTATACCTAAGGTAAGATCTACCGCTTGGTTCGAATTTTCTGAGGCTCGAGGTATTTTCGCCGGTCCTTATGACGAGCCAATGGGGTTCGACTGTACTAACGAATTTTACAAAAAAATACATTGAACAACAAAGCTTTAAAAACAAATAATTAAAAGAGTGGTTGTATCTTTTATAAAATGCAAAATCAATCAAGCTTCCATTGTAAAACCAAATATCTTTACGCTTAGTAAAACATACCCCTAAATACAATTTGACCTATGAAACGACCAGATTCATATAAATCTATACAGGTTAGGTTAACATTCCAAATAAAACGGTTGTAATAAGCATACCATTTTCACTAACTAACAGCTGCCACATGTCTGAGCCAGTTTAATGTTACTCATTAAAAACAGCAACAAAATATTTTATGTATAAGTTTATATTAAGTTTAACTAGTCAATAATTACGTATAACACTTAAAGGGGCTGTCTCACGTTTGATAAAATAGCGAAAAAAAATTAAAATTGTCGAAAACTGACATAAACTTGGCATTGATGTGTACAAAACATTGAAACCTACTAACTTAAGAACCACATAGTTTCATTGTGAATCCTCTGTGATAGTACATAGCAACCCTCTCATCCCTGGTTATAGCATCAGCTTGCATCGGAGTATAAAATAAAATACAGATAGGCAGGGGGAAATGCGGACATACAGATGAACAAATGTAGTAAAATATGTTCTAAATGGTGTACAAGATTTTAAGCTACCAGGAACCGTATTCACAAAGCATCCTATGAATGAAAATAAACTTGTGACTGTACTATAACATTTATCGTAAATATGTTTTATCAATATCAAACATTAGAATCATTATATATTTGTTAAAGTTATAAATAATTACCTCTACTTCGCCTCCAAATCCAAATGTAATTCCCCCAAAGACTTCGTCTTATGTCTGCAATGACTAAAGTGTGACTGTGTATGAATGCAATTGAACAAAACAATGCTATTTATACGGGCTTGAAGACAAACGCGAAGCGTTTGTCTGTACAAGCCCTCTTACGGTTTGTACGTGTATGCAAGGGACTACTTCTTTTTTGCCAGATTGATAGGCATTAAAAAATTTGGGCACCACTGAACCGTGAAAATGAGAACCAGACAAGCTCGTCATACATTGTTCATATAAAGCGCGTGCATGCCGGCAAGCAAATTGTACATGTTTAGGGCGGGGTTTGACCTCCGTTAACCAATGAAAATCAATACGGAAATACCCGAGGTACATGTACAATCCACCTTCGGCACTTCCATAAAAGGAGTGGAGAACACATCTAATGAATACACGTCTAAAGAGTACTTCTTTTGACCGGAAATTATATTTCATAACTCTGCAATAATAATACAAAACGAACAGGGTTTGTCATAACAATTGTTTTTTACCCCACATCTTAAAAAATACCGTTTAAACTGGATATCTAAATAAATAAGTTAAATGTATTTATGCGCATTTTACGACAGCTAATGTAAACAATGATTTGCATATAGGCACATTGCAGGTGCGCGTGACGTCTTCCTTCAATGTATCTATTATATTGAAACTTTCATCATGATGCAATAACGGATTTAACGTTGCTTTCACGGTGAGTTGTACTAAGAATTATACTTGTTATTGTAAATTCAATCGTTCATACGTTGCTGTTTGGACACCATAATGACATAACGTTGGTTTTTACGGATAATGAACAAGCTAAGTTGATGCAATCGGTATCCAGATATGACCTTAAGGTCATGATGACTCATCACTATACTGTACATGGCAAACTAACTGTTAACTGTGAGATTGTGTACTTCGTTTATTGTATTGTAAAATTAAAGTATTGAATAAAAATGTTAAAATTTAAGTAGTGAAAACTAAATAAAAAACCCATTCCTTTTTCATTAAAAATCATTGTGCATGCTTATGGTAAACCTGAGAAGAAAAGTGAGCCTGGTGTGGGGCTCAGACTCACGACCACAGAAACACTAGCACGGCGCTCTTGCCAACTGAGTTAAATGGGCAGCTGGTTTCAACTCACACAGACTAGACTCGTCCGCCCATTAAAGGGCCTGTCTCACAGATGATAAAATAGCGAAAAAAATGAAAATTGTCGAAAAATATCATAAATTTGGCATCAATGTGTACAATGCATTGAAACTTACTTAGTATCACATAGTTTACAATTTATTTAAGTTCAGGAGATATTTCATATTTTCCATTAAAAAAGATTACCAGGTAGAATTCATTCCTTAAGCGTGATTAGCTAGTCGGTGTCCTGAGATTCGTTACAGAAAAAACACTTTTTTTGGTGCTTATAGATCTGTGACACAGTCCCTTTAAATATTTAGGCCGACGTATAGGCACTTCTGCTCTTTTACTGCTGCCACGATTGTGGGTAACCTGAGTGTAATTATGCCCAGTGAGGTGATTAAACACAACACCGCAGCCGGAACTCTATATAGCTACTCAGAGCTAACTCAGCGGGTGGTCCTAACCCAAACACACTTCAACCCAGTTTAAAAATTAAAAATGGCAGAGTGGGGCAGATGACTCGCGGATACTTTAAGCGATAAATATGTAAAAATGAAATTACAGAAAAAACACTTTCGCACAAATAATGGAATCAAATTTTTAGTAATTCATAATGTGTTTTAGAGGGGAGGGTTCGGGAGGGGTTTCCAGTGTTTCTTTTTGGCAGAATTACACGATAACATGATAATACTAGAGCTACAGTGTCTTACTGGTGATTTTTTTACAAAGGTTTTCAGAAGGATACCTTTAGGCGAGATGCAATATTTTTCAGAAGTTTTAAACATGATTGTAGGTGTGCAATTTACTCTTCCTAACAGCTGTTTTGACATGAGATAGAATATGGTAGATAAATATTTTCTTCTCAATTTGTTCTTAAAACACAGTCTATATGAATTACTAAAAAAGCAATATTGTAAAATTAACAAGACATTTACAATGCCAGCTCTAATATAGTAAAGCATAGGTATAGCAAAATTCAAAACATTTTTATTATATATGCTTTGTGGTGATTTATAGACATTTATAAACAATAAAAACAATCTTTCACTGTTTCAAACATATTGATATATTTTTTACTGTTTGAAATTAAAGCCAGCTCTCAAATAGATATTGAATGCCAGTGCTAAGAGGGCTCGGACACTATTTTAACAACTTTATTACCAAAATAATGTAACCTTTGTATTCAATTTATACTTTGTTGCCCTACTTCAATAATTATAATTGAATGCCATTGTATACACTTTTAGGGTCTAAAATTAAATTATTATGTTTGTGATAGATTATAGTGAAAACCTTTGCTCATGGCGCAATGCTTCTTTCGCTGTTTTTTTGTGGTTTACCAATTTAAAATTAACTGTGTTGGTGTACCATATATATTCCTGATTTAAAAATATTGTCAGTATATGAGTCTGTTCTTATCAAGTCACTTTTACATGCTAAATATTCACAATATGAACTGGGATGTAATATATTTGCTGATTTTTGGACCATCTGGTGTCTAGCGGGGACTTTGACTCTTTCGGTCCACCCAAACCCGGGTATAATTCCCGCCCTGCGGGAACAAACTGGTGGTAAAACCCCGGCCAAATGCCCCCGCACACCAGAGACTGAATATAAGGCCCAATCTCCGCTAAATTTAGCGCTAAGACAAAACCACCGCGGTCACCCGGCCCTGTAGGGCCACCTGGAAAGTAAAAACACGGCCCTTTTTCCCGGCAGTCCCCGGTATACCCCCGGACCTGGGGGGGGGGGAGGGGGCTTGTTTACAATTGACTGGTGCATAATTTAAAGGAAATATAAAAATCTGCAATCAGATCTTTTTTCAGCAATCTTTTATCATTTATTGGTTTGCAGATATTTACTCAAAAATTTGCTCTTTCCAAGGCAAAATAAAACAAAATGTAAAAACCCAAAAAACGGTAAATCTGTGGACTGCTGCTTCAAATTAAATCACTGAGAAATGAAAATACATGACATGAATAGGATCATAGCTCCACCTGCTAAATTGTCATTATTTATTGTTTATCCATTGAAGAACAATTGGGACAGAAAAATGTACAACAATTGCAGGGCTGGAACCCGGGACCCCTTTGCTAACAGGGCGAGTTCTTCACCAACTGAGCTACTGAGATGCATTCACATTGTCTGACAATCTAAATAAAGAGGATGGTACCATGCCATAACCTATGTGCGATAACTTAAAGAAAAAACAAATAGTGAATTTGTTTTGTTTTAGTGTAAAATCGTGATGTACATGAATTTCACTGAGTGAGAATCAAAAGCTATATTTTTCTTTAAATTAAAATCAGGTCTTTCTAACACAATTCTTTCCATCATATTTGGCATTTCTAAATCGAGCATACGCCGAGCGATCACTTCAACAAGACAAACTCTGACAGAACATTTTGTACCCCACAACTTTGGATTAAACCATATCTCAAGGCAAGAAGTGATAGATAAACACACACGCCAACTCGCCCACTCATTGTTTGTTGGCGGCTCTGGAGATAACTCACGTCTTATTTTAGTGTTAGACGGAACCTACATTTATATCCAGAAGAGTCAGAATCACCACTTTCAACGCAGGTCTTACAGCATGCACAAGGGGAGGCCACTTGTCAAGCCAATGGTGATTGTATCCACAACCGGATATTACATGACAGTTGTTGGCCCTTACCTGTCTGATGGAAAGAACAACGACGCAAAGATCCTCAACCATATACTTAATACAAACGTTGACGGCATTAAAGCCTTTATTCGACCTGGCGACATATTTGTGGTGGACAGAGGCTTTAGAGATTCCCTACATCTACTAGAGGTAACACGGCGTTTTCGTTGCTCGTTGTTATCATGTTACCATCTTGTGAAGACATGTAATGCATCAACGATATTCTTAAACGATGGATAATAAGAGATACAGAAAGATTTTCTTTGAAATATCAATGTTATTTTAAGATATTGCATGATTTATAGTATATATTTTTTTCAGGATCTTGGAATACAATCCAAGATGCCTTCATTTCTACCAAGAGGTGCGAAGCAGTTTGAAGCCGAGGTCGCCAACACAAGCAGGCTAGTCACAAAGGTATTATTTTTCTTAAACTTTGAAATATATCATTAAATGATTGAAATTCATTTCGGGGGCATTCATGCGATCTTGAATGCTTCGCTCAAAATGGCCATTCCCGTGAAGCGTATTGTGTATGAATTCATAACATAATGAGTAATTCTATGAGCAAAAGTATGCAAATAAATAGGCATCATAAATGATAAATAAATACACAAAAATAACATTAATTATATGCGCAACAATCTTTATTAATTAACCGCTTCTGTCATAGTCTTGCTGTCCGAGTTATACAACACTCGGGTTATCGAATTGTTCAAAATGTATTGATGATATTCAAATCAGATGGGTGGTGGAGTCTGCAAACGCCCGTCTCAAGCGATGGAAGTACTTGGACTTGGAGTCTTACCAAACCGATGACGATGAGCGCCAAGTACAACAAATGCTACAGTTGGTTATACAAGGGAACTCTCTTCAAGCAGAAATTGAGGAGGGAAACCTTGAGAAAAGTAGAGCCGTGTGGATACCGATTGACGACACCGAGTTAGAAAGCTTTCCGCGTCTGACAGAGGACACACTACGCACACTTACATGCGGTGTATATCAACTAAAACTGTGCCCTGGTTATATCCAGGAGCACCTTGAGGGCGACGAGGACATCCGTGTCCACAGGGAAAACAGTGGACTTATTCGTGTTCGTCTTCAAAGTCGCCACGTATCAGCCAAGCAATACACCCTTTGGTTGAAATTCAACACTGTCGAAATTCTTGGGTAGTATTGTAAATGCCGATCTGGGTCAAGGGTGGTAGGGATGTGCGCGCATTGTGCAGCAGTCATGTGGTATCTTGGCTATGCAAGGTACCGCTTCGTAGGTAAGGTAGGCGCCCGTGTGATTACCTTGATGACGCCAGTGTTGTTCCCCCGACGATAGACAGTTCGGACTCTGACAGCGATTGAAGAGTTTATCTATATGAACTCGTTCACGGAAGGTTATTTCAATCGTTTAAAATGTCACGTTAATTATAGAAAATGATACGGAATGCTTTGGTTCTTGGTAGATTTTACTGCCTATTGTGATATTTCCTATTATTGTACCATAGTTATTTTATTTGCAGTTTCACATTTTATATATACAAAGACGTATTACATAATTGCTATGACAGTAGCGTTAAATTCGGTCCAAATATCAACCTACTTGTTTCAAAACTCCAAATTTCATAACAAACAATGTTTCTACATAAAATACATACAAAATGTCCTTATAATTAACAGGTTCATTTGTGTTCTAGTTACGCTAAATAAATCCACTATATCGCCATCAGTGTTTAATATTTTGTGAATTATACAAGATTATTGAAAAAATACCCATTGAATGAATTGTTGCCATAGCAACCAAATAATTATCAAATAGCACAACACAATTTCATTTTGTAAATGCTATTGGTTGTTCTTTCAAAACAAGAAACAGTTAAACCTCACAAAGACGGGGCCATTTTCGCCCATTTGTGAACCAAGCCCTTTCCCAATTTCAGCATTTTCACAATGCAAAATTATCCAAAATGTCTTGGGTTTTTTTCCCAAATTGGGCAGAAAAAGCCCTGTTACTTAATAATGTTTTAGGAAAAATGTAATTCAAGGGACATTTTCATACACTTGAGATCTGTTTTTGTAAAGATACAAAAACCAGCTGATTTTTTCATCTAATACAAAAACTAAATAATGTCGAAACTGTCAAATGTGAGGTTGCATTTGTAAACTTCATCTTTGTTTAGGAAATCTGTGAATATAACTTTCACCTTCCAGAACAATAGTATCAATAAAATACACCAGTCAATTATAACCACGCCCCCCCCCCCAGCCCAGGTCCGGGGGTATACCGGGGCCTGCCGGGGAAAAGGGCCGTGTTTTTACTCTCCAGGTGGCTCCGCAGGGCCGGGTGACCGCGATTGTTTTGTCATAGCGCCAAATTAAGCCAAGATTGGGCCTTATATAGAGTCTCTGGGGTGCGGGGGCATTTGGCCGGGGTTTAACCATTAGTTCGTCACCGCCCTGCGGGGATTTTACCTGGGGTTGGCTGGACCAAAAGTCAAAGTCCAGGCTATTCCCCGGACCTGGGGCCGTGTTTACAATTGACTGGTGCATAAGAAGTAAAAAATATTCTAGTTACTATTTCCTCATGTCAGGGACAATTCTATTAAAAAATCAATGGAAAAAAGCTGTTAAATACTATCATGTTGTTGTTTTTAATAATATCTATTCCCTGTGGTCGATCGGTCTGTTGCAACTTTGTCCAGAGCATAACTTAAAAAACTACTGCATAGAATTGGATTAAACTTCATACAATGGTAGAGCATAATGAGAGGAAATGCTGTGTACAATAACTATAACTCTATTCTTGCTTATTTCTGAGTTATTGCCCTTTGTTACTTTTTTGTCTGAAGTATAACTTTAAAAGTACTGGATGGAATTCATTGGAACTTCATACAATGGTAAAGCACAATGAGAAAAGTGCAGTGTTCAAGAACCATAACTCTACATTAGCTAATTACTGAGTTATTGCCCTTTATTTGTTTTTTTTGCTGTCAATTTTTTTTCAAGACATTAACTTGCAAACTACTATATGGAATTTATTGAAACTTCAAACAATGGTAAAGCACAATGAGTGGAAGTGCAGTGCACAAGAACCATAACTCTATGTTAGCTAATTACAGTTATGGCCTTTAATACTTTTTTCTTGGCCCGAGCATAACTTGAAATCCATTGGATGGAATTTAATAAAGCTTCATACAGCGATAGATCATAATGAGAGGAAGTGCAGTGTACAGGAACCTCAATTCTATTTCAGCTAATTACAGAGTTACTGCCCTTTGTTACTTTTTCTTGTCCCGAGCATAACTTGAAAACTATTGGATGGAATTTAATAAAGCTTCATACAGTGATAGATCATAATGAGAGGAAGTGCAATGTATAGGAACCGCAATTCTATTTCAGCCAGTTACAGAGTTATTGCCCTTTATTACCCTTTTCTTGTCCGGAGCATAACTTGAAATCTACCTGATGGAATTTAATAAACTTTTATATGGTACAGCACAATGAGAAGGAGTTCAGTGTTCATGAATCATTACACTATTTTAGCAAATTACAATGACAATAGTCTATAAAATAAAGTTGTCATTTATAGTTTGGCTTTCCAAATAGTTGACTGCACAGTGCCGTATGAATGCGGTGGTTTTGTCTTTGGGCAAAATACAGCGGGGAACGGGCCTACCAAGAGTCCCTGGGGTGCGGGGGCATTTGGCAGGGATTTTACCATTTGTTCGTCCCCGCAGGGCGGAGATTTAAGCTGGGGTTGGCTTGACCGGAAGTCCCGGACCGGGGGAGGGGTACAATTGACTGGTGCATAAATGCAAGCTTCACCAACCCAACTCAAAGCCTTTAGTGAATGTCCTTTTGAAAATATGATTTTTAGTAATTACATCAACCAGGTATAGTGGACATTTTTTAGTAATCCAATTCCTTAATAACTTATTTAATTTACTATTGTTTGCAACAGGTTGGAGATGGGGATGATGACAGACCACCCAGCCGAACTTGAATTGGAGTAGACATCATGCGGTAATTTATTAATATTTTACAATCACTTTATAAAAATGTATCCAAACAGTAGCGGGTTTGAATCTTTTAATTTCATCTTTTCTGTTTGTTTCATTCCTAAATAACATTGTTTCATGCTGGTTGTAAATTATTTCCGGTCACGGCCATGAGATTATATCAGTTTCTATTGAAACAACAACCTCTGCGTGTTTGTCAATTTTGTGAAACTATTTTGTTTGCTTTTTTATAAATTTCAGGTTTTTGACTTATCCCTCAATACATTTCAACATTCTGTAAAAGCACAAATGTATTGGTTCTTTTTTATAGCCACCTGGTTGCTGAAGCTCGAGAGGACCTTTATGGACAAAAAATCCTGTTCAAGATAATTCCTTCTGGAATTCCATACCACCTCCAGAGAATGGAAAATGTCTTCAAGTAAGAAGAGATTCCAAGCAAGTGCATTTCTGACTCCTCCAAAATGCTTCTTTGTAGTCAATTACCTTGGAGTTGTTAAATACCGGTACTCATTGCAAAATATTCAAACATAATATATTTCATCTATTTTGTCTTGATCTTTGAATCCGTCAAATTACACTATGACTATAAATATGTGACTATATCAATGTTATGAAAGTTGACATCATTTCCTGTTCATTATATACATATATATCAAGAAGAAGTCAGTTAGTTGTATAGGAGTTATGTTGTTTTAACTGTCAATGAATCCAAGATCACTGTATGTTGTTGAACTGATATATATTATATGTTAATTATTTAAGATCCAGCTGTCAGTACAGAAAACATTGATTGTGCTTTTGAGAACACTGAATTTTATCAACATAATTTGACACTGTACATATTGCAAGCATTTTTTCAGATAAATCTTTATAAATTAATAGTAGATAACTGTATTCTTAATTTGTGCATATTAACATTATGTGAATAGTTTAATAGCCTTATGATGTCATTCTGTATAAATTATATAATATAATCATTTGAATTGTTTCAATTGTTTTCATATATAAATGGTTTTGAAACTGAAATTTGGTCTTGCTCTATTGGCTGGTACACTCAACAAATATAAAAAAATATATGAAATAGTGAGCTTAGCTGACAGTTTTTCATTGAGTTCTTATTTGGTTGTGTTCCAACAATATCACTGACTTGATTATTTTTATTGTATATTCTATATAGGTGATAAATTTAGAATATATTGTCAGCTCTGTTAAATGTTGATTGTAATTGCAATTTATCATTTCTTTTAAGATCACCCTGTGGGTTAAACATTATGTGAGGGTTAGAAGTCATTTGTTTGCAGTTACACCTTGATAAGTTTAAACTTTAATTCACTGGGTCTTGAAAGTCCCATGATATGAGCAATTGGTTTTGACTATTTTCATGCTTCATTTAGAATAAACCTCATAAGAGGTCATAACATATTGGGCCTTTAAAAGTTGGAAAATTTTAACATTAATTTATTCACTCAATTTTATTTCCCACCAGATGTAAAAAACAACAACCTTTTTTATCAAAAAGCAAGACAAAAAGGTCACTGTTGGTGATCTGTAAAGAATACATGTTTTGCTGCATATTTAACTGTCACATGTCTTTTGGTTTATACCTGATTTCAGCAAAGCTGTTTACAATATTCATTAATTGAAATTTAGATAATTTTGATCATTAGACATGATGTTTGTCAGATTTGTCATTGCAAATACAAATTATTTTAAAGTTTATTGAAAGCATCGTTTAGATAATTCTGTAATTAAAGCAGAATTGTATTTGCCCTTAAAATCTAAACAACACATTAGTTCATAATTAACATTTTGCAACTTTTTTGGCGGGGGTGGGGTGTATGTTTTTGCAACAAACAAATAAGAATATATTCTGTATTCTCACTGAGATATTTTGCAGACAATTTGCCAGAGCTGCTTGGCTACATATTGTTCATATACAATCATAATTATTAGTAATTGATTAAATGTTTTGCCATGTTTTACCATCATATTTAAATAAATTTTTGCCCATTCAATTCTAGTTAAAATTATAATTACCCCTGCTTGTAATATACTTCAGTGCAACATTATAGATATGTGATCATTTTTAGCTTGACTTTTCGAAGATTAAGGAGAGCTATCCTAGTAATCACCCGAGTGTCAGCGTCAGCATTACCACTTATGTTAAAGTTTGCGTACCACCTCAAATATTTTCAAAGTCCATTGACATACTGTTTTGAAACTTCGCACGCTTGTTTATCATCTTGCCCCCAACTTGTACACAGGAGGAGGTCACTGTATCGAGCATTTTGACAGAATTATGCCACTTTTTTACTTAGAATTTACGTGTAAGTTTGCGTACCACCTCAAATATTTTCAAAGTCCATTGACATCTGTCATTGAAACTTTGCACGCTTGTTCACCATAATGCCCCCACCTGTACACAGACGGAGGTAACTCTATCAAGCATTTTTACAAAAGTATGCCCCTTTTTCAACTTACAATTTATGTTAAAGTTTTCGTACCACCTCAAATATTTTCCAATTCAATTTATGTAAATCTCAGCACATCATTTATTGCATTGAAATCTAATATAACAGTGATCAATGCATGTTTCGCCAAAACTTTTCAGTCCATACACCGAAAAGCGGCGGAATGGTCGAGCGCGCTGTCTCTGTGACAGCTCTTGTTTTTATCTATTTTCTGTTTGTAACATATTCCTCAAATGCGTTTGTGTACTTGATCTCAAATGCATAGTAGCTTTATTTATGTTAATTAAGAAGAATAACTCTAAACTTCATATAAAATATAAAGTAATGCAATATATATAATGTTTACACTATTATTGAAGATTGTTGCATATACACTAAATAAATTGCTAACAGCAACAGAACTGCTTGTTATTTAAAAAGTTTTATTACATATACAAAAAACGTTTCCCTTTTACTCCTAGTATGTTTCATTAAGTAAACTTAATGTGTCCGGCAATAACACTTCAAGCCCGTAGAGGCAGCGCCTTAGTTCATATTAGATAAGTGATAATTGGTTAACTAGTTACGTAACTAGTTTATCACTTAAATAACTAGTTAGTTATGTAGTTAACTAGTTATGTAACTAGTTAATCACTTACCATTTATCCAAAAATATCGCTAACTGGTAACTGGTTAACTAGTTACGTAACTAGTTAATCACTTAACTAACTAGTTAATTATGTGGTTAACTAGTTACGTAACTAGTTAACCACTTAACATTAAGCTGGTTAAATAATACAAGAATGGCAGTTGTAGGCACTAACATGCATTTATTTCCCGTTATGATCTTTTATTTATTAAAAAAAAATAACTAGTTACGTAACTAGTTAACCACATAACTAACTAGTTAATAAAGAGGTTAACTAGTTACGTAACTAGTTAACCTCTTAATTAACTAATTAGTTGTATGGTTATCTGGTGGCAGAAGTATGCCGCCATACGTTTGATATCTGTTTAATAAATAAAATGCGCGTCTTAGAAAGTGCATATTGCAAGAGTTAAATTGTCATTTTGGTAATTTGTGGAATGTAAATTAGGACAAATAGTTTCCAATATTAAGCTATGAAAATAAACAAGACATATAACACGCCTTTTTGAAACAGTATAGTAATTATACAATAACATATTCGTTTATGTTTCAACACATAATTACCCTTAACACTGCCAGGAGGTTCTAAACTTACCAATATATGGTCGTCCACACTGTATCAGGATGTTACCTCTTCTTCTTCGATCTGTTGATGGGTCCATGCTTCGAAGAGGGCACGAAAATCCCTTGTCTTCCATCTAGTCGTCAGCCGATGGAGACTCGACCAATACCAGCGGGAATAGCCTAAAAGGGCGGCCCCTCTTTAAGACAATGCCGGCGCTGAAAGACCATCTACATTGAACATTCGCAAATTGCACAGTAATTTAGATGAACAAAAATGCACATTTAAAGATAGGTACCTTATGTCTATGTCAATAAGGGAAACAGTTGTCCCCTCTATCATAAAAGGTACAAGACAATTTTAAGATAATATATCAAAATTCACTAAACATAGTTACTCGATAAAAATAATCCTAGGTTAGTTCCTTCAGCTTACCCGATAAATTCCTCAGCCTTGCCAGATAAACTTCCTCCATCCACGGCATAGTGTTCTTTATTGATAGAATACAAACAAGTACGGAAATAATAAAAGTCGAATAAGGAATGGGGTACTAATTATCTATTCCTGATTCAAATGTCTCAAACAACACAAGTTGGTATTTCATGTTTATTTTGTTATACTCTTTAATGCAATTAAAAGATCAATGCCTAGGAAAAGGCAACATGAAACCAATCCAATCTTTAATGAAAACGATAACCCACTCCGAATATACCTCTCAGTTATTGGCACCAACCGTGTATTGTACATGGCATAACATGTACAAAGAATTATTGTTTCTCGAGAATCCTAAACGCTAATATGGTGACCGACACAATCAAAGGGATACTATGTTTTTATTTCGTATTTGCAAATCGAAATGAAATACTTTTGTAATTCCCTCAACAGGTTCTGTAATTTTGCATTATCTAGTAAAACGCACACATTATAATGAAGAATGTGAATAATCGCCAGCGATTTCATGTACGACGAAACTCTGCATATCTGTTTGTGTGTTTAAAAATTTCAAACAACAGGAAATGAACAAACATTGGATAATTTAGCAGTAGACACATGGTAGTACGATGACTCTTGGAAGGGAACACGAAACTTAATACGATTTTAAGAGAGCAGGACAGTTCTAGTTTCCGTTTTACGTCGTCTTCAAAATGAAGATGTTCTTTTTAGTGACTTAAAAAGAAAGTAGGGCTTGTTAAGGCATTTCACGTTAAAGGGCTAATGTAACTCTCTCGAGAACATTCCGCTATTGGCGTTTGTGTGAGTTCCCCTAGTGAATTGTGGTCCCTTTAAGTATAAAATTAGCCATTTTGCTGTATAGTTGATATAGTTATCCAATTTAATTAAATATTTAAACGTCGGTAAGGGCAGAGGGCGCTTTACATTCCACCAGGATGCGCTAGTGCGAACTCCTTATTGAAGTAGTAGATTTATGGTATTTGTTGTAGTAGAAATAGTAATAGTAGTATTATAGTAGTAGTAAAGAAGTAGTAGTAGGATTAGAAGTAGTAGTAGTAGTAGTAGTAGTAGTAGCAGTACTAGTAGTAGTAGTAGTAGTAGTAGTAGTAGTAGTAGTAGTAGTAGTAGTAGTAGTAGTAGTAGTAGTAGTAGTAGTAGTAGTAGTAGTAGTAGTAGTAGTAGCAGCAGCAGCAGCAGCAGCAGCAGCAGCAGCAGCAGTAGCAGTAGCAGCAGGTGCAGGAGCAGCAGCAGCAGTAGCAGTAGTTGTTGTTGTAGAGTCTATCATGCTCGAATGCGTAATAATTGCAGTAACTTCCGATCTTCTTTACAGAAATTGAAAATGTTAGACTCAAATGTAATCGTTTTACTGCACAAAGAAATGAAATAATCCTATAAATAAGTTAATATCACCAACTGAATACCAATAAATTACTGCAGAGCTCAGTAATCTGAATGACGAACAGAACACATACATTTTCGAAAGAGTGCAAACATAAATTGTTTCTTCTAAAAAAAAATCAGGCAAATGAAGTTCAGCAGCAATGCCTGCCTATCATTATACTTGAAGTATTAGCCCACTGGGACTTGGCGAAAACAAATTCGTTTACATAAATATATATTTTCTGATTTCATCTTTTCTCCCTTAATGCAGCAGCAGGAACAGTAGCAGTAGTTGTAGCATAAAAAGTACTTTATTTGTGATGTATCCTGCACATAATTTCATCGCAGCATCCACTTCATCTAAGGGACCAGAAATCTGTTTCAAAAGTCAGACATCATGTCTCACTTTGTTTGCTGATTTTGCTTTTAGGCCGGAAATTAGAAAATATTGTATTGTCGTGTAAAGTGCATTCCGCCATTAATCAGGAAACTGCAGCATAAAACGTATAATTTTAATTTAATACACAAAAGCATTCCTGTATCATTCAAAACCATTCACATAACTCCAACGAGTTGTTTTACATTTTGAAGAATTAACATGAAAAATACGTCAAAACATTGATCACCCATGTCATTTAAACTATTTTCTAAAAGTGTATTAAAGTCCATTTAATTCGTATTGACATGCTTTAATTATTTTGTTTTTCATTTTGTTTTTCATCATCATTGTATGTTTTATGTGCAAATTTGAAATGGATGAATATAAAACTGAAATAGCGTAATATATTGCATACTTCAATTATAATAGTATATTTTAAGTGTCTGTGCTGTCATCTCCTTGAATTATAGTTTATTTTTGATAAAATTTGATACATTGTATAAAAGCTGAGCAGATATGATTAATCGAATGAATGCATTTGATTTGATTTAATTTAATCCAACTGTGTCCTACGCATTCGTGTAACAGCAAATATAAAGAAGTTATAGGCAAACAACAACAAAAAGGTTGACTTCCCTTATTCATTAAATAAAAGATAACAAAGAAGTTCAGATTGTTATTATTTGTACATATTTATCACACCAAATACCAATCATATAAACATTACTTTGCATTTTTGCATCCCTTTAATGTTTCGCTTCAATGGTCATTCTTGTATACATTATAAAAATGCAGACATAGCCGATGAAAGAAGAACGGTGTACGATTTTGGCATAAAGGTTACATATGAGGTATTTAGTTTTAGAAATGTGTCTTATTAGTATTGTTAATAAACTATTTCCGTAACATCCCTTCTCTTCAACGTCTCGATACTCTAACGTCTCTCATGAGAACCCGTCTTATCGAGTTACATCGGCTTAACTACAAACCGTCGATTTAGGTCGGGTCCCACTAAGGAATATATACTCTACGCATATAGCGTATGAAAAGTCTTTCACAAAAAACGCTCTTTACTGCAGGTGACTATAACTTTTGCAGATATCCTATGCCCTCTTTGTTGACACTGGCATGACGTCTTCGAGGGTAAAATACGCTGGGGTTTGTACCCTTCCCACTTAGCGATAGTTATTATCTGTACATGTGGTATGCGGGTTAGCGAAATATTCCTACGAAGTGCTTTGAGTTCATTTGTCAAAAGTTGTGAATTTTGGTGTTAATTTTGCATATGTGTTGTCCATGTGGACAAGAACGGTTTACTTATAAGTGTGAGAGGTCCTCTTTTGGCTTGTCTTACACGACAAACTATAAATATTATATTCATTAACTCCCCCGAAAATATGTTTTCGACCTTAATTTGGTGAAATCAATGCGTATTTGCCATCACCCAAACACGGTGATCGACAAATTTGCAAAGCGATTAACAATTCCTTCATGGTTGTATCACTTGTGGGAAATTCCTGTCGGTTGGCATACCTGGTTACGTATCCAATAGCTGTAAAATAGTCTGCTTTAATATTTGATTGATATGTATACGTCTCAACATTTGATAGGTGAAAACCTCATATATTGCTTATGTTGCTATATGTTTCACATACGTACAGTACTTAGTCAGTACATACACATACTCACTTTGTAATTAAACACTTATCATACCTACAAACCAGCAATTGTAATCCTCTCGTAATTATACGTACTGCCATTTTGGAATAATAAGGTCTCAGTTAGAATAAATGGAATAGTTGGAATATAAGAGTATTACAAACACTAATTATAGTGTTGTGCAATCTTGACTTGCCCCGGATCAAACCCGAATGTAGCAAATATGACAATTAACGGAGATATGTTCTTAACTCTATTAATGCCTTAACCATGTAACATAGACATAAATGACGAGATAAACAATGGCTAATAGGTCTTTCCACCTGTATTCCGGAAATATTAGTACAAATCATGGTCACGGAAAATCAACAAATAAATAGCACAATACATTTACATTTCGCCCAAACACTGACATGGCACAGCTATATTAAACTTTAAATAAACAGATGTATGGCAATTTGCAATAACTTAATTAACCTTTGTTATTTGTTACAATGGATGTTATGCATACAGCTAATGTATAATGTACTC
Organism: Mya arenaria; assembly: GCF_026914265.1. NCBI lineage: Eukaryota > Metazoa > Mollusca > Bivalvia > Myida > Myidae > Mya > Mya arenaria. The sequence goes on from NC_069136.1 coordinate 43,180,040, forward strand.
CTTAAAGAGTTTAAGTCAGAGCTTTAAATCATATACCATTATCAAACAAGGATATTAAAAATTCAAACAATACTCTGTTATGCTAGTATTAATTAAGATATGATGATAAGCAAATTGATGTTTTTATCCGAGTCTAGACAGAGATAACAAATACAATAATTGATTCGTGAAAGAATAGAACTACAATGCTTTGTTTTAATATTGGATGGTTTTAGTATTGGTTTGGCAAACTTCGTACATCTGTGAAATTAAACTTAAATTTAACATGGCCTTTAGATTTATCGTAACAGTGCATTTATATCCCCACATAATTTTCAATTTGTAAAGTCATGTCATAAAATTTTGCATTCTGATTTGTACTTATTTGTGTATTATAGATCAGCCTACTCATCATACATTTTGCTATATTAGAGGTTTATGTAATAATGTGTCGAGATCCTTTTGGATAGCCAAACAAATATATCAGACGTGAACCAAACTTAATCTTATTTCTTTCACCTTTGTAAACCACATAGGTTTTTCGTTTGGTTTTGCCCGAACTGAAAAGCCTCTCATATTTACTTAGATTTGACTTAGAAGTTGAGTAATGGGGAACAAGGGATTAATTCAAAATTTACTTCCTTACAAGAAAAGCCCAAAATATAATATTACGCAAACATACCTACCGTAAATTCACGTTCAAATAGCGTGCTTGATAGTTTAACGTATTTTGTCCTTTTGGGGCTATATTTGGATTTTGACAACATATTTCCTCAAACGTTCAAACTAAACGGAAACATATGACCAATGTTTTATTGTGTCTTATTCACAAAGGCGCATTTCATCTTTAAAAGTATAACTGGTTTAATGTGAGTGTACTGTTTATGCATACTTTTATACCTAATATTAAAAATGCATTTGGACTTTGTAACGTACTTTCAGTTTTAAAGATATCTCGAATCTGCATTTTTTTATAAAATCAAAGGACTGAAAGATTAGATATGTAAGGACGTTAAATTCAACCTTATATTTTGTTTGAGGAATTCATCTGCAAAAACTAGAAGCAAAGTACTCTTCAAAGTATTGCAGCTATATCCACGGTTTCAATACAATCAAAGCAATTTATTGATTCGTTCATCTGCCCAACTACCTGCTGGAAACATTGAATTGTACAAATTTTCTTTAAAACATCACCATCAAAATTGGGATGAGCAATACCATCAGCATTCAGCGATTTTAGACTACAATTGTACTTCAATATATTATTTTTATGACCAATAACAAATCTTCATAAAGTTTTCCTTAATTTATGATATCTGAAACCCTGTTTTAGAAGTTTTTTCCGTCATAAGTTTACTGCGAGATCTGAAATTGTTGACATTTGTTCACATTCTAGCGAATCTTATCAACTGTGCAACAAAACCACATACGATGATGAACAAGTAGCATCTATATCTAAAGAAGGATATTTAATTATTCTAAAATTAATTCATCACGTTTATCATAAAGATTGATATTCAATATATCTTCTCTTAGTTCGAGTGCAGATCTAAATTGGATGCTTTGTAATTGGATGTTTTATATTAATTAAGTTGTAATTGTGAAGGATATATCGATTTAATATTATCTGTAAATACCAGACTATCCAAACTTAGAATATCATCAAAGGATATATAAGTGCATTTGAATTTATCAACAAGGGCAAGATCTCCAGACTTAGATAATTTTAACATATATTTACTTTCATAGCAGTATAAAAAGAGGTCTGCAAGTACAGGTGCACCCACTGGAATGCCTATTGTTTGCTGATATAAACTTTACTGGTTTTAAGAAAATAATCATTCATTACAAAATTTAATACTTCAATGACATCTGTGCATGTGCAATAAGAAACACAAATACCTTTTCAGTATTTATTATTTCACTGATAATCAAATAAACCCAAGATGCATAATTCACAAGATAACGAAGACACATTTTCAATTATGCATGTCAAAAGAAGAAAACTTCCTTCAAACAAACACAAAGATTGAGCAATACAGAAATACGCAACAATTGAGTAGATAATATAGTAAAAAAGCATATAACGAGGGTTGTCTGGAAATTTTTGAGATTGCTTTCATAAAAAACAAACCACTCATAGGATGCATTTTAAATTTTATCAGCTGACAGTTTTATCTGATGTAAGCAAATCCTGAGTTATGAAGTGAACGTATACAACAAACATGACAATCATTACAAAAAAATACTGGTAACAAGTCATGGAGCACTTCGTATTCTTATTGCGTCACGTCATTTACAGTTTTTCAAAATACGCTCCTTCTGCACATTTACACATTTACGTTGGCGTTCAACCGTTTGCTTGAAATTCTGTCCGTACCACTCTTTTAAGATATTATGAACATTGGTCATTTTTAGCTGAGCGAAGTCGCCAATTTTCCTCACCGTCCTCCGCCGGTCTTTGTAACCGGTCCCACACTGAATTTACGTCACTGTCACTCATAACTGACAGCCTGTTGCTCCGCTTTAAATCGCACACATTTTTATCTCCGTCACTGAAACGTCCATGGCAGGGAAATACCAAAGCCCTTGGATATATTGGCCTTGATCATAGTCCCCTGCGTGACGTCAACGTTTGAGTTTTTTCGACATCTTCGAAATACCTCTCTACTTCTGTTGATCATTAAAAACTTGTCTACTGTTAGATGGCTCAAATAAATTGCGCAGTGATTCAACTGAAGTCATTCTGTCGTCATTTGTTTTGACGTGACGTTTTGGCGTCTATGAATCAAACGGAGTAATATATATGAATTGTGAACGATTTTTAGAAAACGTCAATTTCAAAGAGCTCCGTGAAGCTCAACATGGGTTGTTTTGACAACCAGATTCTTTGTAAGAATGATATTATGAATAAAAATCAAAAGAAAACTCTTGAATAGTCCATATACACAGCAGTATAATGTTTGTTGATTCATCTTAAAAATGAATTGAAATATAGACACAGTCTCAAAACTTTCCAGACAACCCTCGAACAATACACATATATTAATATTAATCAAAGCAAGATCTAACCAAGGCAGAATATAACCTAATAAGTAACATAAATAACTTATCTAAGCACCGGTCAATATGCAGGTGCACATGCATCAAGCAATATTAGAAGCATGGCATTCTATGGCATGAACAATTGATAATATAATATTCATGTACAGAAAACAACAAATAATCTAATTTGCAATTATTATTCAAAATTCCTAAGCAAAATACAAACACTCAAGAGCAGTCAGTCAACTAGCACACAAATAACTAAGCCAATGAGCTTACACTTAGACCAAAGTCAGTTAACATACACGAACGAGCTATGCTACTCAACTTAAATTAAAAACCAAAGTTTGGCATCTATGAATTAGGACCACATCTAGTAAACTAACACTAAAGATCAACGCTAGTTAAAGTATAGTAAAGCCAAAATAAGTTAACGAACAAGGCAACGTTATCTTAAGGCCAAAGCCATTCAACCCACACTTATTATAAATTCAATCAACTAAAAGTAAAAGCCAAAGCAATTTAGTACTCAATAATTTTTTATAGATGAATTTTAATTAGATTTTACTTTTATAAGCACACTTTTCTATTCCCAGTGCTGCATTTAAATTCCTCCATTAAGTTCTTTCTTCAGTAAATATTTTTTACGGATCAAATACATTTTGAACGAGTTTTTATCTCTCAATTATTAGAAAAGGAAAAAAAAGGAAAATAGTGGTATATCATAAAGGCTGCATGTGAGATAAAATTAAGCTATTATTTCGATCAATAACCTCAATTTTGAAACTTTACAGATTGGATTGAACGAACATCACTTGTTTTGTAGTGTAAAACAAATTATCGTATTAAAGTTTTAAGCGGAAACGGTTGACATGTACAAATCAAACTATCAGACTATCTTACAATCTTAGGCTGAATCTTGTGTCTATTATATCAAATATAAATCCATTTTACATTACATCGAACAACACCGACATAGAATAGAATAAATCTCAAACGAATAAATATTAAAACATATTAAAATTTGGCCAAAAAACTAATAAATGATCAGTTTAAGTCCGTAATTTAAGGCTGCTCTGTATTTTGGAAGCTCTAATTTCTCGACGTTGACATAGAAGAATGTGCCAGTTTGTAACAAGTCCTACACGCTTTTAAAATGGCATTTTTATTTCTATACAAACGTGAATATATTGTTTGATACAGTGATTTTTCAATTATTGTTAAAAAAGAAAATATAGCTCGGTTTCGTTAAGGTAACGTGTTAATTGAAACCTGACTATAATTTCTAGCTATATAACCCATTCCTTAAATGGAACAAATATTATTTGTCAAACATCAAACACATTAGGATATTAACCTGATTACCAATTTCAAAATTCAGGGATAAACGGGTGGCAGGTAGAAACTGTTTATAAATTATCCCTAGGGGAATGTTTGCATTGCCAACTTTGGAGAAATCCGCTGAAGCGAAAGTGCCTATAGCGTTATATAGGGAAAATATGGTTAAACAGTTCTCACGACATAGTCTTTCAACAGATCAACTTACTTTCTATATATATGTTAGATAATTCTTGCCCTTGAAGATGATGGTTTTGTATTAATTGTATGATTTTTACATTTTGGTCCTTTTTAAGGGTTTTGTTGGTTATTAAAAGTTACATTGAAATAAGAAGGAGCTAAAAATTGTTTTGCTATTTAAAGTTATAATAGACATCCGATCGCTTAGCTTCCAACGGATTACGTCGCAGAATATTTTTCTCTTTCAAATGCACTTTTCGAAGTAATCAATTTTTAAACATCTTTTGGTCCTTTTTGAACATTTATGTAAAATTTGTAGAAAATCGATGCCCCAAAATTGTGTATATAACTGTACGATAATGGTTTTATGGCCCACCCCGCGGCGTATTCACAGCAGGATAGAAATAATCCATCGGCAAGGTTATAACACTTTTAATGACATGTGTATCGAAGTTTGTCATTTATAGCAATAAAATTATTTCATAACCAGTTCGGATTTTTTTCCTTATCATTCTTATAAAAGTGAAATTATATATGATACTCGATTATTCATTTACATTAGTAGTTAAGAAATGTCACATATTGTTCTTGTGTAAAAAAGAAAGTAATATATTTGGCAAAAATTATTCCCATTTTTAACCTCAACATTATTACAGACCGTTAAAACGTAACACTTTTCTTATAAAAGATTAATGTTTCAAGTTTCATTGGCAATTTTGAAAATACATATGGGCTATAAAACATATTAAATAAGGGTATTAAAATTATAATTAGTTCAAATCTACATCATATCAACATGTTCATTAGTAATGCTTAAGTTCTAATTCTAATGGTAAACATTTTGGTCTACCATTTTGCAATACAACCAAACATTTGTATAAATTTAGCGTAGGTATAATTATTTTAATAAGGCAAGCAATGTGTTACATGGAATTTTGTTAGCATATTTTTAATTACGAGTGCACTAGGTTTGCATATCGTGTCGAAATGCCATTATATCAACGTGTTGTTATGGAATAAAAAGGGTATACCTGTCTTATGGCAATACAACATTAATGACATTTTAACATGCGTTGTTTAAGACCGGTACTAAATGATAGCAACTGCAGTTAATATTTCATTTTAGCTGTTCCTTTCCGAAATTTCACAACCAATTTTGTGTTACAATGCTATTAGAAAAAATACCAAACTGTTAGCATAAAGGTGTGGAAATGGCCCCAATTAAATGTCTTGATAAACGATCAATTATAGACTTCAACAAAAAGGCACGGAAAGTAATATGTAAAAGAAGTAAGTTTATCAGAGATGATTGAATATTTCAGTACTTTATCAACTAACGTTTCCCCTATAGAACAGCTCTACCTAATTTTGGCTAAATCTTAAATCTTCCAAAACTGATTTTTTTTATCGCAACTTATAATCAAAGGACGGGTCAACTTTATGACCCTCAGAAATTCTGTATTTCTTATCTACCTTAATCTTATACTGCGTCCAATAGATAAATAAATGCTTAACTAGCGTATCTTAACGCTACTATTGCACTGAGAGGAGAAATCGATAGAGACCGTCGTTACCCTGATAAGCTCCAAAGTTGGCAATGGATTAATTGCATGTAAGAACCTTTTTCTCCAAAAGTTTGAAATTGCTTTTAACTTGATTTCGCCAGCAAAAATGACCAACTAGACCACTCCCGTCTGTGATACAGTGACTTGATACAACTTTTTACCAATAAATTATATATAACATATTATAGTTCTCTCATAATAAGTGCACAGAAATTTGCGTATCGTCCATTAAAGTGAAAAATAACTTGGTCATTTCTCTCTGGCTGGAGTAAGATGATAACATTTATCAGTTTCAGTCTCCATAGAGAAGAACTCTTTTTTCAAACATGAATTTAAATTCCGGATCAAAATCTTCTTAAAATGTTAAAATATTGTGTGTGTGGCAACATATTTCGTGTTTTTATGCTTTCACCATTCCGATTTAAATATTCTAGACTCTACCTTACCATATATTTTTCCCTTTCATTCATTGATTCTGCTTTACTCCTGAGGTTTGTTTGTTTGACAAACACAATGATAGTGACAATTAATGCACACTCTTATGAATTACGTCACACGCACTGTACATTCGAAGGAGGTTCGTAATTATTTTTGTTATCAATTTAAGTTGCAATGCGAGTGTAATAAATACTGACTATTTTCGCTAAATTGCATCGTGATAAAGCACGTTTCTTAGTCGATGTTTCTCATTTTACTGAAGAACTAGACGCTTTAGGGAATATAATCTGTTTTTGTTCCATTCCTGAACACTTATTTTAAGGTTTGGTTGAATCACTTAATTATATGTCTAAGTTTATTTGGATAAATCTCGTTTGTAAATGAAAATTACAATGAAATCACAAATCCGATTTTATGACACGTGAAGTAACTTATTCTCATGAAAAACAGTTCAACCATAACTCAGCGGTATTGTTCTACATGGATAGCTGTCTTCCTTGAATGCAGATGGTGTTTTTATGGTGTTTTTATAACTGTGAATAACGTTTAAATCAAGAAGTTCCACGGACAAAGATTAGTTTTATATATTAAAAAACCTTTGAAAAAGTTTTAAACAGGTTATTTAGATTGTATTCGTCCTGTGTTTTAAACAGAAGGAAGCTATCTCTGATAGCTACACTTATTAATGGGTATTTTTTTAAATTTTAAAATGAAAATGAAAGCTATCTGGTGGTAAAGCAGTCTGCCTTTTTCTCAAGGGGTTGTGGGTTAGATTCACACAGGGTTGACGTTATAACGGTCTCTCAAAGGGACACTAGTACTGGTTTCTACAAAGGTAACGGAATTGAGTGATTATGTAAACTGTTGTCTCCATAGAGCTAGTAAATCTTTTAGCTAAATATGAAATTATGATTTTTTATCCGTTTTATGGAAAGTCTATTAGCTAAATATGTAATCATGATTTTAATATGTTAATATTGAACCTTTTAGTTAAATTAGTTATATATATTTTTTCTTATGTCAAGACAACCTCTGTAATTTTGTTAGAGAGAATCTCTTTTACTGGAATAGTAATAAATAATAAGTATTTGTATAAGTTTGAAGTAAATGTTGACACAAACACATTGCTTTGTCTTACTGTGATATCAGGAGAAATAAATATGATGCATGAACAATACCAGACTTGAACTCTTAGACATAAACAACCATCTTAACAAAATAAACAGACATATTTAAATTATACGATGTCTGTCAACGACTTTTTTGAACATATGAATATTTACTTTATGCCCAGTCATTAGGTATAATTGTAAAATCACGGCTTTCCAGCGTTGTAAAAGAGCAAAACATCTTTCCTAATAAGACACGTAAACTATGGCATTACGTGCCTATTACCCCATATCTCTTTTTAATGGCGTCTACACGTAACAAGTACAGCTGCCTCCTGTCTTAGGGATCTCGAAATATACAGGTTTCTGATAATTTGCGACCACCTATGGCGACGCCAACCAGCTGAACAACTATAAACTATCAAATTACAAGCAATTACGTGCCTTGACTTTGTATTTACACAGTGGGGTTTCTAAGTGGTATTTTATTGTAAAAGTATGCCCTTTTCAGGTGCAAGTCTCTTTGTATTAATCTTTCGACGAAAGCCTTGTCAGGGTTACATTGTTTCTTGATAGGTCAAAATTGTTAGGAGAGTGGCAAAGTTATTACTGGTATTGCCGGCGAATTGTTAGATTTTAGTGTTGAGCCACAGCGGTGCCTTGTGCCATTAAAGATGTTTCGGCTACCGGGATTGTCCCTGTAGTTTTCATTGTATTATTAAAATAGCAGGCAATTAAGAAGCTTTTTAAAATGAAAGTACGGTCCTATTTTATTTATTGACTATACAACGCAATATACAGGAACATGCCTAGTAGCTTCCAATTTAATAAAGATTTTGATTAATGTAAAAAACTATCAAGACAAAACCAGCACCAAACAAGCGAATCAACGTTATAAGAAGTACACAGTAAAGAACAAAACAATCCCCATTAATCAGTTTCTGGGTAACTGCCATGGCACGGTCAGAACACGAGAATAAAGATTAATAACAAAACATTCAGGCGGCGACGACAGGAGTGCACACCATTGGAATATTATATATCTAACCTTTGGATCGGAAGGTATTCAAAACAATATTATGTTTGGCAGATTTATACCACTTGAATGCGGAAGTGATAATCTGCGTCTAAAAGATGTATATTTAAGCAGTATTAATCTTATATATATGGTGTTTCTCGAAAGTATACTTCAAATAGCTTTTACATTGGTAAGAATGAGATTATACAGTATGTCTTTCACAAAAGATGACTTTAATATTGGACGCTTTCAACGTATGAATGTTTAAGTATGTGATTATCTACACTAGAATCAAGGTCAATAACAAAACATTCAGGCGGCGACAACAGGAGTGCACATCTTTTGGATACAATATATTTGACTTTTGGACCGGAAGGTGTAAAAACAATATTGTATTTGGAAGAGTTATACCGTTTGATGCGGGAGTGATAACTTGCGTCGAGAACATGTTTATTTAAGCAGTATTCATCGTAAATATATGGTCAAAAGTCTTACTCGAAAGTATACTTCCAATAGCTTTTGTATTGGTAAGAATGAGAGTATACAGTATGTCCCTCACAGAAGATGATTTTAATATTGGGCGCTTTCAAAGTTAATTATAAACGACAATAGCCCTAATCAGATAGCATACACTTTACGGTACAAACAAAATTACTGAAAAAAGTTCAAATGTGGTTCTATATTTAAACGTCATAACAGCTGTAATTTCTTTGATTTTAAATCCATTTCAACACTCACTACAACAGAATAAGTACAAACATTAAATATTATCAAACAAAATGCATTTCAATGAGGCAGAATTTAGGACATACATATGCAAGGTGATTCATATTGGATGGTATCGAGCGTAAGATCGTATGCGAATTTTCCCTTCCGTAATAGCTTATGATAATTACGTAATATTACAACTCAACTGCATTGATAATGAAGTTTGACAACCAGTAGATATTGAATATAAGTATTTCGTTAGTTCCCTCTTAATTTTCAACTTTTGTTGTATATCAATCTGGTTCTAATGTATCCAACGGGGTTTTACGGGGGTCATTGAACAGTTACAAACAAGTATCACAATTACCTGATCTAAAATTGTTTTATGAAAATGTCATTCTCGGAAACTGTAATTTCTACAAGCTGGTGTGTAATCTGCACTTCATCAAGTTCCTTCTTCAATGAACTCTTAGTTCGATATGAAAAAAACGGCTAAATACAATTGTTTGGATATAGCATGTAACTTTATTGTTCCATGCAGTTTTGCAAAATACAAGAAATTGGATACTTATTATCAATTATGTTTGAATTTCTTATTTGTGAATTAAATGGTTTATGTAGTACAAACAAAAGATACAAGTTATATTGTCCTTAATCACATAGTTTAATCTTTCCCGACAAAAGTAATTGTACGAGCTAATGTGTAACAAACTTTGTGTATCTGTAAAATTAGGTCAAGTCAGTTAATATATACATTTCTCTACGCAGTCTGATTCAGAACTTTGATTTTCTAGGTTGATTCCATGGTGTAGCCATTTTCTGTATACAATGAGCGATTCCGATGTAAACTCGACTGTCAACCCTTGTATTTTGGCATGAAATTCAATGAGACGTCATTGCCAAAAATCTTGCCTGAAAGTGTCTATATTATTTATTTTGATTGTAATTAATCTTATTTCTACTTTATACAAAAATAAATATTCGAAAATTCCTTTAATTCAGAAAATAAAGAAGTTATATTCACAATAAGCTTTGTATTTTAAGTCTGTGTATTATTTGAATGAATGCTTCAATTTCCCATACATGTGTGGTTATTATTATGCTTCTGTTTCCCTAAAGATGTTTGATTTCCATGTTTATATAAACATTGCACATTGCGTAAAACGCATCGGAAGTTCACATACGTCAATAAATAAACACATTTTAGTCAATGTGCCCGTATGCAAACAAATGTGATATGTCTTACAATTTAGAGGATGATTGTATTGGAGGGAGGCACCCAATCGATTCAGCTGTATGTAGTTGTTCGCATATATATTGTATCCATTTCAGAAGTAACAAAAAAGATAGCAATATAATATTGTCTCCAAGAAACGGTGCATGGGACACAATCACGTGTACCGATAGACATATAGACAGTGCAATCCATTACTTCCGCTAAAGGATTTAAACAATATCGGTAACGACAAATCATTCTGTATTTAAGGTATGCTTTAATTCTCATCTTACACATTTAAGTACACGAATCGATAATATACAGACGAGGAGTACTTTTTCGAGACAACATGCAAGTGGCTACTAATTGCTGACTACGTAATCTCCCGACATCCAAAAATGTATTTCAGTATTCACTACGCAGTGAGAATGTGTAAACAAAGCCCGTATTCAAACAGCTTATGGCAGTCGAAATTCACTAAAGTATTTTTCATAATAATCTAACACTTCAGGCTAAAGCAAGCCAATTAACGCTAATACTAAAGCAAGTTAGCTTACCCTAACGACCAAATATATTCAACAAAAACGGCCTGTTCATTTTCTGTTAACTATTGAATCCATATTTAAAAAAAACCTTTTCCTATTTTTTAGCATTAGAAACAACTTTTCACGCATAAAAGATATATATCGTCTAATCGTCAATCATACGCATTTTTCTGGTAAATGAGTAATTTAATTCCCTTGGAGAAGAACTCTATAAGCTATGCTTTCGTTCCAATCCATTTCAATATTATAGACAACTTGTGTGTGTGTGTGTGTGTATATTCAGTGTAGTTTGTTTGTATATGTTGAATAAAATATGTTTAAATCAAACAAAAGTATGATATCTCCATTTTTTAACGCCAATGAACATTGTGTATTACAAATCCGCAGGGCACTTACGTCAATAAACAAACAAGGAAAACGCAATATGCAAATATCCATCCCTGTTTCACACGGAAACACCAGTTTGGCAATTTTCGCAGATGCTAGCACGATGCGAATAAGCTTTGGGTTGAAAGGTAATTAACATTGAACGAAGATGAACTTTAAGAACACATAATGCGAATGAAATAAAAATGAAAAGACTGTTAGGTTACACGCAACGCCAAGCCCAGGTAACTAGCATGATGTGTAAAGCCTGCAAACTAACACTACGAGATCAAACGAATGCAATATCACAAACGTTTAAAAATGTTAACACTAAGGGAAAAAACTTTCGACCAACACTAAAGGCTTAAGCTTGTCAACTATCAAATGCAGAAATCCAGAAAACAAGAAATTACGTTCAAAATATTTCATCTACATGTATTACTTAAGGCAAACTCAGTCAACTAACACTCAATACGAATTCATTCTACACACAGTTATGGCTAAAGACGGCACTTAGCACTAGGCAAGTCATGAAACAATGAAGACTTGAGAAAGTCAACAAAACTTACGTCCAGCGCAAGTAAATTAACACTAAATACTAAAACAAGCCTTTAACAGTAAAGTCTAAAGCAAGTCATCAACTAACAATAAAGGCAAAAGGTATTTAATTATTGCTCTAGTCAAAGCAAATGAGGTGGATTTGACAATTACTCGTAACCTTTCTATAAAAAGTTGAACAAACACGCACATTAATAACACAAACTTCTATTTATTTATTTTAATATTATATTAATAATCAAATATATCAAAGTTGCATAATTTACAAGACAGAATAGACAAAACAAAATTAATTATGCATATCAAAATAAAATGGAATCTCCTTCAAACAAGCAAAACAATGGAACTATACAATTAAAAAGCTAATATTTGAAGGAATGCATATTACAGTGCCAATATCATAAAAACTAATTTGTAATATAAATCAATTATCTAAGCACCAATCAACATGCAGATGCGCATGCATATTACAATATCGAAAGCACGGCATGATGTGGCATGAACAATTAAGAATACAATACTTATATACAGAAAACGGCAAAACATGCATTAATTAGAATATTATTTAAGACTCAGTAGAAAAAATACAAACATATTAAACGCAAAGCAAATGATACTTTTCTTAAGAGTAGGGCGATGGGATATTTTTAAACACAAACTTATAACTTCACGGACAACGTTCGGTTAAAGAAAACCGCAAAAGGACTTAACAATTATACATCCTCCAAAGGAACAGTCAATCGGATCAAATTCAAAGGAAATAAAACTTAGCAATGATCAATCAGCTAAAATGAAGAGAAAGTTAAAGTTATCATTTAGCAAGAACAACTATTTGTTTATATATAAAATAAAGCGTGGATAACACCAGTCAGCTTACACCTAAAGTTAATTTCATTTTACTACCTGAAGATTAACAGTCTAAGATTGTCAATTAATGCCAAACATCAAAGTTATTTAGCCAAAGTAAGTCAAGTTACATTATGGGCAAAGGGAATAAACTACGTATTGAGGTAAAAGCCAGTCGAATAGCACTAAAAGGCCAAAGCCAGTCAACTAACATTGAAAGTAAAAGGTCGTTAGCTTACACTCAAAATCAAAATTTATGCAAAAAGCTACAGAAACATGCTTAGTAGCAAAACGTTTAAACATAAACCCGGTTTAGTGGCAATGGGCAAACGCCAAAGACATATGACACAAAATCACAAACAAGAAACATAGAACAGCACAAAACTCTACAAACAGCACAGTGCATAAATACTATATATACAAAGTCAGCAAACTAGCACAAAAAGAACATGGCCAATGAGCTAACATAGTACATAACACGAACTAACTACCCTACTCAACCTACATTGAAAACCAAAGCCTGTCAACTAGCACTGAGGGCCACTCCAAGTAACCTGACACTCAGGACTAAACGAACACAAACTACCAAAATATGTCCACGAACACACAAGGCAACGCCTGTCAACTAACACTTAAGGTTAATCCAGTCAACTTACAGTGAAAGTCAAAGCAATTTAGTACGAAATGTATTTGCTTGTGCAAACTGCACTTTAATTAGATTTTACTTTTATAAGCACATTTTCCTCTTTCCAGCGCTGCATTGAAATTCATCCACTTTTTAATTCTTTCCCAGCAACTGAAGTAAAAAATTTCTATTGATCAAATAAAATATATTGAACGAGTTTTAATATACTATAAGACAAAAAGTGAAATAGCATTCTCTAAAAAGTAGATACTTATCTCTCATTTGTTAGAAAAGGAACAGAGTGGTATATTATTAAAGCTGCGTGTGATAAAAAAATGTCTATAGTTTCGAGCAATAACATCCATTTCCTAAAACATACAGATTAGATTGAACAAATATCACTTGTTTTGTAGTGTAAAACTGCTTATCATATTCAAGGTTGAAAGGTAAACGGATGGCACGTACAAATCAGACTATGAAACTCTCTCAAATCCTAGGCTGAATACAAATGTTTCCCTGGGAAGGATCTGCTTATTTCAAAATGAAGATTGATTAATTTCAATAGAAATTGAAAGTATCATCTATTATATATCTTGCGTGAGAGACGAGTTGCATACTGTGAAACATTGACTTAATTATGTAATAAACTATTTTAATGTCTATTTTGTCCATCATATCAAATATTCAAATAATCATCCATTTTACGACGAATATATAGACCAAAATAGACATAGAATATAATAAAGACGAATCGAATAAGGTCTAAACTTTAAATACGCAGGTATGTGTCTAATGCTTGGCTTGAAAACATATTTTATAATTTGTCCAAAATTGAGTTGATGAATTAAGTTATTATCATTAATTGTTAAGGAAGGGAATATAGTTGGTTTTCATTAAGGTAACGTGTTAGTAGAAACAATGCTATAATTTCTAGCTATATAACCCATTTCTATAAGTTACGATAAGTTTTGACAAAACTCAATTACTTTACGATCTAAAGCTGGTAATCGATGTCAAAATTCAAGGATAAACGGGTATCAGGTAGAAACATTCTATAAGATACCCTTAAAATCTAAATATAAAATCAAATTATTCTTTTGGGAATGTTTGTTTTATTGCATATGAGAATTATTTTCTTCAATAGATTAGAAATTGCTTCTGACTTGGTTTCCCATGCCATAATGACCAGACAGACCACTCCCCTCTGTAATACATTGACCTTATACAATAATATACCAAGACATTATATATTGCATGTTATAGTTCTATCATACTTAAAAAATGCATTTCATCTACTTACACATCTCAAAAAGAAGCGATGCAGAAATGAATTTAATATAAAAAAACAATAAAGTTTAATTGGTTTAATGTTGAATACTTACTTAAATCACGTGCATCAAAAGCGGTATAATCCTTAGATATTTACAAACGCACAAAAAATGATATTATGTTATGCAGATTGTAAATAAATACAAATTATGATGAATAAATGAATATATCCAGGAAGGCAATACAGCAAGGCCTTTGCTCTACTAAAATTGGTAATGATTTATTAAAACCAACTCATTACATCACTGAATAAAGATAAACAAATAAGTTCCGATATTTGACAGCGTTAAACATCGGGAGAAGGGACAGAACATATGAAAAAGGATTTTGAATATACAGTTGATACTGGACAAGATGGTATCAGTAATCGTTAACCCTGACATGAACAATCAATGAAGCAATGAATGGACTCATTTTTATCGTGAATGATTCTTTACCCGTTTCATTAAAGCTGCACTCTCACAGAATGAACGTTTTGACAACTTGTTTTATTGTTTGTCTTGAACGAGCAAATTTATGCAAAAATGCATGGACACCAGTGATATAAGACTGCTGACAAAAAATCAGATCGCAGATTTTCATAAGTTCAAAAAATGATGATTTATGCATTTTTCTTAAACCGTAAGTAACGCTTTTAGCCCTAAAACATTAATTTTCGAACGGAAATATGAAAATATGCTATCTGATCTATTGTCAGCAGTTTTATATCACTGGTTTGCAGATTGTTACGCAAAACTTTGCTCATTCCAAAGCAAAAAAATAAAAAGTTGTCGAAACGTTCATTCTGTGGTAGTGCAGCTTTAAGATAAATCCGTTTTAGCTCATGGCACTTAAAACAGAGACAAGTCGTTTCCTATTTATTGAACCACACATGGCTGTCGACGTGCATATACTTGGTTGTTCCAAAATTAATTTAGCCTCCTGCTTTCAACGTCAGTACGGTTTTGAACGTATGAAAATACCTGTTTTTGTCCGTAGACAACGTGCTCTTCAAATGTAAATTACAGCATTGAAAAATACAATATAATTTTGTTCTTTGTTAGTCTGTGTGGTATTAATCATGGCAGTTATGACTTAATAAATATAAACAAGGAATTTACGAAAAGGCCGTTGCCAGACTCATTCTAAATGGGCCTTATACATTTACCAGAAGTGTTGACTTATTTGTGAAGTCCTATGGCAAGCGTTTTGAATTTAATAATATGTAAGATGTAGGTTGAACACCCTCACTTTGCCTTATATTTGATTTTTTTCATGCACATGGTAGAAAAAGTAGAAACTATTAGTAAATGATAGTTTGGTAATGTCAGTGAAATGATAACATTGATCAGTTTCAGTCCCGCTAGAGAAGAACTACTTTTTCAAACATATAGTAAACTTCGGGTTCAAACTCATCTTAAAATGTTTAAATGTTGTGTGTGCGGCAAATATCGTGTTACAATGTTAATGTAATAAATAATGACTATTTTCGCTAAATTTATCGTGATTAAGCACCTGTCTCAGTCGACGTTTCTCATTTAACTGAAGAACTAGACGTTATATGGAATATAATATGTTTTAATATGTTTTTGTTATATTCCTGAACACTTATTTTAAGGTTTGGGTGAATCACTTAATCATATGTCCAAGTTTATTTGGATAAATCTCGTTTGTAAATGAAAATTACAGTGCAATAGCAAATGCAAAATAAATCGTACGTGGGTTGTTTTGTGACACGTGAAGTAACTTATTCTCATAAGAACAGATTCAACCATAACTCAACGGTCTTTTGCGTTGCCCATTGCCACTAAATTGGGTTTATGTTTAAACTTTTTTGCTACTGCGCATGTTTCTGTAGCTTTTTGCATATATATTGTTCTACATGAATAGCTGTCTTCCCTGAATGTAGAGGCTCTTTTTTCGCCAAATACTGGTTTCCTAGTCGGATAAAAATGTATTCCTTATCATTTGGCATATATGCTAGTATTTCAGCATTTTGGTAAACTACTCGTATGCAAAATATTTAAACAACTGGTCGAGTATTTAAGACAAGAATATTTCGGAATCCACTGGGTCATTAGAGCAGCTGTGGACGACGTTCCACATATGTTTCAAATGCAACCACTATTGTTTTGTGACAACTTATTTAGATTGATTACTAACTTTTTTTTTTACAGAACAAAGCTTTGATAGCTTCAATTATAAGTGCGTATTTTGTGAATCTTAAAATAATAAAGAGAGCTATCTGGTAGTAAAGCAGTCTGTCTTGTACTCAATGGGTTGTGGGTTGGATCTCCACAGGGTTGACGTTATAACGGTCTCTCAAAAGGGACACTAGTACTGGTTTCTACAAAGGTAATGGAATTGAATTATCATGTAAGCTGTTCTCTCCACAGAGCTTGTAATTCTTTAAGCCAAATATGTAATCATGATTTTTATCTGTTTTAAGGGAAGTCTAAAACCTGAATATGTAATCATGATTTTCTATCTGTTTACAGAAATCTATTACCTTAATATTTATTGTAATGTCAAGACAACCACTGTAATTTGGTCGGTGAGAATCTCTGTCACTGGAAAACTAATACATAATAAGTATTTGTAAAAGTTTGAAGGGAATGTTAACACAAACACATTGCTTTGTCTTACCATGATATCAGGAGAAATAAATGTGATGCATGAACAATACCAGACTTAAACTCTTAGACATCATCAACCATCTTAACAAAATAGACAGACATATTTAAATTATATGATGTCTTTCAGAGACATTTGTTTGAACTTTTGAATGTTTACTTCAATGTTTCGCTCACGCTAAAAGATGATATCCCTTTATAATCACCCATTAGGTAAAATGTGAAAATCACGGCTTTTCGGCGTTGTAAAAGAGCAATAAATCTTTCCTAATAAGACACGTAAACTATGGCATTAGGTGCCTATTACCCCATATCTCTTTTTAATGGTGTCTACACGTAACAAGTACAGCTGCCGCCTGTCTTAGGGATCCGGAAATATACAGGTTTTTGACAATTATAGACGCCAACCAGCTGAACAACTATAAACTATCAAATTACAAGCAATTACGTTCCTTGACTTTGTATTTACACCGAGGGGTAACATTGTTTCTTGAAAGTCCAAAATTGTAAGGAGAGTGGCAAAAATACAACTGGTATTGCCGGCGAACTGATTTCAGTGTTGGGCCACATCGGTGCCTTATACCATTAAAGATGTATGGGCTTCAGGGATTGTACCTGTAGTTTCCATCGTATTATTGAAATAGCAGGCCATTAAGTAGCTTTTTGAATTAAAATTTCGGTCCTATTGTATATATTGATAATACGTCCCAGTCTACAGGAACATGCCAAGTTGCTTCCAATCTAATCAATATTTTGATTAATGTCAAAACTATCAAGACAAAACTAGCACCAAACAGGCGAATCAACGTTATGAGAAATTACACAGTAAAGAACAAAACAATCGTCATTAATCAGTTTCTGGGAAACTGCCATGGCACGGTCAGAAAATGTCAACAAAGCGTATAAATATGTCATATCTAGCAGGCGGTTTGCAATCTTTCATATTAACATTTGCCCGAGCTTTTTTTAAAACAAATAGGGCAATATATTAAACATCATTCAGTCGTTAAGGTATCTTAATGCGCCTGGAATCGCCACGACATTTAACTATTAACTATCGCGACAATTGATGTATGAAGTGAACGAAAACCATTATTGATTTCCTAAACGTATGAATGTTTAAGTATGTGATTATCTACACTAGAATCAAGGTCAATAACAAAACATTCAGGCGGCGACAACAGGAGTGCACATCTTTTGGATGCAATATATTTGACTTTTGGATCGGAAGGTGTTAAAAACAATAATGTATTTGGAAGAGTTATACCGTTTGATGCGGGAGTGATAACTTGCGTCGAGAACATGTTTATTTAAGCAGTATTCATCTTAAATATATGGTTAAAAGTCTTACTCGAAAGTATACTTCCAATAGCTTTTGTATTGGTACGAATGAGAGTATACAGTATGTCCCTCACAAAAGATGATTTTAATATTGGGCGCTTTCAATGTTAATTAAAGACGACAATAGCCCTAGTCAGATAACATAAACTTTACGGTACAAGATAAATTACCGAACAAAGTACAAATGTGGTTCTATATTTAAACGTAATAACAGATATAAGTTCTTTGATTCAAAAGACAGTTCAACACCTACTACAACATAATAAGTACAAACATTAAATATATTCAAACGAAATACATTTCAATGAGGCAGTATTTAGGCCATACAAATGCTAGGTTATTTAAATTGGATAGAATTAAGTCACGTCAGTTAATATATACATTTGTCGAAGCAGTCTAAATCAGAACATTGTTTGCCTTGGTTGATTTCATGGTCTAGCCTATTTCTGTACACAATGAGCAAGTCCGATGTAATACTTGACTGTAACCCTTGTATTTTGCCATGGGATTCAATGAGACGTCATTGTCAAAGAACTTGCCTGATTAATTATTCTGATTGTAATAAGTATTATTTTTAGTTTATACATAATCATTTTTCAATCTGGTATCCCCTTAATTTAGAACATAGAGGAGTTCTAGTCATAATAAGCCTTGTACTTTTAGTCTGTGTATTATAAGAATGTATGCTTGGAATGTATGCTTCAATTTCCAAGGCATCGGAGGTTCACATACGTCAATAAACGAACAATGTGCCCGTATGCAAACAAATGTGAAATGTCTTCCAATTTAGGGAAGGGTGTAATGGATGGATGCATCGAATCTATTCAGCTGTATGTAGTATTTTATTCATTTCATCAATCACAACAAAGACAGCAATAAAATATCGCATACCGATGAACATCTAGATTGTGCAATCGATCCCGTTACGATATCTGCAACGACGTCTACAGAGACAAATTGTTCTGAATCTAAGATATGCTTTTATTATCATCTTTCACCTTTAAATACACTTAAACGACTAATGCTTTCAGACTTGTGCTAACGGCCAAAGCCTGCCAACTAACACTATAACACTAACACAATTGATCTCCAGTGAAATTTCTCAACTTTTTTGATTCTTTTGAAGCATTTTCTATGGATATGATAAACATTATTTTACGATTTAATAAAACAAACTTGGATTCTGGAGATATTTTTTTCATTGATATTCGTCCTTCCTGATTATTCGTCAATGCTTCATAATAGTTATTCCATGAATGAGTAAAATTCTCACTAAGAAATGCACTAACCTGTTGTTTCTCGATTACTGCTACTTACACAGATCGCCGTTTCTCCTTATCTTTGTCAGAAATAAACTGGGTAAGTAAAATAAGTATTGAAATAAATTAATGACGAGTATAAACAACCGTTACATTCTAACGCATGTGTTATATTATACAAATAGATCCGCCATCCTGTTTATTTAACAGGGTTGTTTCCTTTTGTACCGGTGTTACTTAGTCAAATGAACTAAGTATGTATGATTTAAAACACGCATTATAGTTAGTTCATAAAGCTCGGTGTATTTCTTAATATATTCTCCAAAAAAGTATTTTTTTTAAATTGTTATAAAAGGATATCGAATGGTATATCATTAATGCTGCCTGTGAGAAGAAACAGGTCTAAAATTTCGAGCAATAACACCGATTTTCAAATCATAACAGGATGATCAAAATAATAAATCATGTACATTATAGTATTACACTGATTATCGCAATAAAGGTTTAAGCAGAAACAGATGACAAGTAATAATCGATCTATCAAACTCTCTTCAAATCTTGGACTGAAAACAAATTATTTACTGGGGGAGAATTTGACTTTGCTGATTTTTTTAAGTAAGGATTGTCTGTTTAAAACTTTTAGAAAATGAATATTTTTAAAAAAATAAATATAATTTACTGAGCACAAGACTTGAGTGACCCCACATCACTTTCTGCAATCTGGTAAGTATTCTGTCTTTGGATCTGTCCCTTTCGAGTAAATCCTGATTTTTGCTCGTGTGAATGAATGCTCTATTCTCAATAATACCTCATGATACAAGTCTTGTATTCCGTTCCTATCACATTTGTTTCTACTTTGTCTTTGTCTTTTTTCAATTGCTTAACACAACAACAAAAGCAACAACAACGGCAGCAATAACAACAATTTCAGCATTAGCTTTCTTGGTTTTTCCATAAAATTTGAATTCGCTTCCGAATGGTGTAAGTTTAAATCTGATGAAATATCCGCTATAAATATATCAAAGTGAAACAGCTTGACAGGAATATATTACTCGTTTAAGGAAATGAGTGTGCACGAATGCCCTAAAATCCCTTATTGTTTTGGATTGATAAAACTAATAGTTCTTAACAATTGAAATATTTGAGAAATCTTTTTAATTAGTTTTCACAATCGCAATTACTCAAGCTGGCTGTCAGCCATGATTTGTGAGGGACAATATTAATTTAAAGACGTGAGTCATACACCGGTAAGAAAACTGTCTCATTGAAGATTTCCGAAAAATGGAAATGAAACAAACAACAACGTAGGACTTTAAATCCAAACAAATCAAAGCCCCAAATGGTTCTTGCATTTGCATTTAAATGCTCATGCTTTCATCACGCCGAATTATAGTTAAATTATAAAACTTTTGTATTGTGACTCTCAACCACACAGATCACTAATGTTGCCAAATGTTTATTCTTTAAACTTAAAACACTACTGCCTTCAAAACCAAAATTGATTGTTTCATTATGATTTCTCTTTAACCGAAATCCGACACAATTTAGGGTTAGAAATTTGAAAAAAGCTGCATAACCTCAGATTACCCTGATGCCAATGCACAAAAAAAGTCAGAATATGTTCATGCAAGCAGAACATGTCAACGAATGTATTACAGATTAATTCAATTCATTAGAAGGCATAGAATAACAGAGAAAAGTGAAAATTCTCATCAAGTCGGTATTGCATCCATGAACACGTGAAGTTAATTTGAAACTCGAGGACAAAAGAGCAACATTATACAATTGAGACGTGTAATAAGTCAAACAAGTATCATATAAGGTTGCCGCCATGGCAATATTATTCCGAAACTAGAAATTTAGATCACGTCAGATGCAGTAGGTTGCAATTTATGAATAATTGAAAGGCACTTAACAGATTTTGTATGCTTATACCTTTCTCGATACTGAGTATTCTTTCCTTAACTTATATGTTTTCAAATGAACATGCATACCATTCTTTGTTTTATTTTTGTCTTTTAAAACACCTTAAGACAATACCAATATGAACGGCAAAGGTATTAATATTTATGCAAAAAGCTACAGAAACATGCTCAGTGGCAAAAAGTTTAAACATAAACCCGGTTTAGTGGCAATGGGCAAACGCCAAAGACATAAAACACAAAATCACAAACAAGAAACATAGAACAGCACAAAACTCTACAAACAGCACAGTGCATATATATATATATATATATATATATATATATATATATATATATATATATATATAATTAGTATGTTTATCAATAATTGTTAGGTACCGCCTTGGAACGGTCGGTAAAGTCGAATCAGGAATAATGAACTAGTTTCATCTTTCTTATCTTGTACAACAGCACGAGACAATGTTCTCTGCGGTTTATACACTTTAATTGGATAGAGTATCCGTTAAATGCATCGCTAATGTGCTGTCAACAACAAACAAATTAACAAACAAATAAAACAAATATTAATTATCATCCTTCTTAATTGAAAGGTCGTCTGCTTCCCAAACAACCAAGGGACTGAACTTGACATCAATTATTTTCGAACTAAAATAACGCGCCATCAAAATGACCAAAAACATGAAGGTGTGCCGCCTTTAAATATTAACAACAAGTCTTCAAATTATCAAGAAAAAAAAGCTATGCTCACAGCTCTTATTTCTTGTTAGTTTCGAGCTTGCTCGTAAATTAAACTCTGATACTTGAGAAGTAAGCACATTTAAATCCGATGTTTTAAACAATTCATTTTTGTTCTACTTTGCGTTAAAAATGAGATGAATTGTCATCATAGGCATTGGACTCGTTCCAGGAATAGACATAAACTGTGGTGGTGGTGGTGGTGGTGGTGGTAGTGGTAGTGGTAGTAGTAGTAGTAGTAGTAGTAGTAGTAGTAGTAGTAGTAGTAGTAGTAGTAGTAGTAGTAGCAGCAGCAGCAGCAGCAGCAGCAGCAGCAGCAGCAGCAGCAGCAGCAGCAGCAGCAGCAGCAGTAGTAGTAGTAGTAGTAGTAGTAGTAGTAGTAGGAGTAGTAGTAGCTTATTAACCGGAAATTGAAAAAGGTTTTGTTATGTTTGAGGTGTGTTCGTAAATCAAATTTGTTATGTCATCAAAGTGGGATATTTTAGCGTTAATGAATATACAACTAAGCCACCAATATACATTTCAATATGCAATAATGATCAGAGCGAATACAAATTTCATTCTGATGGGAAATACTTATAAGATCTGAAACAAAAACGCACTGTATACATCAATGAAACCATTATTGTCATTTGATTGATTGAATATAATTGTATTATGTGACAATTGTCAATTTTAATCTTTTTTGGATTTGTTCATCTGATATCCGAATTTAATATAGATTCAGGGTTACATACACGTTATCATTAACGCTATTTATATGGAATGTTGGTGTTGATGAAACGGATATTCAAAACATATATAATATTTTTTTGCTGGTTAATGGTTTTAAAATTATTTGATTTGTACATAATATAAAGTTTAAATATTACTACTCATGTTACAAACGTTTATGATAATCGTATGAGGTTTTTTATTTAAAACAATTTGTAAACAGAAATGGGGCTTTTCACAATGTCAAGACAACCGATGCTTATCTTTGCGAGAAAAATACACGCAAAACATCGCAAGTAAGTTCAATGATTGCATACAAAATTCTGGACCAGATATAACATAGTCTCAATTTATGTACAACAAATTATTTCTATGATACATCATCATCGCGAGTAGTGGGGCAACCATAAATAAGCATTAGTGCAAGGATACTGTAGATACAATACAAACATATTACAAGCAATGTTCGGTCCCGTGCCTCATATAAGTGTCGTCGTGTTTATTGAAATGAAAATTCGACTTGCATGATCATGTCCTGTAATCATGCAGTAAATTATTGTCAGGCGTATTATGTGTTGACTAAATGTTTGCATTCAAAAAAAGTTCTTATTTATTTTTAATGTTGACTTCAACATTTATGGTATCCTATTTCACAAGCAGTTGCTCAGTGGGTGCCATAAATCTTCGACATTAACCATAATATTTTCAAAACGTTTTGAAGATCAAGCTGTTAATAGCTGATCGTATTATAAGTCTTAATAATTTAACACATGTATGTTATGGTCCAAGATAGTTATATATTTTGGATTATCAAAATATCCCAATAATTTTGTAATCATTAAAACAATAATTAATGTAACTTATCGATTAACACCTCGTACAGTGTACATTTTTTTATGTGAATTATTTCATTATTTCATCCCTTGATTAAATGTATTTCTTAATTACGTCACCATTAATTTCGTAGCTTAAAGCAGTCAAATCGGTTATTTTAACAAAGACGTGTTTCTATATTATAAAGCATCTACAGCTGAAATATTTATTTCAGTGCAAACTACAACATAATGAGTACAAACATGAACATAATCTGGCGGAATGCATGTAGAAACATTATAATGTTTATCGGATATATGTTAAATTATTGAAATTGAACAGAATCCAGAGGAGAGGATAAAGGGTATGTTTTCCCTTCTGACATTTACTATCTATAATTACTTAATACTCTTATTCAACTGTATTCATAATGTCTGAGATATGAAGCCCGACAATCTTTAGATATTGAGTGGAAGTAACTCGTTAGTTTCGTCTGATTTCTCAAGTTCCAACGTACCGCAGTATAATGCTTGTTAAATTATCCTACTTCATTTCTTTTTGTTTTTGTTCATGATAGTGTTTTTTTCTCAATCACAAGAGAAAAAAATGTTACAATTGGTGTCATATAGAACTCATTGACAGTAATGTAATAAAAAAAATCACCGTTGTTCATTTTAATTTCTACCTTCTGGTGTCTGTTCTTTTTTACATCAAATACTTTCTTCAATGAATTACAGATAAACTGTTAAAAATGCAATTGTTTTGGGATAATAGCGTATTATTTTATTTGTGATCTTTGTAATATTGCATAAAAGTGTAATGCATACTTGCTATCGGCTCTGTTTAAATTTCTCATCTTTAAAATTGCTTGGAATATGTCATACATATATAGAATGCAGGTTATTTCGTCTTTATTCAAATGGTCTTTTCAAACCTACCATGCACATTTAATTGAAATAAGGAGTTACCTTACTTGCATCTGTTCGATTCAGATACGTCAGTCAAACAATACGTATGAAGTCAATGTGATTACGAACACCAATTCGCCAAGATTGCTTCCACGACATTTTTTTATGAAATTGCATAAATATTGAGTGTCGTTCGTATGATGGAAAACAAACTATATTGTCAACCAAGGGATCCCTCGGCTTTTGGTATAAACTTGATAAACTTGAATGAGATGGCATTGCTCCTAATCGTGTCTAAAAGTGTCTGTATTGATAATTCTGATTGCAATTTGAGATACATTTTGGATATTTCAATTCAAGGAAAACGGAATTCTAATCGAAACAAGATTTGGTGTCAAATAAATGCCCTATTTATCATATGACTGTTTAGTGTTTGTATTCTTCGAAATTAAACCTCGGCGTTACTGCCATTGCACGTTGTGTATTATGCATCCAAGATTCACAAACATTTAAATACGAACAAGGTTTACTGCATGTTCCCGTATGTAAAGTAATTTAAAATGTCTTTGTATTTTAGGCAAATGAGAAAATCGATTGATCCAGCAAGTATCTTAAGCTGTATACATTATTTTATATATTCTGAAACAACCATCATTAACAACGATAGCAACAAAACAGCTGGTAAAAAATTGCATTAAATTATCTACACGGTCAAAAAACATCGATTTCAATGGTTTTAGGGGCACAGTCATTCGTAGCCCTTGGATATTTTGTACGAGGGACATTTAACTGAAGAGCATTGAACAGATCCCATTAAAAGAGTTTAACAACATCTGCGTTGAGGACAAATTGCAATCTTCCTAAGATGTGCTTTAATCGCACCTTTAATCTTTCAGAAATCGAGTTTTCAACATATAAGCTACAGGTCGAATGTCGTGGTTCTCGAGACAGTAAGGCTTGGCGTCACTGGCAAGTGGCTTTTTTCCGAGTAAAGGTCCCTTGAACTGAAGGTTAAGCAACCTTATGTTTAAAGTATCCCCAAAAATGACCCGCCTACACGTATACGTGATCTCCCGATATCCCAGCTTCGCCTAAAAGCAAAGGCTTTCATGGATATGATAAACAATCTCATTAACAAACAATTGTGTGTGTTATCTGGTGGTTGTTGTGATTTACAAGCAATAGAAGAAACTGATTGTGTACGTCGTTCCACTTCTTCTTCTTCTTCTTCTTCTTTTGCTATCAGATAATTTTTTTCGCTATTGCAATAGAACGAATATTAGTTATTTTGGGTTGTTACTGATGTACTGCGGAAAAAAGGGGGCGTTAGACGAGTCCCCCTGTAAATTTTACAGACCCCCCCCCCCCCCCCCCAATGTAACGTAGTGGGTCAGTAACAGACCAAATAATTGATTTATTTCATTTACCACCCCTAATGAGCGAAAATGTTAAAACTTTAATATAAGAATGAATGAATGGCGGCAATTTTTAACTATTGACTTTACTGACCCACTTTGGAAAAATAGTTGGTCATCATGTGACTTCTCTTATCCAATGAAAATGTCAGAAACTAGTTGGAAGTGAAATAATGAAAAAAAATTATGCTTATTCAGTTTGTGTGATAAATAAGTTACTTTCCGGTGTTGTAATAGAGAACTGAACTTTACCTATAAAGTATTGAATACAATAGCTTTACTTTTGATACCAAATATTTCTTTTAATGGCATCTGCAAATTACGAATGGAGCTGCCTGCTGTAAAGGAATTTACAGTTTTATGAAATGTGTCTGGCCAACCAGATGAACAACTATATACTCAAATGCCGGTCAGTTTGCTATATCTACTTAAGAATGGGATATGGACTACGCGAACCGTGATGCACCTGCAGTTGGTTTCATAGCTTTGCAACTATGGTATGTCTATTGTGCCTTTGACAAGACAAAAAGATAAGAATATTATATGTAGTGTTTTATTAAACCTATTATGTTTCACACGTTACTGTCCAATTAATAGCTCGTCAGCTTTCCTTAAGATGAATGGTGTCGTTGTAAAATTGGACTGGTAAAGCATCTGTCGGTATGATATTTCTTCAATTGATATTAATGGGAATGTCCTTTAATGACATCATTATATTCGAAATTGAATAACGCACCATATAAAATGAACACAATAAATTATGTTTGTATGTTTCGTTTCAAAATTAACAACAACGCTTAAAATAAACAGGAAATTAGAGTTATGCTCAAATATATCATGGAATTCAACTTCTCTGTAAAAGTGTATTACCTATTTATAATTCAAATTACACCTATGTGACCTTGACGTTATATTCCCATCGAGGGACTTTCGATGAGGGCTTAAAATGCAGGAATTTACCGTTTTATACTAGAGTCTCCGTGTATGAAACAAATCAGAGACCACACCATTAATGTATCATTGTTTTTTAATAATTAATAATCCAAAGCACAAAGATTAGGGCCAAACTAACATCAACCAAGCGAATTAAAGACAACAGTAATATTCGTGATCTAGATAAGTCAAAACTGTGGTCTATCCCCCCGAAGAACGAAATAGTTCTTAAAAGTGAAATAGATTCCATGTATATCATTTCCACGCAGCATAAATTCCATCTTAGCGGCCATAATCCTCTTTCATATGACATTATGTATCACATTGCCTGCTGTATTTGCTTTGCGACCGGAAATAGGAAAGGGCTTTAGTGTCATGTATCATTTGTCTTCGTAATCAAAATGCCTTATGTCATCGAAGTCCGAGACTACAGCCTAAATGAATTTACAAATACGTCATAAGTATTTACATTTCTATGCGCAAATATAAAATGAACGAAATCATCTAAAAAATAAACGGCAACAAGGAAATAACTTAACACTTTGTGTGCTTCGGATGCAATATAATAACAGTGTTTATTTTGTTTTGGATTAGGAAAGCTGAGCAAATATCATAAACTTCGTCTTCGTATGATGCCTTATTTGATAAGGAAATATTGTTTATTGCGGAGGTTTAAACATTTACAAGACAGTTCGAGTTCTTCTGAAAATAAACAACAACAATAAAACAATTCCGTGTAAAAGCTGTCATTAAATTTTATAAAGTAGGGATACACGTGTGAAACATTACCTTTTGAGATTTTCAACATTAAAATGGCACACTATGTATTGTCTAGGAAAAGTTCATGCCAATAGCGTTTTCCTTAAAGTTGGTTCAAACAAGACATTTAATGCAAATCTCATACCGTCTTATAGATGCATGGCATATCGGATTTTTTTCTTTCGATTTAAAAAAACCAACTGGTTTTATATTGAAAGCAATAAAAATAAATCCTTTTGATGGTCAAACATATTTTTACTTGTCTAAGATTCATTTACTACCCATTTCTTGCGTAGAAATTAACGCGGATTGTGTTGAATTTGCATATGAAATACAACATGCATTATATGAATTTTGTGTGAATGGAATGGACTGTCTTATTCAATTTATTGACAGAAATGGAGGATTTCACAATGTCAAGCCAACCTATGAATATCCTTGAGAAGAAACATCAACGATTATTTTTATCATCGCAAGAAAAATGAAAAACATTACAAAAGTTACAGCATAACCGTATTCTCAATTTCTGTGCAAATAATATTTGTCGGGCGAGATAGCGTTAATTTCAGAAATGCATTAGGCCACAACAAATTGATCATTTGTTCGTCGGATTTGCCGCACCTAAAATTCGAAAAACGAAAAAAAAAAAAAAACTTTTTTTTTTGCGCCCGCACATACTTTTTGGCCGCGCATATTTTTTTGTTTACTTCTGAATTTCCTCTTCTTTCGGAAGTTCTTTTACATAGAATTTAAACCTGCAACGTCGACTTCGCCTTTTTTGAAGGTATTTCCATGCTTTACATTCTTTGCGAGCAAAATTTCCTCGTGTCAGGACAAAATCAGGTCCGGGTAACCGCAAAACAGCCGATATTTGTTGACAGTCTTTTTTTGTCAGGAATGTTTTGCAGGACGCACCGTTGTTATTTATTTCCGGTATTATACAGATGACTTTCAGTTTTCGTAATGTAAAATCAAGTTTTTAATGAAAATCAGTGTCATAGTCAATGGATAATAGTCTTCAGTAAACAACAACAGTTTCACAGCGCCGAAGGCAATAATTATTTATGTGTGTTTTAGTAATTTATTGTTTTGTACTCAAAATTAAGTGTTAAATAATAACTTAATCAGATTTTGAGTGCAAAACTTAAATTAAAACACACGGACACACGACTTACAACAATTGAACATGTTTTCGTGTGAGTATTTCTTAAATTCTAAAATGCATTTCTCAGTTTTCATACACTCATAATTGTTATAAACAGATATAAATAGTAGGACTTGTAAATGTTTTAAAAATATTCCCCCTCCCCCATCCAGGGTCCGGGGATATACCAGGGTTAGCCGGGTGAATGCGTTGGATGACCCGGGGTTTGCTGGACTGAAAGTCCAGAAAAGTGGCCTGTGATTAAAGTGGCCTGTTTCTTACGGGCATTAAAGCTATGGAGGCCGTCATGATATTCTTTTTTAAGGCACGGACCTTTACCCCGCAGGTTCATGGCAAAGGCGAGGTCTTGAAAGGAAAACGTCTTTAATCCACCACCTGCTCTTATATAATGACCGGTGTAACATTTGCAGATTTGTTTGGTGCTGCTTTAATTATGAGGTCCCGCAATTTAATCCACAATGTCTTTTTTTTTTAAAGTTCTCTGTGTTACATTTACATGTTCGATCTTCTGCAATGTCAAAGTCACTACAACCTTATCATGTGCTTTAAGAGGTTCAAATTTAGACCTGACCAAATATTTGGAAATGCTCAAATGTTGAATTACTCTGGCAAGTCTAAAATGTTTTTTGTGATAGTAAGTTACGGAATGAATACAAAAAGTTTTGTCTTCGAGTAATTGCACGTTACTATGAGGAATGCTGTCTTTACAATATATCCACGTTTAAATTGAAGTTAATAGCAAAGCACTGGATCTTATTGCCATTTGTTAAATATTGAGACAGATTTTCATGTGATACAATCAAAACCTTTTCATTTATAACTGAGAACCTCTGTTTGCAATTAAAAAGCATTTCTTGACATAATTGTATGATAGATTTGGTAAGAAATAAACTTTTTTTTTTTTTTTTTTGCTTTGCGCTCGCATATGAATTGCCTTAAATTTAAAAAAAAAGTTTGTTTTTTTTCGCTTGCTCGCTCCTACTTTTTTTTGGCAAAATCCGTAGAACAAATGATCAATTTGTTGTTACCTTAGTTGATATGACATTGAACTGTGCATATTTGTATTCATTCGTATAAGATTACAGTAAAACATTATCAAATATTTTCATAGCAAGCTATGGCAAAGTAAAATATACATATAGATGTTGTGGTCGTGTAGTCATTTTGACTAGTTTCATGTCGACTTGTGAGATAAAACACGACATGTGGCAATATTAATGACGACTTGCAACTTTGACATGTACCAATAGAAATAAAGGCTTGAGAGTTATAATACGACATGAAGCAATAGTTATACCTACTTGCTAGTTACTACACGACCTGTAGATTTAATTTCGTCTACTTGTGAGTTATAACACAACATGTAGCTAATGATACGACGACTTGTTAGTTATAACACGACATGTAGCTAATTATACGTCGACTTGCGGGGTTCTAACCCAACATGTAGCTAACGAAAGGTCGACTTGCGAGTTTTAACACTACATGTAGCTAATGATACGTCGACTTGTGAGTTATAACACGACATGCAGCAATTAATATTTCGTCTTGTGTATTATAACACGGCACGTAGCAATTGCTTCCACGTCTTGCGAGTTATAACACGACATGTAGCAATTGCTACGTCGACTTGCGAGTTATAAGACGACATGTAGCAATTGCTACGTCGACTTGCGAGTTATAGCACGACATGTAGAACAAACAGCAATAATAATGTCGACCTGCGAATTATTACACGACATACAGCAATAATAATGTCGACTTGCGAATTATTACACGACATACAGCAATGATAACGTCAACTTGTGAGTTAAAACACGACATACAGCAATAATAACGTCAACTTGTGACTTAAAACACGACATACAGCAAAAATAACGTCAGCTTGTGAGTTATAACACGACATACAGCAATAATAACGTCAGCTTGTGAGTTATAACACGACATACAGCAATAATAACGTCAACTTGTGAGTTATAACACGACATACAACCACAATAACGGCAACTAGAAAGTTATAACATGACATCTAGCAATTGTTACGTCGACTTTCGAGTTGTAAACTAGATTCTTCAAAGATTTGTATAGACGGTATACTCTCCTAGAGCAAGTACAATGATATTTTTCTACATGAACCTCTATGGTTTGAACCTTTTATTTACCAAGGATGACTATGTGGTGTTTTCATAGTATCAGGGGAGTTGGGATCCCTAATCATAGAAGTTCTTGGGGTTTGCCTATTTGTTTTATACATATTTTATTTAATTTTTAAGTTAATGCAAAAGTTGATAAGCTTTAATATATACGTTTTTACCTTATTCGGTATTGTTGGGATGAATGTTAGATTGTGCGAACAAAGTAGTTAAAACCTCCAATAAATTGATATTTTACTGACCGTTCTAAGGCGGTACCCAACAATACTCGACAAACATCCCTAGTTTTATATAATGCATATGTAGTGAGTTGTTTGTGGTGTTTTGCGTTATTTTTCAGTTTTCTGATGTTTAGAAGTTTGGTTTTCTGTTCTATGTCATTGGCGTTGACCCTGCGTCGTTGAACGGCTTTATGTTTCAACTTTTGACAATAGTAAGTATATTGATACTTGTATTATCAGATTGAGATATATATATTTAGGAAGCATGGATTGGTAATTAGATATATGTTACTCCAGCATGGGTTTGCCGACAAACCCGTCCAACAAATGAATACTATTTGCAATGTTTATAAGCTTACATTCAAATTTTTAATCTAAAATAGGAAAAGATTTTGTGAAATAAACATACAAGTTTATAAAGCAATAAAGTGTCGCATCTGAAAACTACAAGATTCGTTTCGATTTACATTGGGTCATTTTGAGATGAATTTGATTTACACATTTATTTTGCTCAGTGTGAAAAAACAAATAGCCTCAGATGCCAAATTGTTTTGTTTAAAATCCATTTGAATAGGTTGATCGTAAGTTTTACCTACATGCATGCTTAATACGAGACTATCATTTATTGCTTTGATTTAGATTTCTAGCACACCGGATAGGATTTCCGATGAATTCAGCCGTGCTGGAAAATTCCATCTGGCACCCCCCCCCCCATATGCCAGATGAGTCACGCGCTGTGACGTAATAATTTTTATTTATTTTATTATACTCTTTATGTAACCATAATTATGCGATTTCAATAGATAAGTTCCATAAACATTAACTTGACAAAAATATATCTTCAAAACAAAACAAAATAACCCTTAAAAGACGTGATATCGTAGGAACTTATTGACGTATGCAGTGAATACAAATTACTACGCGTCATGACGTCAGTAAACATCATCGCACGCGCGTTTTGGTAAAATGAACAAAAATGCGCTTTATATATTTTTTCTTCACAATACAATGTGATTTAAGGTATGCTAGAAAACATATATATCATATTTGTCCGTTCCGGAAAAAACAAATCCGACCCTCGAGCACGCTGCATTACCGGTAACTCGGCAAGCCTCATTAACTGGCAACGCAGGTGCCCTCGGGTCGTATTTTTCTATCTGGAACGGAAACACATGACATATATTATTAATCATACATTTGTATGACTCTGTTATCGTTTATAATCCATTTCAAATGATTTAGATCGCATAAAAAGCGATAAATGTTCCAAACCCCAACCATATTTTATGCTGTATTCATGGCGTTGAGAATAAAATCATATTTCACACTTTCGATTCTTGTTTACATTGTGTTGTAAATCATCAAATCTATATTCATGATTTTGCTTTCTGTAGTACATACTTTTTCCGAATGCAAAAACATTCGCTGATTTTGTCGGAACAACATAAGCTCGAAAACCTCGACAGTAAATGTTATGTCTTTAGGAACATTGTAGATGCATCACAATTGATGCGGCGAATTTATGTTACGTGCCACAAATAAGTATTGTCTCGAGACAGAAGAGCGTGTTCTTGACAAAAACGAATATAAAGCCGAATACAATACTCGTTGTGATTTCGAGGACCATGGTGTCCTACAATCGCTAAATGGTTTCAAAATGAACAAAACTCTTTTTGACAAATTATTGGGCTTCCATTTCTAAAACAAATACATGATAACTCTTGTCCCTGTGGTGCGTTTTCTTAAATTCGATTACTCCATAACAGAAATAATAAAAATTCAAGTCTGCTGACTTTATTGTTGTCAATGAAATATTTAGTTTCCTGGAAAGCTCACCAGTAAATGTCATATTTAATAAGGCTTTCAGATTTTCAACCTTTTGAAATATGTGCCACATTTTGTTACGACAAAAAGTAAAAGGTCATTATTTATTGTCGGCAAAGTTCATGCAATTATATAATGCAGTTTTATGTTTTCACTGTCTTAAATTACAGCCTATTGTTTTTATAGTTCAAAGCAATGTAATTGAGTTTTGTAATGACAGAATAGTGCTTCATTGCACCAAGTAAGAGAACAATACTTTTATCTAGTTTAGAGGAAATGATCTTAAGAAATGCATGACTTATTTATTGCATACTAATGGTGGCACATGCTCATGAAATCAATATTTTGTGTAACGGTTTTCAAATATTAAGAAAAATAAATCAAACATGAGGCCATAACACGCTTCAGTGAAGCAGTATGGTAACGTTATAGTAGTCTACTCGTATTTGTTTCAACATGAATATTTTATCAAACCGTAGGATGGTTGTTTGAATGATTTCATACCTCAAACGTGCTATTCTTTGAGACAATATCTGAGACATTTGAAGTCAGTAACAAACTGAAAAACAGAACAGAGGGGACGACAACTTTATTATGCAATCGGCAGCCGATGAAGCCTCGATCAAGAACTACTGGTTAGTCCTATAAGGTCAGCCCCTTTCTAAGACAATGCCTGCGCTGTGGGGCCATCTAGATAATTATTATTGATAGCGGTTCGCACTAATATTAGGCTTCAAAATACTTAATTTTTGCAGATACCTCACAATCAGGTTGTGTTGTTTCCCCTCTACGGCTTCAAAAACTTCACGCAAGGGATATCATACGGTAATGAAATACTGTTCTAAGACGATTTTTAATTCCTTGAATAAAGACGAACGTTAAAATGTGTATCACAAGAGAATGAATCCGGATGGCATTTGTCAAATGAAATAAAAGTAACGTGGAGTTTGTAAGTGTTTCTGATATTGAAAATGTAGCTTTGTTAAAAACAGTTAGCAATATCCCCAGATAACCTTTGAGCATACTCCTTACTAGAAGCAATTTTTAATTGAAGCAGCTCCAATAATTCTAGTTGTGCATATTTATTGATAAATTATATCGTCTCTAATAAGGCTTTTCCGAATGTCAAAAACATCGATGATTATTAACGCGTGATAATATGCACTCGAAAACCACGTTACAATAAATGTCGTGTTTAGAACAATCAATGGCAATTTGTATGGTTTTTGCAAAGTATTTCGATAATTGATTGTACTCTTTGCGCTTTATAATATTGAAATAAAACGGAAATGTGTTATTTTAGAAATGCACAATATTTCAAATTTATGTCACAAATAATTGCTGTCTGTAACTGATAACTGAATTATCCCTAAATAACGACACTAATATCCTCCATGGGTATATGCTTGGATGACGGAAATAAGATCAAACATTGCAAATCACTCCATTTATCAGAATTAACAACGACACTAAGTATAGAACACATTAAGAAGGGAACATCAACCCTAAGATTACAGCACGTCGTACATAATTATAACCGGAAATGGAACGTTATGTTCACCATTCAGGGAAGTGATATTTATTTAACGTATCATGCAGCTTCACTCTTCCAATAATTGCAACTATTACCAGATCAACCACAGGGACTTTGATGATAAATATAATCATTTATTTTCAACAGATGAACAGATCCTTCTTTTACTACAAAAATGCTTACAGTTTGATTCACTTCATTGTAATTAATGATACAAAATAGAACGACAAGTAAAATTCCCTTTAAAGCCTACCCACATGACGAAGTTCTTTTCAAACAATATCAGATTAAATGTAATGATACTAAGTAAATAAAAATACCACTATAGAAATGTTGGTATAAGTTTAAAGTGGATATTTGACATATACGATATCGAACAAATTGTTTTGTCTGTTCGCGATATAAATAATTATAAATGTTTTCCATTTTATATATCAGCATTGAAATCCCAGATATGATCAAATAACTTTACAGCAAACACAGAGACGTATACACCAGCATTTTAAGATGAAAACAAATTTGCGTGGATCAACTGTTCTTCCTCTTTGTTTTTATTTATATCTTTTTTAAATCTCTCTTCGCTATCGCTAAAATATCAAATAAAATCAGTTGATGGCCAGTCCGCTGGTATTATGTGAGGTCCACGGATTATCGGCGTCTAAAAAGAGTGATGAATTTGACCTAATTGTAATGTAAACATCAGGTACATTTGCTATCCATTTTCTCTTTTATGTTACAAATACAGCTGCCTCCTGTCCCAAGGATCAGGAAATCTACAATTTTCTGACATTTTTCTTACCAACTTTTGCGTCAATAATCATCGGAAAAACTAAACAATCATATGCCAGTTACATTACTACTTTACAAAGAATATTGTTTTTAAATAGTTTGTATCACGAATTGTTCTTCAATAAGGACAAAATATTGGTTTTTTATATGTAATGTTTTATATCAGAACATATATTATATACATGGTACTTTCTAATAAATGGGTCGTCTGCTTGTTAATATACGCTCTTACGGTTGAAATATCGAAGTTTGGTACCTTACATTTGAAAGCTCACCAGCTTGGTACCTTATAAGTGATAGGTCGTCTACTTGGTGCCTTACAGTGATAGCTCGTCTGTTTGGTACCTTACAGTGATAGCTCGTCTGTTTGGTGCCTTACAGTTGATAGCTCGTCTGTTTGGTGCCTTACAGTTGATGGCTCGTCTGTTCGGTGCCTTAAAGTTGATAGCTCGTCTCTTTGGTGCCTTACAGTTGATAGCTCGTCTGCTTAGTACCTTACAGTTGATAGCTCGCCAGCTTGGTACTTAACAGTTGGTGTTTTGTCTGCTTGGACCCTTTGACTTATGAAGCTATTAGTATTATTAAAAACTCGTACGCCTTGTTCTCTACAATTGATAGATCGTCTGCACCATTCAGAAAAAGGGTGGTTGTGGTAGATTTCATTCGGCAATTTACCTCTTTCTTTGTTTCATTTCTACAATATCTTAATGAAATTGGAACAAAACATTGCATTCGAACTTAAATAAAGCACCAGCAAAGAAAACGACATGGAAAATGAAGGTGTGTTCCTTTTAAAATTAACCACTCAGCTTAATTGAACAAAACATGAGACATGTGCGTAAACATTTAATGAAATGCAGCTGATCTGCAAATCTTAATAAAGATCATGAAGGCAAAACTTTCACCAAGCAAACAACAATACAGGTTTTGCATGCATCAGAATGTACACTTTTCATGCAGGCACTAAAGGTTCGACATTACACATAATGTCCTCATCCAAGTCATTTAAGATATCCTTGTGCGCCGGGAGTCTCTATGGCATAACATTTAGGTACACTTAATTATAAAATTGCACATGTGACTGTATTATCCTAGTAGTTTTCGAATTTAAATGGACATTAAACATTTCTTAAAATGTGAAAAGCCAAGGAGGCGCCGAATGTGCCACTTGGATTGAAGTAATGCGGACTCGGTCATATAGTAGAAGACGTTATTACCTTTGTAGTCGTAGTAGTAGTAGTAGTTAAATTATAGTTATAGTATTAGTACTGATTTAAGTAGTAGTAACAGTAGCAGCTGTAGTAGTGATATAAGTAGGCAAAAAGTAGTATTTGTGAGTAGATTACAAAAAAACTGTATTCTATCCGCCAATAAAGCATTCAAAAGTGAGCTATATTTCCTTAGCATTATTTTCACGCAGCGTACAAATTATCATAGCGACCTTTCTGAAGACATTATGTCTCATACTGTCTGTTTTATTTGCTTCCGACCGGAAATTAGATACAGTTTATTTTCACTTAAAATAAATTATGTCATCGAAGTGGGAGACTGTAGTATAAATGAATATATAAGTTCTTTATTCGATTGAATTTTCATAGCAAATATGAAATGACCTTATATAAATCACATCCTAAAAACTAAAGGCAACTTCAAGATCTAAAAAACACAACGTATTGTTTACCTCAAAATGAAATAATCAAACATAAACCATGAAGACGAGCTTCAAATGATATAATCGTTCTTGCTACTGAATGGCTCACTTCTTTAGTCAGCATCCTAAGCTATAATTGATTAAGGACTTATACAATAAATGATGACTATATATGAAACAGTCAGTTTGTGACTTAAACTGATGTCCTTATTTGATACGATGTATCGGGCATTTCAACATTCACCGGACAACTAGCGTTCATGACACAGTAATTACATATAAGGGGTCGAATATTTATATTAGTTCCCAAAATCATTTGTCGTACTTTTTGAAAGGAAGGGATAGGCGAGTAAAATGGAACCGGGTCTGATTTAAGACCTTTAAATGGCATAACCTGTATTTTCCAAGCAAAATGTTTTTCCTCAAGTTAGAATATTGTAACAAATCTCACACCGTCTTAATTATGCATGAAAGTTCGGAGTTTCTGTTAAAGAGTTTTAAAACCTATCTGATTTTTATGTATATGAGGACAAAACGCTTATACGTTTAGTGGTAAGACTTATAATGATAGTAATTATCTAGACTTTGCGTTCATTTATATCGGTAATAAAGTTCGCTCTGGGTGTCCATGATATACATTTTACAACAAAACAATTCATTCTACGAAATTATCGAGTGGATCGTCAGGAAAACCTTGATAAGGCTGTTAACAAAACAAATGACCATTGACCATTCACAATGTTAAGATAACCGATGATTACCGTCTCAATAAAACGTTATATATCTCCCGTAACATCATGATCACAAGCAGACTGTTGATATATCACCATTTCGACAACAAAATTGTATTTCCATTCTCTATGTTACAAATAAGTTCTGTCCGAGATATCATCTCGAAAAAGCACAAAGACATTCGACAAACATTTCTTAATTGAGACTGTACATACAAAACAAACGTATAACTAACGAATTTCTGTCCTGTTCCTCTTATTATTGTTCGGAGACTCTACCATACATTAGGTCCTTTGATTCAGCTGCAGACGCTCCACTGACATACATTTGCTCTAAATCAACATACGCATGTTGTTTTCGTGCGATACGACAAATTCGGTTATTTAGCTTATCGCTATGATTTATCGACAAACTGTCCAGGATGGTTCTGCATGAGGTGCCGGCCCACAACGAAATGATTCCAGGTCGTAGTACCCCCTCAAGTAGTTCTTAAACAAATGTTTCTCCCCATTCAGGTAGTATTTGATGATGTGTACATTGTATTCTTGTTTGTATTTTCAAGTTTACACATGATTAATATCATATTTGAAGATAATTATATGGTTTTGAATGATATTTTACAGGATCTCTTTCTTGGATGGATGGATTAAGAGATGACCACAGAGATGTCATGATTGTGGCACATCATCGTTATAGATAGTGACTGTAAAGAAATGATGATTACAGAAATACGAAACTATCTTGATATTGTTTGCTGGTGTTAAATCAACAGACAAAGTATTCATTATTTGTGGAAAATAGTGTCATAGCTGAAATCTATTCTGCGAATCCATAATAAAGTGATAAACTGGAGTGATTTTACATAGAACAAGAAGCGCATTTTCGTTGTGATCCGTGTCCGTGAGATCTATTTTAGTCGGATTATATAGCGGGGAATAGATGTGGTTTATCGGACGAACGAAATACACTTAGTTGTTGCATAAAAATAAAGCTATTATGTTATATGTCTTATATCCAAAATATAACAATAGTACAAGTGTAGAAGTATGATTTATAATGAGTAAATTACGATTTAAATTAAATATACTTGAAAATCAGCCGAATGAAACAAGAAATATTTGAAGAATGGAAATATTAAGAAAACAAGTAAGAGTGTTTGCTATTGTATTGCCTATTAATAGTGTTTTTGAAGAGCTAATTCCATTCAGAAACACTTTGTTTTATCTTTTATTCTACTGTCCAGGCTAAAGTCCTCAAACAATTATTATTCCCACTGGAGCAATTATCAACAAAAAGTCATATTCAACAATCCATTATTTTATAAATATAACGACTAGATGACATGAAGAGTGATGCAAAATAAAAACAATTTGAAAGGCTATTATTGATTAAATTCAACACCCTATGTCACAAATAAATAGGGCAATGCGGGGTTATCTGCAATGAAGTAAGCTGCGCTCGCGTTCAGCAAATCCAGCATTTATTCCGTGAAACAACTATCGATTATGTTTGGAAATATAGATTGAAGAGAAATATATTTAGTTTTCCTATTTTGTATTTGTTTTTCAATTTAGGGACAAATGATATTACTTCACCTTTAATCTAGCTATGGCCAATGAGAGATATTTTCAATAATACTCCAGCATCGGATATCGACTGGAAAGAAAATACCATTAATTACGGCATTCAATTACATGACCATCTTGTCGGCACGAAAACGGATTTGTGTTCTCATTATATTTGGACAAAGTTCCGAAATCTAATTGTATTGTTTACACAAAACTAAGGCTATCCTTACATCATTAACGTATAAAAACCGGTAGATACGGCAGTGATAGAATATCATAGAATAAATCATAATTAAAGATACTATCTTATTTGTGGTCTAATTGTTGTCAATTTACAATATGAACTCATGCATCTGTAAAAGTTATTTCCCTAAAGCGTGACAACCGCTGAGCCTTTCGGAAAAATATGCACGGGAAGACCTTCCCAGTAATTGGCATTATTACCGAAATAGTTTCAAATGCAATGCGATTGGTACAGATAAATAAAACGTTGGCAAAAATGTGACACAAGTGTGTGTTTGTGACAAAATGAAATATAGCAGAATACAGTAATCTATGTAAGGTCGAGGACCATGGTGTCGGACGATCTCTCAATAGTGGCAGGACCAACAATAATGTTCATTTCTATTACATATGTATGACAAATCCGAATCTTTTAACTTTTACATATAAAGTACATTATAAGACATGTATCTGTTTTGTTATTTGTTCATGTTTTAGTGAAATGGTGCTTCTTATAATGAAAGTGTAAGATCACACAGTTAAACCTTTTATTTCTTAAGGCAGACTTTGTGTGATACTCATAGCTTCAAATAATGACTGCATCGTATCTTTGAAAATATTTTGCATTTGGTGCTCTGAATTGTATTCCTCCGTCCGCAGATAGTGTTGGGATCTCTAATCATTGAAGTAGTTGGGGTTTACCTAGAATATTTTATTATTTGTTTCATTATTTAGTTTCCTCAAGTTAATGTTTACTTAGATAAGATTTACCTTTTACGTTTTTTCTTTATTTAGGAGTGTGGGGATAAGAGTGAGGTTTGTGCACGTAAACAGGTTTAACCCCAAGGTAAATTTACATTTTACTGACCGTTCCAAGGCCATATCTAACAATCCTTGATAAACATACCTAGATTTGTATTTATAGTATGTATGCACTGTGCTGTTTGTGGAGTTTTGTGTCGGTGATGTTGGTATTCGGTCATTGTATACTTGTAATCAATTTATCTGTTTATATGTTATTTATTAAGTTATTCTTCATCGTTTTCAAGTTGATGCGTGCTCTGGTGAGACTTATATATTTTTATTTAGTAATATTTGATAAATGATGGGCCAAGTTTGAGGTTATGGCAATGCTAACTAGTTTAAGCCTCTAACAGAATCGAGTTCCTGTGAACTCTTGTTTAACTGACAGTTCCAAAGCGGTCACCACATTATGAAACAGTAAAGTATTTTTGACGAGATAATGATTTGTTTGTGTTGTTTGTATTTGTGTAAGTGGTTTAAGTAGTTTGTGGTGTTTGTATTTGTGTATGTGTGTTAATATGCTTGTGTCTATAGTTCATTGTCGTTTATGCTTAACATTGTGTCCCTAAATGGGATGGCTTATATTTAAATTATCGAATACTGAGCTTGTCCCTGTATTTTTATTGTATTATTAACTAGCATTTGTATTTGTTTCAGTTTCATTGACATTATGATCATGTACATATTGTCTTTGTTTTCGCATTAACAGAAAGGTTTAAATAGATCCTCTTGAGAGCCGTGTAATATGGAATGTCTATGTTGAAAGGTAACTGTTAATTTGTTTTCAAGGCGTCGGATGGATTGTCAAGGTCAGGAAACGAACCAGTACAAACGACAACACAAACTGTAGTATGAACGTTGATATAGCTCCTAGAATGTCAATGTTTTTAAAGGTTTAATTGATTTTATGTTATGTTTGATATATGTTATATATTACAAATAAAATCAAATAAAAAAGACGTAAATATGCAATTTCTTAAAGCGTTTATGGACAAGGATCCCAAACAGCATGCATTGGAGTAATTACCTAATCCTTTTAAATCTTTTTATGTTGCTTAAGTTAAAGTCGTATTTATATGATATTTCAAAATATTTGAGTTTTACGAAATGCATATGTGTTTTCTAGCATAGGAGAATAAATAGGGACGCGGAGAAAAATAATACGGATGTAATTGATTTGCGATGATTGTTGAATATACATCGTAATACGATAAGACTGCATTGAAGTGGCAATAAATTCTTAGAGGTTTAGGTATTAAGTGAACAATAATAATGTATCAAGGTAAAAACTATTAAGAGTATCTACAAATATAAATATATTGAGATAAAATTGTTTTCAAAGTAGTTCTATATAGTTCACACATAAATCA
This sequence comes from Mya arenaria, assembly GCF_026914265.1. Lineage (NCBI taxonomy): Eukaryota > Metazoa > Mollusca > Bivalvia > Myida > Myidae > Mya > Mya arenaria. Next base: position 43,222,352 of record NC_069136.1, read on the forward strand.
AAATGTTAACCTCAATATGCAGAACATATTAATATATGTTCATTGTACATAACAAGATAACGCATACATTTGCATTGTACCGTAAGTAAATATAAGTTAAAAGAAAGACATAAGGGTAGCATCGATAAAACGTATCTCATGTTTTATATCAATGTAAACAATTATGCAAACGTAGATACTATCATGTGATAGAAATCCATCAGATGAATTTGGATCCAAACAATTATTTGGGTATCAAGCTTTTGTATGTTGCATGAGTAGCATGGCAGACATATAAGTTTCATGTTGTCCGCCTTTGTCCGCGTCCGCTGCGTCACACTGTCATTTTCGCTCATTTCATCTTGAATCTTAAACCCACTTGGGAATATTGTTTTCGGCGTAATATATTGGGCTTAATTCAATCAACGATCGCACTTACAACCGCAGAATTATGGCCCTTGAAATTAAAATATTGACCACTATTCCATTTGTCAGTTCTGTTACTTGATAATTTCTTATCTAATCTTTACCTAACTATAAACCTTATAGGTATAGGTAATCGACCTCGTTAGATTGACAGAATATCGAATTTAAACTCCTGAACAGTGGCTTTAAAATTGTGTAAAAAAACAAATTGATATTAACAGTTCAATCATACTCCAACAGTCCGAGTCCATGGTGCCCATTAATAAAACATATTGTATTAAAACAAACAACTGAGGAAGAAGACAATTCGCCAATCTATTCAACGGAAATAAAAATAATTATATAAATGGACTTTCTGGTCAAGATAGAAGCGTATTGGGTCTTTGACTATTGGTGTAAAATATAAGTGTTACATGTATTAGTAGTTGATGACATAAAGCCTGAGTGATTTATTACTTAGCGATGTTGGTATTCGTCTTTATGTTAGCTAAATAACGCGGAGGCGGAAATAAGATCAAGCAAAGGAAATCTCTCCATCCTGATGCACTACCATTTCTAGTAAGGATTATTCACATTAAGACGGAACATTACGCCTTAGATAACAGCACATCGTACATAATTATAACTGGAAATGGAACATAATGATCATAATTCAGGAAAGTGGCATTCATTTAACGTACTATGCCCTTCCTTAAATGACTTCAATTACAAGATCAATCATAGTGGCTTTGCTGATGAATGTTTTATGTTTCTCAGATCAACAGACCTTTCCATAATAACAAACTTCTAATAATTCGGCTGTATCACAGTTATTATTAATACAGAATATAACTAAAGATATAGATTGTTTGAATGCCTTATCACATGACGAAGTAAGGTTTAAAACAGGGTCATATTATTGGCACTTTAAATCCAGATAGCTTTATTTGTGCAAGTGCGAACTTAAAGATGTCCATTTTGATCCTTTGTTAGGCAAATTTAACATCACGACCCATTCATATGAACAAAACTGAATGTTATTACTTGTTTTATTTTGTTTGTGTAAGTTTGAAGTGAATGTTTAAGCATATCATTTTTTTAATCTCAGTTAGTTCTTAATAATTCTCAATGTGTTGCAATAACAGAATCAACCTAGAAGTCCTAGATATGATAACCACCTTAATAACATACACTGACGATTATTGGATGATGTCTGTCGATTCTGTTGAACGCAGAATTGGAATGTGATTCCACTGATTGTTTTCTTACTGTTTTATATTCTAAGGTCGAATTATATCCCTTTATGGCGCATCAGGTGGTGTAATGTTAGGTCCATGGCTATCTGGAGTAGTAAAATGTAATCAATTTGTCCTAATAATTCAAACTGCAGCACTCGGTATTACGTTTTCCCAATATATCTCTTTTATGGCGTCTGAAAGGTAAAGGTACAGCTTTTCGAGTTTTGGGTTTAATGCACCTTTTCGGATTTGATCTAATACAGTAATAAGACTCAGTATAACAACAGATTTTGACGTTATATCTCTCATTTATAATAGGGAAAATTAGGTCCTCACGCGCACGATTGAAGCTGTTTGAATACTGTAAAAACATTAACGAGGCAAAAACAAAGTTACTAAAGACTTCATAAAACATATATCTAATATATGCATTCAAAGATATATCTGAAAGGTTTCGCCTATAGTCGTTGGCTTTCGTGATCCCGGTTTTGTTTTCCCCTGCCGTTCCCTATGAAAAAACAATCAAATGTTGCGCAAACCCTCCACATTCACATTAGTTCAAACAGAGGGTTTAATGATGTGCCTTTTTACCTTGTATCTGTTGTGGTTTTGCGTTTGAAGTTCTGCAACAAAATCGAAATACATTAACGTTTATGAACTAAACGGGTAATCACTATCTCATTTTCACAACTCGTTTGCCTCATATCCTCCGTTTTATTCAAAATTAATCATTTTGTTTATACTCGATTAAATATGATAGCCTTTACACCATTATAGGCAGCTTTACGAAATGACAGAAGCGAGACTTAGTATAGGCGATTAAGCTTTCTTCTCTATTTTTTATGTTTATTGTTTCGTGCTAACAATGTGTCTGTTTCTAATGTAATGTTACCCATGCAAAATATGAGTTTTTATGCTTCTTTTGTGATCAAATTGTAATTGAAATTTCTGAATTTACAATGCTTAAACGAAATGAAGTGTTCAGAGTGTAGTGCGTTGACACTAAGGATGTTAGACCGCATTAAATACGAATAATATGGCTGGATCCTTTTTCTACTACGTCTTCAGAATAGAGATGCGTTCTGCTTAATGTCATTATAAATTAGTGACGACTAGGTATCGTTCAAAAGTCTGCTGAGGAAGGGTATGCAACTCGATGCTTGGCTTTTAGTGTGTTTTCTCCTGGTAAGTTGTGGACAACTGAAGTGTTAAATAATGCATTTTGCTATATTTTTATGGTAGTTTTTGAGCGGGACGCCAGATATACCACTAGGATGCACTTATTTGAACTCGTTATTATAGTAGTTTAAATGCCATCATTTGAGAAAGAAGTAGTAGTATTAGTGATGTTATAGTAATGTTAGTTATTAAAGAATAAGTGTAGTGGATACATTGTAGATATACTATTTGTGTCAGTTAAAGAAGATAAAAGAACCGCAGTTATTGTAATTAAAATATAATTAAATGTTTCGTGATCAAAACTTTTTTCTCCGGCTAAATTAATGAAAAATAAATATATATATATATTTGGAACATTGTTTTTACGCAATATGCAATTTATCTTAGCAATCGAAATTCTCATTCATAAGACATTATGTCTCACAATGTCTGCTTTTCGCCCGAGAAATAGGAATGTTTTAATGTCATATATCATTTATGTTCGAAATCAAAATGACTGTTGTCATCGTCGTGGTAGACTATGTCAGATATGGATACAGTCAAAATCCGTTGGCTCGATATACCTGGGACCAGCCAAAATACTTTGAGCCTCACGAATATTGAGCCAAGCGAAAAGTTTTACATATAGTGAAAGGAGATTGGTGTTTTATATCAAGTTCGAGCCATCGAGGAGATCGAGCCAAGCGATATGAAGCCAACGGGTTTCGACTGTATACAAATACTTCATTCGTATGCATTAACATGTGCGAACATGAAATGAGCAATTATTAAACGTTTCCCGAAAATGAAAGGCAAATAAGAAAACACTTAACTTATTGCGTACTTCAGTAGAAATATTATGCTCGTGTTTGCTACGGAATTGTCGTCAAATCTACTGTGGAGACACATGATATGAATGAATAATTGTTTATGTTGTAATCATCATCATTTATAGTGTATTTTGGAATTATAAAGGCTGACCAGTTATCATTTTGTAAATTAATTATTTAGTTTGTTTTCATGTGATGTTCTTATTTAATATTGTATAAGGTTAATTGAATACCAAAAAGGTTTAAACATTAAAAAAGTAACTGACGTATTTTGTGACATTAAATTTACAACAAGAATTTTTTTCACCTATAATAGCTTTTCTTTAAATTTAGATGCAAAGGGCTACGCAAGTAAATAGAACTATATGAAATTAAAAACATCAAATTGAATACATTTAATGGTTTTGTCTGGAAATGTTTTTGCCAGTATCACTTTCTTAAAAGAAAAAGTTATATATCACAAAACTCATTACGTCTTTTAAATGGACTATCGGATTTTCTGTTTCGGAATTTCAACAATATTCTTTCATGTTGATGAGTAATACAGATAAATCCGTTTGAGTGTAAAAGACATTTTAATTATAAATTCTGAATTCTCATTTTCTAGGGTAATGAAAAATGTAGGTTGACGGCACTCATTAATCAGGACTTTATTAATAAGAACGTTATTTTTAATTTTAGATTACGAACTATTCATATGTTGCCTTTAAATGCTTTAAAAAAAAATATATGTATTTATGTATGCATATCTCCAGGAGGAAATCAAGATTTTGATTTGAGTGAATATATTTGAAAAGTTGACAGAAATTGGGTTGTTAAGAATGTGTAAACATCCAAGGATTATAATGATTAGAAAGCATGCAAGCTTGACATAACCCGTTATTATATCATAACAAGGAAACTGTTTTACCATCACAACAGTGACAGTATAATTAAATGCTAAATTTCAATAAAACAATAATTGCTGGCAATACACATTAGTATCGAAATAAACGAAGACCATGAATTTGCATTATTGTCTGGAGTCTGCAGACACAACAACACATATTACAAACGAATTGTCGTCTTGTCCCTCAAATAATTGTTCTCGCGTCTTTGAGATTCGTTATTAAAGACGAAATGTGAATTCCCTGATCACTCGGGTATTTGTTATAAGGATGATCTATGTGTTGATAAACAAGCAATGCACAACATTATCGAGGAAAACGCGAATACCATGAATATGTATTATTGTCCGGAGACTGCAGACACAAAAAAACATACAGTAACTACAAACGAAGTTGGTCCTGTTTCTCATATAATTGTTCTTGTGTCTTTGGGGTATGAAATTAAGATGAAGCGTCATTCGGGTATTTATTTTAAGTTTTAGGGTTTTGACCTAACAGAGGTACAGAGTTTGTCATTATGAAAACATTCACATAAATTTTATAAAAAAACTTCATATAGTGATATCGGATAAATACTGCATTAAGTGTTCATTATTGGTTTGAACACTAATTATTTTAACAAATAATACATATAAATAAGTAAAAACAGTACAATATAATGTAAAAAACATTATAACGAGGCATTGTATCGGATATACGTTAAAAAGAAAAAAGAAACATAATTGAGAGAAATGTTAAAAGCGTAAACCATGTCTTTCTTCCGTAATTGATACCTATTCCATAATCAATTAAACTGCATTGATATTGTCATGATTAAGAAAACTGACAACGTGAGATAAATGCGAGAAGAAATGTTAGCTTCGTCTGAATAAGTTAGTCGTTCGTCAGTCCTCCATTTCGTTTAGATGGTAATTTGTGTTTAACTTCGTGGATGATAAAGTCACTTTATATTCTCATCGGCCGGAATTTCCATTTCTTCATACTGACGGTTACTCTTTTATTACACCAATTTCCTTTTCAATGAACTCGAATTTCCACATGAGCTGTCCTAATTACGGATACGGACAACAGTTTTGGGGTTAAAGTATATTATTTTAATTGCGTTCTTTTTTCATTTTCTAACTTCAACGGTTAATACATACTTAATATTGGTCCTGTTTAAATTTCATATGATGAAAATAATTTGGTGCATAGCATTCATATATATGTGAAAATGTTGGTTTTTGATGATCGAGAATGAAACAAAACCTGAAATCGTTTCAAAAAAATTGGATTTGGTCATCAAAGGTAATTGCAATATAACAGGGTAACAAATAATCAGAACAAGCATCATGATATATACCATTCTCAGTGATAAAAAATATGCATGTACACAAGCAATTGTACACATTAACTTTTTATGTTAGGAACACTTATATCCTCGACGTAAGAGTAGTATTAAAAGTGTCATGGTCATCCGAGCGAAACAATGGAGCAATGATTATCGAAACCGACAACAGCAAAATTGAAACGGGTGCAAAGGTAAAACAAATTTGAATGAACATTACCAAATTATTTAACCAGACATCTTCTTACTCTGTGATGGTACTTCTGCCTCTTATAGTGTTTGGAAATCATTTAATGCATTTATACGTTTGCAATCAGTATTCATTGCGGAACACATTATTCCAGTCAAATACTCAAAACCATACATCTTCTATAAAACCCTCATTAAATGAGAGAAGGTGGCCGGGAGCTAGATACTACAGGAACGAGTGATGTAACCCTCAAGTGGCAAAACAAGCCTTTTTACCTTCTTATATAACGAACCACGCACAAAGCATTCCTTCTGGCAAATATCACTCCGTTAACCAACAAACCCCTCAAGCAGACTTCGGTTCGTCATATTCGAAACGGAAATAAATGAAAACAAAAGGACTATAAATTTGGTCGAACTAGAAGCAGCATGAATGCTTGACTGTAGGGGATATGTAATTGCAACACAAGTAAGTAGCTGCGGATGTATAGTATGTTAAGCCCATATGGCATAATTATAACGATAATTTTGATATTTCTTTGGATTAACACAATAACCTCAAACTAACAAAAGTGTTGTTTAACAGTGGATTTTTTTCTGGGTGATGGAAAATAAATCAAACAAAGCAAATCAATCAATCAATCAGAATATCTATCCTAATCATAGAACACATTAAGCAGGAAATATTTAGTCTTATATTATACCACGTCGTGCTTAAATATCTTAACTGGAAATATAATGGCCATGTTAAAGACAGTGGTATCTATTTAACGTTCCTTGCAGCTTCACTCTTCATAAACTTAATACAAACTGGAAAGTATCCATGTGTATCGGTGTGTTGAGCATATCTAACATACCGACCAATTTCATTTGATTAATCTGAATGTTAATTATTTTATTCTTTTTTCTGTTTACATATGGAGTGATGTTGACATAAACAGATCGTCTTGTCTGGCCATGACATCAATATTTATAATATAAGTCAGTCATGAAACCCTAGTTAGGATCAACCATCTATATAACAGATACGGTTGTGTGTTTCCACTGGTTTTGCCATGTTCATGATTATAGTTAATGTTTCGTAATCGCTAAAAGATCGAATGGATTGCCATGTAGGTCAATCAGTTTGTGTGATGTGAAATCCGCGGTCTCAGGCTTTGTAATAAAGTAAGCACTTAAGTTATTGAAACAGTACCATAAGGTACTTTTACTACCTAATATATCTTTTTGATGGCGTATACAAGTCGCAAGTGCAGCTGCCGTCTGTCTAAGGGTCTATAAATCTACAAGTTTCTGACATTTTTCTTACCAAATGCGGCGCCGATAACCAGACCAGATGAACAAGTTTAAACTATCAAGTGCCGGTAAATTTACAACTGGTACTAGAGGACGGGGGATATGTCGGCAGTGATACATTAAATAACATGTTTATTTTTCAAAGCCTTGTATCGAGATTGTGCATATAACATCAGCAAATCCAATGTTTCATATTAAGACCGATATCATATAACATGATACTTTCCGGTTAAAAAGGGTCTCGTGGTAAAATAAACCCGACAAGCAACTGTGTTTGTGCTTTTTCTACAATAAAAAATAATGGGATTGAACTTGATCCAAAATAAAAAGGTAAAGTAGTATTTCATTCCAAAATTAACGACCAAGATTGAAATTAACGAAAACTAAGAAGTATGTGTACACATTTAATAAAATGCATCTATGCATCATAATTTGAATAGCAAGAATTCACGTTTCCAGACCTTGTATTTACATCGATGGATTACTAAAACGTCCTTAAATGCACGAATGTATTAGGCGCAAGTGTCTTTGTCTTATGCTTTCAAAGAAAACACCATCAGAGTAACATTGTTTCACGCGAATCCTATGCGATTGTTAGGAAATTGACAACGCTAGTGCTTGTATTACTGGATTATTGTTTGATTTTAGTGTCCGTTGGGCCAGTCGCTGTGCCTTGATTTATTGTCATGTGATTTTTTATTACACAAACAAGGTCAGTAACAAATGACAAAGGTGGCCATAAAATATATGATCTGACACGAGTTGTCATTTAATACAAGATTTTATTAAACGAGTTCACGAAAGTTGTTAGTAAGCGAGCCTCTGGCGAGCCTACTTACAACTTTCATGGACGAGTTTGATAACAATCTTGTATAAAATGACAATGAGTGTCAAATCTTTTTTATCACATGCTTAAAACGGTGTTTTTATTACCAGCTTAGTTCCACGTTCCACTTTCTAAACCCATTGTTTGACAGCCAAAGTACACTGAGTGGAATGTCAACGATCGATACGCAATAAAAATAGTTCCAAATGAAAATGACAAAAAACAGCTAGTATTAAATATCCAACAACATGAATAACGAACAATTTTAACCCAAAACACAATAACTACACAATTTGATGACGTCACACTGAGAGTACATGTTTTACGCGGTTTATTTGACCTACATCGGTCTGTCAAGTTTTACTGTGTGCACGGATTTAATAATTATTCGCTATCGCTTTCTACGATGACTTTGAAGCGTTTTCTTAGTGTACATGGATTTTCACAACAGGCAGATGATTACGACGAAGCTTTACTCTGCACTGCATGGATGTTGATGTTGAAAAAGTTCCATCAAGAATGTTTCCAGAGTACAAGCTGTTCTAGCGGTCTTTGGACGTACGTGTGATGAGAAATCTGTGCTGCGGAATTCGTATTTGTGTTTTGGTAACCGACAGCTGATTAAACTGGCAAGCAAATTTTATGGCATTGGTCGCATATTGCCTGTTAAGATGGAGATGTTTAAAATGTTCTCGTGTTGTTGTCACTAATGTGGCTGTATTTGTTGACTGACTGGATATTTCTGTGACGTGTAATCATCATTAACTAGTTGGCGGAACAAAAAAAAACGGTTTCGAACAAGATGCTTTCTGGCACTATGATTCGTTAGCCATTTGTCCCCCGGAAGTCCTACAGCTTCATTATTGAGGTAAGTATTTGTTGGCGTTTAAACCAGTTTGTTAACAAACAATACGGAGGGATATCTAGGTCGCGTGTGATAAGTCTAGCCAATAGAAAAGTCTGATATGTTATCTTACACATGTGTAAGATAAAAATATTCGTAATTGGTATATTACACGGAAAACAAGGGTAAGCATGTGATAAAGGTTTGTTCGACATTTGAAAAAAAACAAATCAACATATTTGTCTTACGGATCAAAATGTGTTAAAAAGATCGTTTTTGGTAGATTTATACTTGAATACGAGAATGACAACATACGTCTTGAGTATGTAAATAAAGGCAGTATAAGATATGACTGCGAGGCCAATTGTTGTCTTTTAAATATGCTTTACTTGAATTGTGTGTTAGTATTAAGAATAAGATGAAATTGTTTGCCTCTAACAAAACATGGGTTTATTCTTGGGCTCTTGCAAAAAACTAATTGAATAAGAGAATTGACCGTACCAAAGAGGACACATGAACTGAAGAATGTGAATTATATTCTAAAAAGTGACACATGAAGTGCTTGTTCAATGATTCCAGCTTGAAGGGTACAGGAACAAACGTGCAATGAACGGTCTGTGTGATCTCCCGATGAAGTATTTTATTTAAGTACGAATTACAGCATTTTCATTTTTTAAAACTAAAAGGATTATTAAACGTTTCCTGAAAACAATATATTCGGAAAAGGAACGGTGCTGGATGCGCAACTTGAATGCGCTAGTGCTAACGTTTTATTAAAATAATGACACGGCAGCATTTGTAGTAGTAGTATTAGTAGTAGTAGTAGTAGTAGTAGTAGTAGTAGTAGTAGTAGTAGTAGTAGTAGTAGTAGTAGTAGTAGTAGTAGTAGCGGTAGCGGTAGCGGTAGCGGTAGCGGTAGCGGTAGTAGTAGTAGTAGTAGTAGTAGTAGTAGTAGTAGTAGTAGTAGTAGTAGTAGTAGTAGTAGTAGTAGTAGTTGTTGTTGTAGTAGTAGTAGTAGTAGTAGTAGTAGTAGTAGTAGTAGTAGTAGTAGTAGTAGTAGTAGTAGTCGTAGTCATAGTCGTAATAACAGTAGCAGGTCATGTTTGAGGTGTGGTTGTAAATCAAAATGCATTATGTCATCTAAATGGAAGATTTTAGCATTAAAGAATATACAACTAAACCACCTATATATCTTTTAATATGCAATAATGATAAGAGCGAACACAAAATTCATTCTGAGGGGAAATACTTATACGATCTGGAAAACGCACCTTATACATCAATGGAAACATTATTATCATTTGATTGATTGAATAAGATCATCTGATATCCTTATATATTCGTACAGATCATTACGTTAAAACATTACTTTTCATGTTACAAACGTTTGTGTGAATCGTATGAGATATATCTAAAACAATTTGTGAACAGAGATGGGGCTTTTCACAATGTCAAGATAACCGATGCTTATCTTTGCAAGAAATATACAAGCAAAACATCGTAAGTAATTTTAATGATTGCAAAGGAAACTGTGGACCAGATACAACATAGTCTCAATCTCTGTGCAACATTTTTTCCATGAGACATTATCATCGCGAGTAGATGTGGCAACCATAAATAAGCATTAGTGCAAAGATACTGTATAACAAGCGTTGTTCTGTCCCGTGCCTCATATAAATGTCGTCGCGCTTATTGAAATGAAAATCCGACCTGCATGATTATGTCCTTCAATCATGTGGGTAATTATTGTAAGGCGCTTTTATGTATCGCGTAAATATTTGCATTTGAACAAACATTCTTATGTATTTTTAATGTTTACTTCAGCAGTTATCGTATTTTGTTTCACAAGCAGTTGCTCAGTGGGTGCCATAAATCTTCGACATTGAACATAATATATATCAATATAAACTGATTGTATTATCAGTCTTCAAAATAATTTAACACATGCCTGCTTTGATCCAAGATAGTTATATCACTTTGCATTATGAAATTATCCACTTATAATATATTAAACAATAATTAATATAACTATTCGATTTACACATCGTTCAGTGTTTATAACAATTCGTTCTGTATTTTATCCCTTGATTTAATGTGTTACTTGATTACGTCACCATTAATTTCGTAGCTCAAATCAGTCAAATATGAAATTTTAAAAAAAATGCAGGCGTGTCTCTATATTATAAAGCTTTTACAGCTGAAATATTTATTTCAGAGCATTCTACAACAACATAAGTACAAACATCGAACATAGAATGCATGTAAAACATCATTATGTTTATCGGAAATATGTTAAAATATTAATATTGAACAGAATACAGAGGAAAGGGTAAAGGGTATGTTATTTTTCTCTTCTGAAATATATTTTCTATAACTTCTCAATACTCTTATTCAACTGTATTAATAATGTCTGAGATATGAAGCCCGACGATCTCTAAATATTAAATGAAAGTAACTCGTTAGTTTCGTCTGATTTCTCAAGTTCCAACGTACAGCAGAATGATGCTTGTTAAATTATCCTACTTCAGTTCATTTATTGTTGATGATAGTGTTGTTTCTCTATAAATGCAAAAACGTTACAATTGTTGTCCTATAAAGCTCATCGACAATATTGTAATAAAAATCAGCTTTGTCATTTTAATTTCTGCCTTCTGGTGTCGGTTTTTACGTCAAATACCTTCTTCAGTGAATTCCAGATAAACTATTAAAAAGGTAATCGTTTTATGATTAAAGCTTATTATTTATTTGTGTTCTTTATAATATTGCAAAAGGTGTAAGGCATACTTGCTGTCGGCCATATTCAAATTTCTCAATTTTAAAATGGCTTGGAATATGAAATACATATATAGAATGTAGGTAATTTCGTCTTTATTCAAATCGTCATTTCAAACCTCCCATACACATTATATTAAAATAAGGTGTTACTTAACTTGCCTCTGTTTAAGCTAAGTCAAACAATAAGTATGTAATCAATGTGATTACGAACACTAATTCGCCAAGATTGCTTTAACGAAAGCTTTTTCTGAAATTGCATAAATGTTGAATGTTGGTCGTATGATGGAAAAAAACTATATTGTCAACTACGGGGTCCCTCTCGTCTTTTGGCATAAACTTGAAAGAGATGATATTGCTCCTATTTGTGTATTAAACTGTCTGTATTAATGATTCTGATTGCAATTTGAGATATATTTTGGATATTTCAATTCAGGAAAAACGGAATTCAACTCGAAAAAAAAATTGTTGTCAAATAGATGAAATCTTTATCATCTGACTGTTTAGTGTTTGTATTTTTCGATATTAAACTTTGGCCTTCCGAAATATGTTTTTATTGCCATTGCACTTTGTGTATTAAGCATCCAAGATTCACACACATCTAAAAACGAACAAGGTTTACTTCAAGTTCCCGTAAGATAGGTTATGTAAAATGTCTTGATAATTTAGGCAAATGTGATAAGTGAGAGATACAGCAAATATCTTAAGATGTATACATGTATACTATATTAAATATTTCTGAAGCAACAATCATAAACAACGATGTCAATAAAACAGCTGGTTAACAATTGCATTAATTATCTACACGGTCAAAAACATCGATTTTCATGCTTAAGGGGCACATTCATTCATAGCCCATGGATTTCTCGTTCCCTGGACATTTAAAGGAAATGCAGTTTACAGCTCCAAACTAAAAGTGTTTAACAATATCTGCGAAGACGACAATTTGCAATCTTCCTAAGATATGCATTAATCGCATCTTTCAGAAATCGAGTTAACAACATATAGGCTAGAGGTCGAATGTCGAGGTTCTCGAGACAGAAAGGCATGGCGTCACTGGCAAGTGACACATGTTTTTCGAGTACAGGTCCTTCAACTAAAGGGTAAGCAACCTTATGTTTAAAGTATCCCCATAAATGACCCGCCTACACTTATACGTGATCTCCCGATATCCCAGCTGCGTCTAAAAGCGAAGGCTTTCATTGATATGATTTACAATCTCATTAACAAGCAATTGTGTGTGTTATCTGGTGGTTGTTGTGATTGAAAAGCAATGTAAGTAACTGATTGTGTACGTGGTTTCATTTCTACTTCTTCTTTTGTTATCGTTAAATTGTTTCGCTATCACGAACAGAACGAATATTAATCCTTTGGGTTGTTACTGATCTACTACGGAAAATGGGGTGGGGGCGGGGGGGTTCTATGATTTTTTTAGGAGGCGAGGCGTTAGCCGAGTGCCCCTGTAAAATTCCCAGAGACGCCCCACCCCCCGCCCCCATTTGTAACGTAGTGGGTCAGTAACAGACCAAATAATTGACTTATTTCATTGACCACTCCTTATGAGCGAAAATGTTTAAACTAAGAATGGATGAATGGCGGCCATTTTTTTGCTGTTGACTTTACTGACCCACTATGGAAAAGTAGTGGGTCACCATGAGACTTCTCTTATCCAATGAAAAGGTCAGAAACTAGTTGGAATTGACATAATGATTTTGTTTTATGTTTATTCAGTTTGTGTGATATAAATTTTCCCCGGTGTTGCACTAGAGAACTGATCTGTACCTATAAAGTATTGTATACAATAGCTTTATTTTGATACCAACTATTTCTATTTCTCAGCTGCCTGCTGTAGAGAAATTTGCATATATATATATATATATATATAATGTGTCTGACCAGCAAGATGAACTATAGACTGAAAGGCCGGTTACTTTGCTATATCTACCTAAGGACGGGACAGGGACAACGCGGACCGTGATGTATCGGCTGAAATAGCAGTTGGTTTCATTGCTTTGCATCTCCAGTATGTCTACTGTGTTTTGACAAGAAAAAGACATAAGAATACTATATGTAGTATTTTATATTTAAACATATAGTGTGTATACGCACGTTACTGTCCAATTAATAGCTCATAGCTTTTCTTAAACTGAATGGTGTCGTTGTAAAATTGTAAAATTCGACTGGTAAAGCTCCAGTCAGCATGGTATTTCTTCAATTAATATTAATGGGAATGTCCTTAAACGACATCATTATATTCGAACTTAAATAACGCACCATAACGAGGGACTTTCTTCGAAGGCTTAAAATGCAGGAATTTGCTGTGTATAGACTGCTGTCTCCGTGTTTGAAACAAATCAGAGAACACACCGTCAAAGTTGCACTTTTTCCTAATAATCCAATACGATTTTAGGAGGGTGACAAACTGCTGTATATACACTTTGCGAATTGCTTGACACCGGTGTTCGTAAAGCATTAGCTGTTTTGCATTGTGTCGTTGATAAGGTCGGCTTGCTGGGCGTATCTCTGTATTTTCTATTGTATTTTTGAAATATCAGATAATTCGGTAATAATTTGTTTTAGAACTGGGGCCAAATCTTATTTAATCAAACAAATGAATATACAGGGACAAGCAAGTAGCCTCAAATTTAGAGTATGTTTAAAGGCACACAGATAGACTAGGGCCAAAATAACATCAACTAAACGAATGAAGACTGCTTATAGTAATATTCGTAATCTAGATAACTTAAAACTGTGGTACAATCCCCCGAAGACAAAATTGAAATAGATTACATGTATATCATTTCCACGCAGCATAAATTCAATCTTAGCGGCCATAATCCTCTTTCGTATGACATTATGCATCTCCTTGTCTGCTGTATTTGCGTTGCGACTGGAAATAGGAAAGGGCTTTAGTGTCATGTATCATTTGTCTTCGTAATCAAAATGCCTTATGTCATCGAAGTCCGAGACTTCAGCCTAAATGAATTTATTAATACGTCATAAGTGTTCATTTCCATGCGCAAATATGAAATGAGCGAACTCATCCTAAAAATATATGGCAACAAGGAAATAACTCAACACTTTGTGTGCTTCGGATGCAATAACATAACAGTTTTGCTGCTGAATTGTCATTGAGTACACTTTAGAGATACCGTACCTCGATGGCTTAGTGTTTAATAATGTGTTATGTTTTATTTTGTTTTGGATTTAGAAAGGCTGAGCAGATATCATAAACTTCGTCTTCATCTGATGCCTTATTTGATAAGGAAATATTGTTTATTGCGGAGGTTTCAACATTTACAACACAATTCGCGTTCTTCTGAAAATAAACAACAACAAAAAAACATTCCCCCATATTAGCCGTCATTAAATTTTATAAAGAAGGGATACAAGTGTGAAACAGTACCTTTTTTCAACATTAAAATGACACACTATGTATTGTCTAGGAAAAGTTCATGTCAATAGAGTTTTCCTTAAAGTTGGTTCAAACAAGACATTTAATGCAAATCTCATACCGTTTTAGCGATGCATGGCATATCAGATTTTTTTCTTTCGATTTAAAAAAATAACTGGTTTTATATTGAAAGTAATAAAGATAAATTATTTTGATGGTAAAACACAATTTTACTAGTCTAAGATTCATTAGCTACCCATTTATTGCGTTGAAATTAACGCGGATTATGTTGAATTTGCATATGAAATACAAAATGCATATTATGGATTTTGCGTGAATGGAATTGAATGTCTTATTCAATTTGTTGACAGAAATGGAGGATTTCACAATGTCAAGCCAACCTATGAATATCCTTGAGAAGAAACATCAACGATTATTTTTATCATCACAAGGAAAACGTAAAACATTACAAATGTTACAGCATAACCGTATTCTCAATTTCTGTGGAAATAGTATCTGTCGTGCGAGATAGCGTTAATTTCAGAACTGCATTAGTTGATATGACAGGGAACTGTGCATATTTGTATTCATTCGTATAAGATTACAATAAAAAATTATCAAACATTTTCATAGCAAGCTATGGCAAAGTATAATATTCATATAGATGTTGTGGTCGTGTGGTCATTTTGACTTGTTTCATGTCGACTTGTGAAATAAAACACGACATTTGGCAACATTAATGACAACTTGCGACTTATAATTCGACATGTAGCAAAAGAAATAAAGGTTTGAGAATTATAATACGACATGAAGCAATAGTCATGCCTAATTGCTAGTTATTACACGACACGAAACATTAATTATGTCGACTTGTGAGTTATAACACGACATGTAGCTAATGATACGTCGACTTGTGAGTTATAACACGACATGTAGTTAATGAAACGTCGACTTGTGAGTTACAACACGACATGTAGCTTATTATACGTCGACTTGTGAGTTACAACACGACATGTAGCTAATGATACCTCGACTTGTGAGTTATAACACGACACGTAGCTAATGTAACGTCGACTTGTGAGTTATAACACGACACGTAGCTAATGATACGTCGACGTGTGAGTTATAACACGACATGTAGCTAATGATACGTCGACTTGTGAGTTATACCACGACACGTAGCTAATAATACGTCGACTTGAGAGTTATAACACGACACGTAGCTAATGATACGACGACTTGAGAGTTATAACACGACACGTAGCTAATGAAACGTCGACTTGTGAGTTATAAAACGACACGTAGCTAAAGATACGTCGCTTTGCGAGTTATAACACGACATGTAGCTAATGAAACGTCGACTTGTGAGTTATAACACGACATGTAGCTAATGATACGTCGACTTGCGAGTTATAACACGGCATGTAGCTAATTAAACGTCGACTTGTGACTTATAACACGAACTTGTGAGTTATAACACGACACGTAGCTAATGATACGTCAACTTGCGAGTTATAACACGACATACAGCAATAATAACGTCAAATTGTAAGTTATAACACGACATGTAGCAATTGTTACGTCGACTTGCGAGTTGTAAACTAGACTCTTCAAATAAATTTTTTGGCGAAATTTCGAATTATAACTTACATGTCTACATACAGAATATTTATGTGTCTAATTTATCACATCCTTTGTATAGACGGTATTCTCTCCTAGAGCAAGTAAAATGATACTTTTCATCATGAACCTCTATGTTTTGAACATTTTATTGACCAAGGATGACTATGTGTAATTTTTATCGTTTCTAGGGAGTTTGGATCCCTAATCATAGAAGTTCTTGGGGTGTGCCTATTTTTTTCATTATTCTTTTTTAATTCTTAAGTTAATGCATAAGTTGATAAGATTTACCATTAACGGTTTAAACTTTATTCGATTTGTTGGAATAAATGTTAGATTGTGCGTACAAAGTAGTGAAATCTCCAGTAAATTTATATTTTACTGACTGTATTAAGACGGTGCTTAACAATCTTCGATAAACATCTCTAGTTTTATATAATGCATATGTAGTGAGTTGTTTGTGGTGTTTTGTGTTGTTCTTCATTGTTCTGATGTTTAGATGTTTGGTTTCTGCTCTATGACATTGGCGTTGAACCTGTGTCGTTTAAAGGCTTCGTTTTTCAACTTTTGACAATAGTGAGCATATTAATGCTTGTATTATCCGATTGAGATATAAATATTTTGAAGGAATTGATTGGTAAATAAATATATGGTAAAAGACAAATGGTCGCAGATGTTCATCGTAAGTTTTACCTACAGACAGACTTAATACCATACCATCATTTGTTGCTTGGATTAAGATATCACATATTTGACTGACTCTGTTATCGTTCATAAACCATTTCAAATTGTTTAGATCGCATAAATAAGTGATATATGTTCCAAACACAACCTTAATTTATGCAGTATTCATGGCATTGAGAATAAAATCATATTTCACAGTTTCGCTTTTTGTTCACAGTGTGTTTTGAACCATCAAGTATGTATTCATGATTTTGCTTTCTGTAATACATCCTTTTTTCAATTGCAAAGACATTCGCTGATTTTTGCGGAACAACAAAAGCTCGAAAACCTCGACAATAACTGTTATTACTTTTGGAACATTGTAGATGCATCACAATTGATGCAGCAAATTTATATTACGTGCCACAAATAAGTACTGTCCCGAGACACAAGAGTGCGTCCTTGACAAAAACAGATATAAAGCCGAAAACAATACTCGTTGAGATTTCGAGGACCATGGTGTCCTACAATCGCTAAATGGTTCCAAAAGAAACAACACAAATCTTTTCTACGACATCTTTTAGACAAATTATTGAGCTTCCATATCTTAAACAAATACACGATAATTCTTGCCTCTGTGGTGCGTTTCCTTTAATTCGATAACTCCATAACAGGAATAATAAAACATTCAAGTCGGCTGACTTTATTGTTGTCAATGAAATATTTAGTTTCCTGAAAAACTCAGCAGTAAATGTCATATTTAATGAGGCTTTCAGATTTTCAACCTTTTGAAATATGTGCTTGTAACAACATAAAATAAAAAGGTCATTATTTATCGGTTTACCGGCAAAGTTTATGCGATTATATAATACAGTTTTATGTTATCTTTATCTTAAATAACAGTCTATTATCTTTATAGTTCAAAGCAATGTAATTGAATTGTTGAAGACAGAACAGTGTTTCATTGCGCCAAGTAAGAGAACAATATATTTATTTCGTGAAGAGTATTAATACGGTTTAAGGCCTGTATTGAAAATGACCTTAAGAAATGCACGAATTATTTATTGCATACTTCTAGTGGCACATGCTCATGAAATAAATATTTTATGTGACCGTTTCTAACATTAAGCAACATAAATAAAACATGAGGCAAAACACGCTTCAGTGAAGCAGCATAGTAACATAATTGTAGCCCCCTCGTATTTGTTTCATCAAGATCATTCTATCAAACCGTAAGATGGTTGTTTGAATGATTTCATACCTACATGCTGTTCTTAGAGAATAATTTTGAGACATTTAAAGTCAGTTGCAAATTGACGAACAGAACCGGAGGGACAACAACTTTACTATGCAATTTGCAGCCGATGGCGCCTCGATCAAGAAAAGTTTGTTGTTCCTATAAGGGCAGCCCCTGGTTCCAAGGACAATGCTGGCGCTGTGGGGCCGTCTAGATAATTATTATTAATTGCGGTTTGCACTTAAATTAGGCTTAAAATACTCTTTTATGCAGATACCCCACAAACAAGTTGAGATTGTTTTCCATCTTCGGGTTCAAACTCTCTAGATCACATAAGGGATATCATGTGGTAATGGAATAATGTTCTCAGACGATTTTTAATTCCTCCAATAAAGACGAACGTTAAAAAAGTGTCACAAGAGAATGTATCCGGATGGCATTTATCAAATGAAATTAAGTCAACGTCGTGTTAGTGAGTGTTTCTAAGATTGAAAATGCAGTTTTGTTTAAAACATTCTGCATAAGCCCCAGGTGACCTTTGACCTACTCCTTACTACAAAGCAAGTTTAAATTCAAGCTCCAATTAAACTATATGCGCATAATTATTGATAAAATATATCGTCTGGAATAAGGCTTTTCCGTATGTCAAAAACATATATGATTATTTTCGCGTACTACTATGCACTTGAAAACCTCTCCCTTAATGGCGCCATTAGAGGGAAACTGTAGAAACAACAAAACCACAATAACGTTACAATAAATGTTAAGAACAATCAATTGCAGTTTCTATGTGTTTTGCGAAGGACTTAGATAGTTGTTTGTACTTTCTTGCGCTTTATTATATGGAACTAAAACGGATAAGTGTTATTTTAGAAATGCACAATATTTCAATTATATGTCACAAATAATTGCTGTCTGTAACTGATAACTGAATTATCCCTAAATAACGACACTGATATCAACCATGGGTTTATGCCTGGATGACGGAAATGAGATCAAACGTGGCAAATCACTCTATTTATCAGAATTAACAACGACACTAAGTATAGAACACATTAAGACAGAACATCAAGGCTTAGATAATAGCACGGCGTACCTAATTAAAACTGAAAATGGAACGTGATGGTCACCTTACATGAAAGTGGTATTTATTTAACGTATCATGCAGCTTCACTCTTCCTAAAATTGAAAATATTAGCAGATCAACCACTGGGACTTTGATGATAGATATTATCATTAATTTTTAACAGATGAAAGGATCCTACTTTAACTACAAATATGCTAACAGTTAGATTCACTTCAATGTCATTGATTATACAGAATAGAACGTCAAGTGTAATTCCTTTTAAAGCCTACTCACATGACTCACATGAAGTTCTGTTCAAACAAAATTAGATTAAATGTAATAATAATAAATAACTATTAGAAATGTTGGTATAAGTTTAAAGTGGATAATTGACATATACGATATCGAACAAATTGTTTTGTCTGGTTGGGACATAAATAATTATAAATATTTGCCATTTTAAACTTCAGTATTTAAATCCAAGATATAATCAAATAACTTTACAACAAATACAGAGACGTGAACACCAACATATTAAGATGAAAACTAATTTGCGTGGTTCCACTGATCTTCCTTTTTGTTTTTTTTATATTTATCTTCATTCTTTCTTCTTTATCGCTAAAAGATCAAATAAAATCAGTTGATGGTCAGTCCGTTGGTGTTATGTAAAGGCCACGGATTTTCGGAGTTAATACAGAGTGATAAATTTGACCCAACTTGTAACGTAAACATCAACATTATGAACATTTTACAAGTACAGCTGCGACCTGTCCTAAGGATCAGGAAATCTACATGTTTCTGACATTTTTCGTTCCAACTTTGGCGTCGATAATCATCTGAACAACTAAACAAAGCAAATGTCTGTTACATTACTACTGTACAAAGAGCATCGTCTTTTGTTTGCATCACCAGTTTTCCTTCAATCAAGACAAAATATTCGTTGTTTATATGTAATGATTTATATCAGAACATATATTATATACATGGTACTTTCTAATTAATGGGTCGTCTGCTTGATCAATTTACCCTTTTACAATTGATGTCTCGTTTGTATGGTACCTTTTAGTTGATAGCTCGCCAGCTTTGTACCTTATTAGTGATAGGTCGTCTGCTTAGTATCTTACAGTCGATATCACGTCAACTCGGTAGCATACAGTTCATTGGTCGTCTGCTTGGTACCTTACAGTTGGTATTTCGTCTGCTTGGTATCATACAGTTGATTGCTCGTCTGTTTGGTACCTTACAGTTGAAAGCTCGTCTGCTTAGTATCTTACAGTTGAATGTTCGTCTTCTTAGTACCTAACAGTTAATTGCTCGTCTGCTTGGTACCTTAAGAGTTGATTGCTCCTCCGCTTGATACCTTAGAGTCGATTTCTCGTCTGCTTGGTACCTTACAGTTGATTGCTCCACTTCTAAGTACCTTAGAGTTGATTGCTCGTCTGCTTAGTGCCTTACAGTTGAATGCTCCTCTCCTTAGTACAATACAGTTGATTGTTCATCTGCTTGGTACCTTACAGTTGGTATATCGTCTGCTTGGTATCATACAGTTGATTGCTCGTCTGCTTGGTACAATACAGTTGATTGCTCGTCTGCGGGTACCTTACAGTTGAATGCTCCTCTTCTTAGTACCTTATAGTTGATTGCTCGTCTGCTTAGTACTTTACAGTTAATTGCTCCTCTCCTTAGTTCCTTACAGCTTATTGCTTGTCTGTTTGGTACCTTAAAGTTGAATGCTCCTCTTCTTAGTACCTTATAGTTGAGTGCTCGTCTGCTTAGTACCTTACAGTTTATTGCTCGTCTGTTTGGTGCCTAAAAGTTGATAGCTCTTCTGCTTAGTGCCTTACAGTTGATTGCTCGTCTGCTTAGTACATTACAGTTGATTGCTCTTCTGATTGGTTCCTTACAGTTGAATGCTCCTCTCCTTAGTAACTTTGAGTTGATTGCACGTCTGATTAGTGCCTTACAGTTGATTGCTCGTCTGCTTGGTATCTTACAGTTAATAGCTCGTCTGCGTAGTACCTTACGGTTGATATATCGCCAGTTTGGTACCTTACAGTTGGTATTTCGTATGCTATGTACCTTTGAATTATGAAACTTTTAGTAGTATTAAAAACTCGTACGCTTTGTTCCCTACAATTGATATCTCGTCTGCGCCATTCAGAAAAGGGTGGTTGTGGTAGATTCCATTCGGCAATATACCTCTTTTTCTTGTTTCAATTCTACAATATCTTAATGAAATTGGACTTGAACGAACAATTGTATTCGTACTTAAATAAAGCTCCATCAAAGGAAAACGAAGGTGTGTTCCTTTAAAAATTGAACACAAAGCTTGATTGAACACAATGCGTGTATACACAATTAATGATTTGCAGCTGATCTGCAAATGTTAATAATGATCATGAAGGCACAACTATGAAGGCAAAACTTACACCAGGCAAGCAATAAAACAGGTTTTGCATGCATCAAAATGTACATTTATCATGCAGTCACTAAAGGTGCGATATTACACATAATGTCCTCATATGAGTCATTTAAGTTCTCCTTGTGCGCCGAGAGTCTTTTTGGCATAACATATTTAGGTACATTTAACTCTACAATTATACATATGGCTGTATTGTCCTAGTAGTTTTCGAATGTAAATAGACATAAAACATGTACTTAAAATGTGAAAGGGCAAGGAGGCGCCGAATGTGCCGCTCGGATGGAAGAAATGCGGAATGTTAACATAGTGATTACCTTTGTAATCATAAAAGTAGTAGTTACATTATTGTTATAGTAATGATTCTGTTTTAACTAATAATAATAGTAGCAGCTGTAGTATTGATATAAGTTGACACAAAATAGTATTTGTGAGTAGATTACTCAAAACTGTATTTTATCCGCCAGTAAAGCATTAAAAAGTGAACTTTATTTCCTAAGCATTATTTTCACGGAGCGTACAAATTATCATAGCGACCAAACTTCCCTTTCTGAAGACATTATGTCTCATACTGTCTGTTTTATTTGCCTCCGACCGGAAATTAGATACAGTTTATAATCACTTAAAATACATTCTGTCATCGAAGTGGGAGACTGTAGTATAAATGAATATTTAAGTACTTCATTCGTTTGAAATTTTCTATCAAATATGAAATGACCTTATGTAAATCTCATCCTAAAATCTAAAGGCAACTTCAAGATCTAAAAAACACAACGTATTGTATACCTCAAAGGGAAATAATAATACATAAACCATGCAGACGAGCTTCAAATGATATAATCGTTCTTGCTACTAAATGACTCACTTCTTTAGTCAGCATCCTAAGCTATAATTGATTAAGGAGTTATACAATAAATGATGACTATATATGATACAGTCAGTTTGTGACTTGCACTGATGTCCTTATTTGATATGATGTATCGGGCATTTCAACATTCAACGGACAACTAGCGTTCGTGACACAGTTATTACATATAAGGGGTTGTAGATTTATATTTGTTCCCAAAATTATTTATCGTACTTTTTGGAAGGAAGGGATAGGCGGGAACCGGGTCTGATTTAAGACCTTTAAATGGCATAACCTGTATTTTCCAAGCAAAATGTTTTCCTCAAGTTAGAATATTGTTACAAATCTCATACCGTCTTAATTATGCATGAAAGTTCGGAGTTTCTGTTAAAGAGTTTTAAAACCTATCTGATTTTTATGTATATGAGGACAAAACGCTCAACGTTAAGTGGTAAGACTTATAATGATAGTAATTATCTAGACTTTGCGTTCATTTAGTTCGGTAATAAAATTCGCTCTGGGTGTCCATGATATACATTTTACAACAAAACAATTCATTCTACGAACTTATCGAGTGGATCGTCAGGAAAACCTTGATACAGGCTGTTAACAAAATAAATGACCATTGACCATTCACAATGTTAAGACAACCGATGATTACAGTCTCAATAAAACGTTATATATCTCCCGTAACATCATGATCACAAGCAGACTGTTGATATATCAAAATTGCGACAACAAAATTGTATTTCCATTCTCTATGTTACAAATAAGTTCTGTCCGAGATATCATCTCGAAAAAGCACAAAGACATTCGACAAACATTTCTTAATGGAGACTGTACATACAACACAAACATATAACTAACGAATTTCTGTCCTGTTCCTCTGATTATTGTTCGCAGCCTCTACCATACAATAGGTCCTTTGATTCAGCTGCAGACGCTCCACTGACATACATTTGCTCTATATCAACATACGCATGTTGTTTTCGTGCGATACGACAAATTCGGTTATTTAGCTTATGGCTATGATTTATCGACAAACTGTCCAGGATGGTTCTGCATGAGGTGCCGGCCCACAACGAAATGCTTCCAGGTCGTAGTACCCCCACAAGTAGTTCTTAAACAAATGTTTCTCCCCATTCAGGTAGTATTTGATGATGTGTACATTGTATTCTTGTATGTATTTTCAAGTTTACACATGATTAATATCATATTTGAAGATAATTATATGGTTTTGAATGATATTTTACAGGATCTCTTTCTTGGGTGGATGGATTCAGAGATGACCACAGAGATGTCATGATTGTGGCACATCATCGTTATAGATAGTGACTGTAAAGAAATGATGCTAACAGAAATACGAAACTATCTTGATATTGTTTGCTGGTGTTAAATCAACAGACAAAGTGTTCATTATTTGTGGAAAATAGTGTCATAGCTGAAATCTATTCTGCGAATCCATAATAAAGTGGTAAACTGGAGTGATTTTACATAGAACAAGAAGCGCATTTTCGTTGTGATCTGTGTCCGTGAGATCTATTTTAGTCGGATTATATAGCGGGGAATAGATGTGGTGTATCGGACGAACGAAATACACTTAGTTGTTGCATAAAAATAAAGCTATTATTTTATATGTCTAATATCAAAAATATAACAATAGTACAAGTGTAGAGGTATAATTTATAATGAGTAAATAACGATTTAAAAAAAAATATACTTGAAAATCAGCCGAATGAAACAAGAAATATTTGAAGAATGGAAATAATAAGAAAACATGTAAGAGTGTTTGCTATTGTATTGCCTATTAATAGTGTTTTCGAAAAGCTAATTCCATTCAGAAACACTTTGTTTTATCTTTTTTTCTACTGTCCAGGCTAAAGTCCTTGTACAATTATTAATCCCACTGGAGCAATTATCAACAAAAAGTCATATTCAACAATCCATTATTTTATAAATATAACGACTAGATGACATGAAGAGTGATGCAAAATAAGAACAATTTGAAAGGCTTTTATTGATTAAATTCAGCACCCTATGTCACAAATAAATAGGGCAATGCGGAGTTATCTGCAATAAAGTAAGCTGCGCTCGCGTTCAGCAAATCCAGCATTTATTCCGTGAAACAACTATCGATTATGTTTGGAAATATAGATTGAATAGAAATATATTTAGTTTTCCTATTTTGTATTTGTTTTTCAATTTAGGGACAAATGATATTACTTCACCTTTAATCTAGCTATGGCAATGAGAGATATTTTCAATAATACTCCAGTATCGGATATCGACTGGAAAGAAAATACCATTAATTACGGCATTCAGATACATGACCATCTTGTCTGCACGAAAACGGATTTGTGTTCTCATTATATTTGGACAAAGTTCCGAAATCTTATTGTATTGTTTACTCAAAACTAAGGCTATTCTTACACCATTAACGTATAAAAACCGGTAGATACGGCAGTGATAGAATATCATAGAATAAATCATAATTAAAGATACTGTCTTATTTGTGGTCTAATTGTTGTCAATTTACAATATGAACTCATGCATCTGTAAAAGTTATTTCCCTAAAGCGTGACAACCGCTGAGCCTTTCGAAAAAATATGCACGCGAAGACCTTCCCAGTAATTTGCATTATTACCGAAATAGTTTCAAATGCAATGCGATTGGTACAGATAAATAAAACGTTGGCAAAAATGTGACACAAGTGCGTGTTTGTGACAAAATGAAATATAGCAGAATACAGTAATCTATGTAAGGTCGAGGACCATGGTGTCGGACGATCTCTCAATAGTGGCAGGACCAACAATAATGTTCATTTCTATTACATATGTATGACAAATCCGTATCTTTTAACTTTTACATATAAAGTACATTATAAGACATGTATCTGTTTTGTTATTTGTTCATGTTTTAGTGAAATGATGCTTCTTATAATGAAAGTGTAAGATCACACAGTTAAACCTTTTATTTCTTAAGGCAGACTTTGTGTGATACTCATAGTTTCAAACAATGACTGCATCGTATCTTTGAAAATATTTTGCATTTGGTGCTCTGAATTGTATTCCTCCGTCCGCAGATAGAGTTGGGATCTCTAATCATTGAAGTAGTTGGGGTTTACCTAGAATATTTTATTATTTGTTTCATTATTTAGTTTCCTCAAGTTAATGTTTACTTAGATAAGATTTACCTTTTACGTTTTTTCTTTATTTAGGAGTGTGTGGATAAGAGTGAGGTTTGTGCACGTAAACAGGTTTAACCCCCAGTAAATTTACATTTTACTGACCGTTCCAAGGCCATATCTTACAATCCTTGATAAACATACCTAGATTTGTATTTATAGTATGTATGCACTGTGCTGTTTGTGGGGTTTTGTGTTGGTGATGTTGGTATTCGGTCATTGTATACTTGTAATCAATTTATCTGGGCCAAGTTTGGGGTTATGGCCATGCTAACTAGTTTAAGCCCCTAACAGAATCGAGTTCCTGTAAACTCTTGTTTTACTGACAGTTCCAAAGCGGTCACCACATTATGAAACAGTAAAGCATTTTTGACGAGATAATGATTTGTTTGTGTTGTTTGTATTTGTGTAAGTGGTTTAAGTAGTGTGTGGTGTTTGTATTTGTGTATGTGTGTTAATATGCTTGTGTCAATAGTTCATTGTCGTTTATGCTTAACATTGTGTCCCTAAATGGGATGGCTTATATTTGAATTATCGAATACTGAGCTTGTCCCTGTATTTTATTGTATTATTAACTAGCATTTGTATTTGTTTCAGTTTCATTGACATTATGATCATGTGCATACTGTCTTTGTTTTCGCATTAACAGAAAGGTTTAAATAGATCCCCTTGAGAGCCGTGTAATATGGAATGTCTATGTTGAAAGGTAACTGTTAATTTGTTTTCAAGGCGTCGGATGGATTGTCAAGGTCAGGAAACGAACCAGTACAAACGACAACACAAACTGTAGTATGAACGTTGATATAGATCCTAGAATGTCAATGTTTTTAAAGGTTTAATTGATTTTATGTTATGTTTGATTTATGTTATCTATTACAAATAAAATCAAATAAAAAAACGTAAATATGCAATTTCTTAAAGCGTTTATAGACAAGCATCCCAAACAGCATGCATTGGAGTAATTACCTAATCCTTTTAAATCTTTTTATGTTGCTTAAGTTAAAGTCGTATTTATATGATATTTCAAAATATTTGAGTTTCACGAAATGCATATGTGTTTTCTAGCATAGGAGAATAAATAGGGACGCGGAGAAAAATAATACGGATGTAATTGATTTGCGATGATTGTTGAATATACATCGTAATACGATAAGACTGCGTTGAAGTGGCAATAAATTCTTAGAGGTTTAGGTATTAATTGAACAATAATAATGTATCAAGGTTAAAACTATTAAGAGTATCTACAAATATAAATATATTGAGATAAATTTGTTTTCAAAGTAGTTCTATATAGTTCACACATTAATCAAAATGTTAACCTCAATATGCAGAACATATTAATATATGTTCATTGTACATAACAAGATAACGCATACATTTGCAATGTACCGTAAGTAAATATAAGTTAAAAGAAAGACATAAGGGTAGCATCGATAAAACGTATCTCATGTTTTATATCAATGTAAACAATTATGCAAACGTAGATACTATCATGTGATAGAAATCCATCAGATGAATTTGGATCCAAACAATTATTTGGGTATCAAGCTTTTGTATGTTGCATGAGTAGCATGGCAGACATATAAGTTTCATGTTGTCCGCCTTTGTCCGCCTTTGTCCGCGTCCGCTGCGTCACACTGTCATTTTCGCTCATTTCATCTTGAATCTTAAACACACTTGGGAATATTGTTTTCGGCGTTATATATTGGGCTTAGTTCAATCAACGATCGCACTTACAACCGCAGAATTATGGCCCTTGAAATTAAAATATTGACCACTATTCCATTTGTCAGTTCTGTTACTTGATAATTTCTTATCTAATCTTTACCTAACTATAAACCTTATAGGTATAGACAATCGACCTCGTTAGATTGACAGAATATCGAATTTAAACTCCTGAACAGTGGCTTTAAAATTGATATTAACAGTTCAATCATACTCCAACAGTCCGAGTCCATGGTGCCCATTCATAAAACATATTGTATTAAAACAAACAACTGAGGAAGAAGACAATTCGCCAATCAATTCAACGGAAATAAAAATAATTATATAAATGGACTTTCTGGTCAAGATAGAAGCATATGGGGTCTTTGACTATTGGTGTTAAATATAAGTGTTACATGTATTAGTAGTTGATGACATAAAGCCTGAGTGATTTATTACTTAGCGATGTTGGTATTCGTCTTTATGTTAGCTAAATAACGGCGAGGCGGAAATAAGATCAAGCAAAGGAAATCTCTCCATCCTGATACATTACCATTTCTAGTAAGGATTATTCACATTAAGACGGACCATTACGCCTTAGATAACAGCACATCGTACATAATTATAACTGGAAATGGAACGTAATGATCATAATTCAGGAAAGTGGCATTCATTTAACGTACTATGCCCTTCCTTAAATGACTTCAATTACAAGATCAATCATAGTGGCTTTGCTGATGAATGTTTTATGTTTCTCAGATCAACAGACCTTTCCTTCATAACAAACCTCTAATAATTCGGCTGTATCACAGTTATTATTAATACAGAATATAACTAAAGATATAGATTGTTTGAATGCCTTATCACATGACGAAGTAAGGTTTAAAACAGGGTCATATTATTGGCACTTTAAATCCCGATAGCTTTATTTGTGCAAGTGCGAACTTAAAAATGTCCATTTTGATCCTTTTTTAGGCAAATTTAACATCACGACCCATTCATATGAACAAAACTGAATGTTATTACTTGTTTTATTTTGTTTGTGTAAGTTTGAAGTGAATGTTTAAGCATATCATTTTTTTAATCTCACTTAGTTCTTAATAATTCTCAATGTGTTGCAATAACAGAATCAACCTAGAAGTCCTAGATATGATAACCACCTTAATAACATACACTGACGATTATTGGATGATGTCTGTCGATTCTGTTGAACACAGAATTGGAATGTGATTCCACTGATTGTTTTCTTACTGTTTTATATTCTAAGGTCGAATTATATCCCTTTATGGCGCATCAGGTGGTGTAATGTTAGGTTCATGGCTATCTGGAGTAGTAAAATGTAATCAATTTGTCCTAATAATTCAAACTGCAGCACTCGGTATTACTTTTTCCCAATATATCTCTTTTATGGCGTCTGAAAGGTAAAGGTACAGCTTTTCGAGTTTTGGGTTTAATGCACCTTTTCGGATTTGATCTAATACAGTAATAAGACTCAGTATAACAACAGATTTTGACTTTATATCTCTCATTTATAATAGGGAAAATTAAGTCCTCACGCGCACGATTGAAGCTGTTTGAATACTGTAAAAACATTGACAAGGCAAAAACACATTTACTAAAGACTTCATAAAACATATATCTAATATATGCATTCAAAGATATATCTGAAAGGTTTCGCTTATAGTCGTTGGCTTTCGTGATCCCGGTTTTGTTTTCTCCAGCCGTTCCCTATGAAAAACAATCAAATGTTGCGCAAACCCTCCACATTCGCATTAGTTCTAACAGAGGGTTTAATGATGTGCCTTTTTACCTTGTATCTGTTGTGGTTTTGCGTTTGAGGTTCTGCAACAAAATCGAAATACATTAACGTCATTCTTTTGTGATCAAATTGTAATTGAAATTTCTGAATTTACAATGCTTAAACGAAATGAAGTGTTCAGAGTGTAGTGCGTTGACACTAAGAACGTTAGACCGAATTAAATACGAATAATATAGCTGGATCCTTTTTCTACTATGTCTTCAGAATAGAGATGCGTTCTGCTTAATGTCATTATAAATTAGTGACGACTAGGTATCGTTCAAAAGTCTGCTGAGGAAGGGTATACAACTCGGTGCTTGGCTTTTAGTGTATTTTCTCCTGGTAAGTTGTGGACAACTGAAGTATAAAATAATGCATTTTCCTATATTTTTATGGTAGTTTTTGAGCGGGACGCCAGATATACCACTAGGATACACTTATTTGAACTCGTTATTATAGTAGTTCAAATGCCATCATTTGAGAAAGAAGTAGTAGTATTAGTAGTGTTATAGTAATGTTAGTTATTTAAGAATAAGTGTAGTGGATACATTGTAGATATACTATTTGTGTCAGTTAAAGAAGATAAAAGAACCGCAGTTATTGTAATTAAAATATAATTAAATGTTTCGGCTAAATTAATAAAAAATAAATATATAAATATTTGGAACATTGTTTTTACGCAATATGCAATTTATCTTAGCAATCGAAATTCTCATTTATAAGACATTATGTCTCACAATGTCTGCTTTTCGACCGAGAAATAGGAATGTTTTAATGTCAAATATCATTTGTGTTCGTAATCAAAATGCCTGTTGTCATCGTCGTGGGAGACTATGTCAGATATGAATACAGTTAAAATCCGTTGGCTCGATATACCTGGGACCAGCCAAAATACTTTGAGTCTCACGAATATCGAGCCAAGCGAAAACATATAGTGAAAGGAGATTGGTGTTTTATATCAAGTTCGAGCCAACGAGGAGATCGAGCCAAGCGATATGAAGCCAACGGGTTTCGACTGTATACAAATACTTCATTCGTATGCATTAACATGTGCGAACATGAAATGTGCAATTATTAAACGTTTCCCGAAAATGAAAGGCAAATAGGAAAACACTTAACTTATTTCGTACTTCAATAGAAATATTATACTCGTGTTTGCTACGGAATTGTCGTCAAATCTACTGTGGAGACACATGATATGAATGAATAATTGTTTATGTTGTAATCATCATCATTTATAGTGTATTTTGGAATTATAAAGACTGATCAGTTATCATTTTGTAAATTAATTATTTAGTTTGTTTTCATGTGATGTTCTTATTTAATATTGTATAAGGTTAATTGAATACCAAATAGGTTTAAACATTAAAAAAGTAACTGACGTATTTTGTGACATTAAATTTACAACAAGAATTTTTTCCCCTATAATAGCTTTTCTTTAAATTTAGATGCAAAGGGCTACGAAGGTAAATAGAACTATATGAAATTAAAAACATCAAATTGAATACATTTAATGGTTTTGTCTGGAAATGTTTTTGCCAATATCACTTTCTTAAAAGAAAAAGTTATATATCACAAAACTCATTACGTCTTTTGCATGGACTATCGGATTTTCTGTTTCGGAATTTCAAAAATATTCTTTCATGTTGATGAGTAATACAGATGAATCCGTTTGAGTGTAAAACACATTTTAATTATAAATTCTGAATTCTCATTTTCTAGGGTAATGAAAAATGTAGGTTGACGGCACTCATTAATCAGGACTTTGTTAATAAAAACGTTATTTTTAATTTTAGATTACGAACTATTCATATGTTGCCTTTAAATGCTTGAAAAGATTTTTATATGTATTTATGTATGCATATCTCCAGGATGAAATCAAGATTTTGATTTGAGTGAATATATTTGAAAAGTTGACAGAAATTGGGTTGTTAAGAATGTGTAAACATCCAAGGATTAGAATGATTAGAAAGCATGCAAGCTTGACATAACCCGTTATTATATCACAACAAGGAAACTTTTTAACCATCACAACAGTAACAGTATAATTAAATGCTAAATTTCAATAAAACAATAATTGCTGTCAATACACATTAGTATCGAAATAAACGAAGACCATGAATTTGCATTATTGTCTGGAGTCTGCAGACACAACAACACATATTACAAACGAATTGTCGTCTTGTCCCTCAAATAATTGTCTCGCGTCTTTGAGATTCGTTATTAAAGACGAAATGTGAATTCCCTGATCACTCGGGTATTTATTATAAGGATGATCTATGTGTTGACAAACAAATAATGCACAACATTATCGAGGAAAACGCGAATACCATGAATATGTATTATTTTCCGGAGACTGCAGACACAACAAAACATACAGTAACTACAAACGAAGTTGGTCCTGTTTCTCATATAATTGTTCTTGTGTCTTTGGGGTATAAACTTAAGATGAAGCGTCATTCGGGTATTTATTTTAAGTTTTAGGGTTTTGACCTAACAGAGGTACAGAGTTTGTCATTATGAAAACATTCACATAAATTTTATAAAAAACTTCATATAGTGATATCGGATAAATACTGCATTAAGTGTTCATTATTGGTTTGAACACTAATTATTTTTACAAATAATACATATAAATATGTAAAAACAGTACAATATCATGTAAAAAACATTATAACGAGGCATTGTATCGGATATACGTTAAAAAGAAAAAGAAACATAATTGAGAGAAATGTTAAAAGCGTAAACCATGTCTTTCTTCCGTAATTGATACCTATTCCATAATCGATTAAACTGCATTGATATTGTCATGATTAAGAAAACTGACAACGTGAGATAAATGCGAGAAGAAATGTTAGCTTCGTCTGAATAAGTTAGTCGTTCGTCAGTCCTCCATTTCGTTTAGATGGTAATTTGTGTTCAACTTCGTGGATGATAAAGTCACTTTATATTCTCATCGGCCGGAATTTCCATTTCTTCATACTGACGGTTACTCTTTTACTACACAAATTTCCTTTTCTGATCAATGAACTCGAATTTCCACATGAGCTGTTCTAATTACGGATACGGACGACAGTTTTGGGGTTAAAGTATATTATTTTAATTGCGTTCTGTTTACATTTTCTAGATTCAACGGTTAATACATACTTAATATTGGTCCTGTTTAAATTTCATATGATGAAAATAATTTGGTGCATAGCATTCATATATATATGAAAATGTTGGTTTTTGATGATCGAGAATGAAACAAAACCTGAAATCGTTTAAAACAAATTGGATCTGGTCATCAACGGTAATTGCAATATAACAGGGTAACAAATAATCAGAACAAGCATCATGATATATACCATTCTCAGTGATAAAAAATATGCATGTACACCTGCAATTGTACACATTAACTTTTAATGTTAGGAACACTTATATCCTCGGCGTAAGAGTAGTATTAAAAGTGTCATGGTCATCCGAGCGAAACAATGGAGCAATGATTATCGAAACCGACAACAGCAGATTGAAACGGGTGCAAAAGTAAAACGAATTTGAATGAACATTACCAAATGATTTAACCAGACATCTTCTTACTCTGTGATGGTACTTCTGCCTCTTATAGTTTTTGGAAATCATTTAATGCATTTATACGTTTGCAATCAGTATTCATTGCGGAACACATTATTCCAGTCAAATAATCAAAACCATACATCTTCTATAAAACCCTCATTAAATGAGAGAAGGTGGCCGGGAGCTAGATACTACAGGAACGAGTGATGTAACTCTCAAATGGCAAAACAAGCCTTTTAACCTTCTTATATAACGAACCACGCTCAAAGCATTCCTTCTGGCAAATATCACTCCGTTAACCAACAAACCCCTCAAGCAGACT
Organism: Mya arenaria; assembly: GCF_026914265.1. NCBI lineage: Eukaryota > Metazoa > Mollusca > Bivalvia > Myida > Myidae > Mya > Mya arenaria. The sequence goes on from NC_069136.1 coordinate 43,255,912, forward strand.
TCGGTTCGTCATATTCGAAACGGAAATAAATGAAAACAAAAGGACTATAAATTTGGTCGAACTAGAAGCAGGATGAATGCTTGACTGTAGGGGATATGTAATTGCAACACAAGTAGGTAGCTGCGGATGTATAGTATGTTAAGCCCATATGGCATAATTATAACGATAATTTTGATATATCTTTGGATTTACACAATAACCTCAAACTAACAAAAGTGTTGTTTAACAGTGAATTTTTTTCTGGGTGATGGAAAATAAATCAAACAAAGCAAATCAATCAATCAATTAGAATATCTATCCTAATCATAGAACACATTAAGCAGGAAATATTTAGTCTTATATATACCAAGTCGTGCTTAAATATCTTAACTGGAAATATAATGGCCATGTTAAAGGACAGTGGTATTTATTTAACGTTCATTGCAGCTTCACTCTTCATAAACTTCATACAAACTGGAAAGTATCCATGTTCGTTTCTGTGTATCGGTGTGTTGAGCATATCTAACATACCGACCAATTTCATTTGATTAATCTGAATGTTAATCATTTTATTCTTTTTTTCTGTTTACATATGGAGTGATGTTGATATATACAGATCGTCTTGTCTGGCCATGACATCAATATTTATAATATAAGTCAGTCATGAAACCCTAGTTAGGATCAACCATCTATATAACAGACACGGTTGTGTGTTTCCACAGGTTTTGCCATGTTCATGATTATAGTTAATGTTTCGTAATCGCTAAAAGATCGAATGGATTGCCATGTAGGTCAATCAGTTTGTGTGATGTGAAATCAGCGGTCTCAGGCTTTGTAATAAAGTAAGCACTTAAGTTATTCAAACAGTACCATAAGGTACTTTTACTACCCAATACATCTTTTTGATGGCGTATACAAGTCGCAAGTGCAGCTGCCGTCTGTCTAAGGGTCTATAAATCTACAAGTTTCTGACATTTTTCTTACCAAATACGGCGCCGATAACCAGATGAACAAGTTTAAACTATCATGTGCCGGTAAATTTACAACTGGTACTAGAGGACGGGGGATATGTCGGCAGTGATACATCAAATAACATGTTAATTTTCAAAGCCTTGTATCGAGATTGTGTATATAACATCAGCAAATCCAATGTTTCATATTAAGACCGATATCATATAACATGATACTTTCCGGTTAAAAAAGGGTCTCGTGGTAAAATTAACCCGACAAGCAGCTGTGTTTGTGCTTTTTCTGCAATAAAAAACAATGGGATTGAACTTGATCCAAAATAAAAAGGTAAAGTAGTATTTCATTCCAAAATTAACGACCAAGATTGAAATTAACGAAAACTAAGAAGTATGTGTACACATTTAATAAAATGCATCTATGCATCATAATTTGAATAGCAAGAATTCACGTTTGCAGACCTTGTATTTACATCGATGGATTACTAAAACGTCCTTAAATGCACGAATGTATTAGGCGCAAGTGTCTTTGTCTTACGCTTTCAAAGAAAACACCATCAGAGTAACATTGTTTCACGCGAATCCTATGCGATTGTTAGGAAATTGACAACGCTAGTGCTTGTATTACTGGATTATTGTTTGATTTTAGTGTCCGTTGGGCCAGTCGCTGTGCATTGATTTATTGTCATGTGATTTTTTATTACACAAACAAGGTCAGTAACAAATGACAAAGGTGGCCATAAAATATATGATGTGACACGAGTTGTCATTTAATACAAGATTTTATTAAACGAGTTCACGAAAGTTGTTAGTAGGCGAGCCTCTGGCGAGCTTACTTACAACTTTCATGGACGAGATTGATAACAATCTTGTATAAAATGACAATGAGTGTCAAATCTTTTTTATTACATGCTTAAAACGGTGTTTTTATTACCAGTTTAGTTCCACGTTACACTTTCTAAACCCATTGTTTGACAGCCAAAGTACACTGAGTGGAATGTCAACGATGCGCCATAAAAATAGTTCCAAATGAAAATGACAAAAAACAGCTAGTATAAAATATCCAACAACATAAATAACGAACAATTTTAACCAAAAACACAATAACTACACAATTTGATGACGTCACACTGAGAGTACATGTTTTACGCGGTTTATTTGACCTACATCGGTCTGTCAAGTTTTACTGTGTGCACGGATTTAATAATTATTCGCATGTTTCCAGAGTACAAGCTGTTCTAGCGGTCTTTGGACGTACGTGTGATGAGAAATCTGTGCTGCGGAATTCGTATTTGTGTTTTGGTAACCGACAGCTGATTAAACTGGCAAGCAAATTTTATGGCATTGGTCGCATATTGCCTGTTAAGATGGAGATGTTTAAAATGTTCTCGTGTTGTTTGTCACTAATGTGGCTGTATTTGTTGACTGACTGGATTTTTCTGTGACTAGTAATCATCATTAACTGGTTGGCGGAACAAAAAAAAACGGTTTCGAACAAGATGCTTTCTGGCACTATGATTCGTTAGCCATTTGTCTCCCGGAAGTCCTACAGCTTCATTATTGAGGTAAGTATTTGTTGGCGCTTAAACCAGTTTGTTAACAAACAATACGGAGGGATATCTAGGTCGCGTGTAATAAGTCTAGCCAATAGAAAAGTCTGATATGTTATCTTACACATGTGTAAGATAAAAAATATTCGTAATTGGTAAATTACACGGAAAACAAGGGTAAGCATGTGATAAAGGTTTGTTCGACATTTGAAAAAAAACAAATCAACATATTTGTCTTACGGATCAAAATGTGTTAAAAAGATCGTTTTTGGTAGATTTATACTTGAATACGAGAATGACAACATACGTCTTGAGTATGTATATAAAGGCAGTATAAGATATGACTGCGAGGCCAATTGTTGTCTTTTATATATGCTTTACTTGAATTGTGTGTTAGTATTAAGAATAAGATGAAATTGTTTGCCTCTAACAAAACATGGGTTTATTCTTGGGCTCTTGCAAAAAACTATTTGAATAAGAGAATTGACCTTACCAAAGAGGACACATGAACTGAAGAATGTAAATTATTTTCTAAAAAGTGACACATGAAGTGCTTGTTCAATGATTCCAGCTTGAAGGGTACAGGAACAAACGTGCAATGAACGGTGTGTGTGATCTCCCGAAGAAGTATTTTATTTAAGTACGAATTACAGCATTTTCATTGTAGTAGTAGTAGTAGAAGTAGTAGTAGTAGTAGTAGTAGTAGTAGTAGTCGTAGTCGTAGTCATAGTCGTAATAGCAGTAGCAGGTCATGTTTGAGGTGTGGTTGTAAATCAAAATGCATGATGTCATCTAAATGGAAGACTTTAGCATTAAAGATTATACAACTAAACCACCTATATATCTTTTAATATGCAATAATGATAAGAGCGAACACAAAATTCATTCTGAGGGGAAATACTTATACGATCTGGAAAACGCACCTTATACATCAATGGAAACATTATTATCATTTGATTGATTGAATAAGATCATCTGATATCCTAATATATTCGTACAGATCATTACGTTAAAACATTACTATTCATGTTACAAACGTTTGTGTGAATCGTATGAGATATATCTAAAACAATTTGTGAACAGAGATGGGGCTTTTCACAATGTCAAGATAACCGATGCTTATCTTTGCGAAAAATATACAAGCAAAACATCGTAAGTAATTTTAATGATTGCATAGGAAACCGTGGACCAGATACAACATAGTCTCAATCTCTGTGCAACATATTTATTTTCCATGAGACATTATCATCGCGAGTAGATGCGGCAACCATAAATAAGCATTAGTGCAAAGATACTGTATAACAAGCGTTGTTCCTCATATAAGTGTCGTCGCGTTTATTGAAATGAAAATCCGACCTGCATGATTATGTCCTTAAATCATGTGGGTAATTATTGTAAGGCGCTTTTATGTGTCGCGTAAATATTTGCATTTGAACAAACATTATTATGTATTTTTAATGTTTACTTCAACATTTATCGTATTTTGTTTCACAAGCAGTTGCTCAGTGGGTGCCATAAATCTTCGACATTGAACATAATATATATCAATATAAACTGATTGTTTTATCAGTCTTCAAGTTAATTTAACACATGCCTGCTTTGATCAAAGATAGTTATATCACTTTGCATTATGAAATTATCCACTTATAATATATTAAACAATAATTAATATAACTATTCGATTTACACATCGTTCAGTGTTTATAAGAATTCGTTCTGTATTTTATCCCTTGATTAAATGTGTTACTTGATTACGTCACCATTAATTTCGTAGCTCAAATCAGTCAAATATGAAATTTTAAATAAATGCAGGCGTGTCTCTATATTATATAGCTTTTACAGCTGAAATATTTATTTCAGAGCATTCTACAACAAAATGAGTACAAACATCGAACATAGAATGCATGTAAAACATCATTATGTTTATCGGATATATGTTAAATTATTAATATTGAACAGAATACAGAGGAAAGGGTAAAGGGTATGTTATTTTTCCCTTCTGAAATATATTTTCTATAACTTCTCAATACTCTTATTCAACTGTAATCATAATGTCTGAGATATGAAGCCCGACGATCTCTAAATATTAAATGAAAGTAACTCGTCAGTTTCGTCTGATTTCTCAAGTTCCAACGTACCGCAGAATGATGCTTGTTAATTTATCCTACTTCAGTTCATTTATTGTTGATGATAGTGTTGTTTTTTCTCTATAACAAACGACAAAAACGTTACAATTGTTGTCATGTAAAGCTCATCGACAATAATGTAATAAAAATCAACTTTGTTCATTTTAATTTTTGCCTTCTGGTGTCGGAAATTACGTCAAATACCTTCTTCAGTGAATTCCAGATAAACTATTAAAAAGGTAATCGTTTTAGGATTAAAGCATATTATTTATTTGTGTTCTTTATAATATTGCAAAAAGTGTAAGGCATACTTGCTGTCGGCCATGTTCAAATTTCTCAATTTTAAAATTGCTTGGAATATGAAATACATATATAGAATGTAGGTAATTTCGTCTTTATTCAAATCGTCATTTCAAACCTCCCATACACATTTAATTAAAATAAGGTGTTACTTAACTTGCCTCTGTTTAAGCTAATCCAAACAATACGTATGTAATCAATGTGATTACGAACACTAATCCGCCAAGATTGCTTCCACGAAAGCTGTTTCTGAAATTGCATAAATGTTGAATGTTGGTCGTATGATGGAAAAAAATCTATATTGTCAACCACGGGGTCACTCTCGTCTTTTGGCATAACCTTGAAAGAGATGATATTGCTCCTATTTGTGTATCAAACTGTCTGAATTAATAATTCTGATTGCAATTTGAGATATATTTTGGATATTTCAATTCAGGAAAAACGGAATTCAACTCGAAATAAAATTTGTTGTCAAATAGATGAAATCTTTATCATCTGACTGTTTAGTGTTTGTATTTTTCGATATTAAACTTTGGCCTTCCGAAATATGTTTTTATTGCCATTGCACTTTGTGTATTAAGCATCCAAGAATCACACACATCTAAAAACGAACAAGTTTACTTCAAGTTCCTGTAAGATAGGTTATGTAAAATGTCTTGATAATTTAGGCAAATGTGATAAGTGAGAGATACAGCAAATATCTTAAGATGTATACATGTATACCATATTAAATATTTCTGAAGCAACAATCATAATTTACAACGATGTCAATAAAACAGCTGGTTAACAATTGCATTAATTATCTACACGGTCAAAAACATCGATTTTCATGCTTAAGGGACACATTCATTCGTAGCCCATGGATATCTCGTTCCCTGGACATTTAAAGGAAATGCAGTTTACAGCTCCAAACTAAAAGTGTTTAACAATATCTGCGAAGAGGACAATTTGCAATCTTCCTAAGATATGCTTTAATCGCATCTTTCATCTTTCAGAAATCGAGTTAACAACATATAGGCTAGAGGTCGAATGTCGAGGTTCTCGAGACAGGAAGGCATAGCGTCACTTGCAAGTGACACATGTTTTTCGAGTACAGGTCCTTTAACTGAAGGGTAAGCAACCTTATGTTTAAAGTATCCCCATAAATGACCCGCCTAAACGTATACGTGATCTACCGATATCCCAGCTGCGTCTAAAAGCAAAGGCTTTCATTGATATGATTTACAATCTCATTAACAAACAATTGTGTGTGTTATCTGGTGGTTGTTGTGATTGAAAAGCAATGTAAGTAACTGATTGTGTACGTGGTTTCACTTCTACTTCTTCTTTTGTTATCGTTAAATTGTTTCGCTATCACGAACGGAACGAATATTAATCATTTGGGTTGTTACTGATCTACTACGGAAATTGGGGGGGGGGCGGGGGGGGGGGGGGGGTTCTATGAATTTTTTAGGAGGCGAGGAGTTAGCCGAGTGCCCCTGTAAATTTCCCAGAGACGTCCCACACCCCGCCCCCATTTGTAACGTAGTCGGTCAGTAACAGACCAAATAATTGATTTATTTCATTGACCACCCCTTATGAGCGAAAATGTTTAAACTAAGAATGGATGAATGGCGGCCATTCTTTTACTGTTGACTTTACTGACCCACTATGGAAAAATAGTGGGTCACCATGAGACTTCTCTTATCCAATGAAAAGGTCAGAAACTTGTTGGAAGTGACATAATGATTTTGTTTTATGTTTAATCAGTTTGTGTGATATAAATAAGCATTTTCCCCGGTGTTGTAATAGAGAACTGATCTTTACCTATAAAGTATTGTATACAATAGCTTTATTTTGATACCAACTATTTCTATTTCTCAGCTGCCTGCTGTAGAGAAATTTGCATATATATATATATATATATATATATATATATATATATATATATATATATATATATATATATATATATATATATAATGTGTCTGACCAGCTAGATGAACTATAGACTGAAATGCCGGTTACTTTGCTATATCTACATAAGGACGGGACAGGGACAACGCGGACCTTGATGTACCAGCTGAAATAGCAGTTGGTTTCATAGCTTTGCATCTCCAGTATGTCTACTGTGTTTTGACAAGAAAAAAACATAAGAATACTATATGTAGTATTTTATATTCAAACATATAGTGTGTATATGCACGTTACTGTCCAATTAATAGCTCATAGCTTTTCTTAAACTGAATGGTGTCGTTGTAAAATTGTAAAATTCGACTGGTAAAGCTCCAGTCAGTATGATATTTCTTCAATCAATATTAATAGGAATGTCCTTAAACGACATCATTATATTCGAACTTAAATTACGCACCATAAAAATGAACACAATAAATTATGTTTGTATGATTCGTTTCAAAATTAACAACACCGCTTAAAATAAACAGGAAATAAGAGTTATGCTCACATATTTCATGGAATACAACTTCTCTGTTAAAGTGTATTACCTATTTATAATTCAAATTACAATCAATTTAAATCTTTGACGTTGTATTCCCATCGAGGGACTTTCTTCGAAGGCTTAAAATGCAGGAATTTGCAGTGTATAGACTGCAGTCTCCGTGTTTGAAACAAATCAGAGAACACACCATCAAAGTAGCACTTTTTCCTAATAATCCAATACGATTTTAGGAGGGTGACAAAGTGCTGTATATACACTTTGCGAATTGCTTGACACCGGTGTTCGTAAAGCATTAGCTGTTTTGCATTGTGTCGTTGATAAGGTCGGCTTGCTGGGCGTATCTCTGTATTTTCTATTGTATTTTTGAACTATCAGATAATTCGGTAATAATTTGTTTTAGAACTGGGGCCAAATCTTATTTAATAAAACAAATGAATATACAGGGACAAGCAAGAAGCCTCAGATTTAGAGTATGTTAAAAGGCACACAGATAGACCAGGGCCAAACTAACATCAACTAAACGAATAAAAGACTACATGTAGTAATATTCGTAATCTAGATAACTTAAAACTGTGGTTATATCCCCCGAAGAACAAAATTGAAATAGATTCCATGTATATCATTTCCACGCAGCATAAATTCAATCTTAGCGGCCATAATCCTCTTTCGTATGACATTATGCATCTCCTTGTCTGCTGTATTTGCGTTGCGACTGATAATAGGAAAGGGCTTTAGTGTCATGTATCATTTGTCTTCGTAATCAAAATGCCTTATGTCATCGAAGTCCTAGACTACAGACTAAATGAATTTATTAATAGGTCATAAGTATTCATTTCCATGCGCACATATGAAATGAGCGAAGTCATCCTAAAAATATATGGCAACAAGGAAATAACTCACCACTTTGTGTGCTTCGGATGCAATAACTTAACAGTTTTGCTGCTGAATTGTCATTGAGTACACTTTAGAGATACCGGACCTCGATGGCTTATTGTTTATTAATGTGTTTTGTTTTATTTTGTTTTGGATTTAGAAAGGCTGAGCAGATATCATAAACTTCGTCTTCATCTGATGCCTTATTTGATAAGGAAATATTGTTTATTGTGGAGGTTTCAACATTTACAAGACAATTCGCGTTCTTCTGAAAATAAACAACAACAAAAAAACATTCCCCCATATTAGCCGTCATTAAATTTTATAAAGAAGGGATAAACGTGTGAAAATGACACACTTTGTATTGTCTAGGAAAGGTTCATGTCAATAGAGTTTTCCTTAAAGTTGGTTCAAACAAGACATTTAATGCAAATCTCATACCGTTTTAGCGATGCATGGCATATCAGATTTTTTTCTTTCGATTTAAAAAAATAACTGGTTTTATATTGAAAGTAATAAAGATAAATTATTTTGATGGTAAAACACAATTTTACTAGTCTAAGATTCATTAACTTCCCATTTATTGCGTTGAAATTAACGCGGATTATGTTGAATTTGCATATGAAATACAAAATGCATATTATGGATTTTGCGTGAATGGAATTGAATGTCTTATTCAATTTGTTGACAGAAATGGAGGATTTCACAATGTCAAGCCAACCTATGAATATCCTTGAGAAGAAACATCAACGATTATTTTTATCATCACAAGGAAAACGTAAAACATTACAAATATTACAGCATAACCGTATTCTCAATTTCTGTGGAAATAGTATCTGTCGTGCGAGATAGCGTTAATTTCAGAAATGCATTAGTTGATATGACAGGGAACTGTGCATATTTGTATTCATTCGTATAAGATTACAATAAAAAATTATCAAACATTTTCATAGCAAGCTATGGCAAAGTATAATATTCATATAGATGTGGTCGTGTGGTCATTTTGACTTGTTTCATGTCGACTTGTGAAATAAAACACGACATTTGGCAACATTAATGACGACTTGCGACTTATAATTCGACATGTAGCAATATAAATAAAGGTTTGAGAGTTATAATACGACATGAAGCAATAGTCATGCCTACTTGCTAGTTACTACACGACATGAAACATTAATTATGTCGACTTGTGAGTTATAACACGACATGTAGCTAATAATACGTCGACTTGTGAGTTATAACACGACATGTAGCTAATGAAACGTCGACTTGTGAGTTACAACACGACATGTAGCTTATTAAACGTCGACTTGTGAGTTATAACACGACACGTAGCTAATGAAACGTCGACTTGTGAGTTATAACACGACACGTAGCTAATGATACGTCGACTTGTGAGTTATAACACGACATGTAGCTAATGATACGTCGACTTGTGAGTTATAACACGACACGTAGCTAATGATACGTCGACTTGAGAGTTATAACACGACACGTAGCTCATGATACGATGACTTGAGAGCTATAACACGACACGTAGCTAATGAAACGTCGACTTGTGAGTTATAACACGACACGTAGCTAATGATACGACGACTTGTGAGTTATAACACGACACGTAGCTAATGAAACGTCGACTTGTGAGTTATAACACGACACGTAGCTAAAGATACGTCGACTTGCGAGTTATAACACGACATGTAGCTAATTAAACGTCGAGTTGTAGGTTATAACACGATATGTAGCTAATGATACGTCGACTTGCGAGTTATAACACGTTATGTAGCTAATTAAACGTCGACTTGTGAGTTATAACACGAACTTGTGAGTTATAACACGACACGTAGCTAATGATACGTCGACTTGCGAGTTATAACACGACATACAGCAATAATAACGTCAAATTGTAAGTTATAACACGACATGTAGCAATTGCTACGTCGACTTGCGAGTTGTAAACTAGACTCTTCAAAGAAATTTTGGGGCAAAATTTCAAATCATAACTTACATGTCTACATACAGAATATCTATGTGTCTAATTTATCACATCCTTTGTACAGACGGTATTCTCTCCTAGAGCAAGCAAAATGATACTTTTCATCATGAACCTCTATGTTTTGAACATTTCATTGACCAAGGATGACTATGTGTTATTTTCATCGTTTCTAGGGAGTTTGGATCCCTAATCATAGAAGTTCTTGGGGTGTGCCTACTTGTTTCATTATTCTTTTTTAATTCTTAAGTTAATGCATAAGTTGATAAGATTTACCATTTATGGTTTAAATTCGATTTGTTGGAATAAATGTTAGATTGTGCGTACAAAGTAGTGAAATCTCCAGTAAATTTATGTTTTACTGACTGTATTAAGACGGTGCCTAACAATCTTCGATAAACATCCCTAGTTTTATGTAATGCATATGTAGTGAGTTGTTTGTGGTGTTTTGTGTTGTTCTTCAGTGTTCTGATGTTTAGATGTTTGGTTTCTGCTCTATGACATTGGCGTTGAACCTGTGTCGTTTAAAGGCTTCGTTTTTCAATAGTGAGCATATTAATGCTTGTATTATCCGATTGAGATATAAATATTTAGAAGGAATTGATTGGTAAATAAATTTATGGTAAAAAACAAATGGTCGCAGATGTTCATCGTAAGTTTTACCTACAGACAGACTTAATACCATACCATCATTTGTTGCTTGGATTAAGATATCATATATTTGACTGACTCTGTTATCGTTCATAAAACATTTCAAATTATTTAGATCGCATAAATAAGTGATATATGTTCCAAACACAACCTTAATTTATGCAGTATTCATGGCGTTGAGAATAAAATCATATTTCACATTTTCGCTTTTTGTTCACAGTGTGTTGTGAACCATCAAGTATGTATTCATGATTTTGCTTTCTGTAATACATACTTTTTCCAATTGCAAAGACATTCGCTGATTTTGACGGAACAACAAAAGCTCGAAAACCTCGACAATAACTGTTATTACTTTTGGAACATTGTAGATGCATCACAATTGATGCGGCAAATTTATATTACGTGCCACAAATAAGTATTGTCTCGAGACAGAAGAGTGCGTCCTTGACAAAAACAAATATAAAGCCGAAAACAATACTCGTTGAGATTTCGAAGACCATGTTGTCCTACAATCGCTAAATGGTTCCAAAAGAAACAACACAAATCTTTTCTACGACATCTTTTAGACAAATTATTGAGCTTCCATATCTGAAACAAATACACGATAACTCTAGCCTCTGTGGTGCGTTTCCTTTAATTCGATAACGCCATAACAGGAATAATAAAACATTCAAGTCGGCTGACTTTATTGTTGTCAATGAAATATTTAGTTTCCTGAAAAACTCAGCAGTAAATGTCATATTTAATAAGGCTTTCAGATTTTCAACCTTGTTAAACGTTTGGATGCCTTAGAGGAAGTAAAGAAAAAGGTCGATGGTTTTGATCTAGAGTTACGGAAGATTTGGGTGGCAATAGCAGACAATAGCAAGATTACAGAAGAGAGAATAAATAAGATAGAGGAGAAAGTGGAGAGTAGCGATTTTTCTGTGGGGCTGCTGAGTGGTAGAGTTACAGATCTAGAGAAGCAGAGGGAAGAGTTGAAAGGGGAGATAGTGTACCTGCAAGGTCAATCGATGCGGAGCAACCTGGTGTTTACCGGTATTCCGGAGGAAGCTGAGGGAGTGTTTGAAACGAACGAAATGTCGGAGGAGAAAGTAAGAGTGTTTCTAAAGGAGAAAATGAAAGTGGCAGAAGAATTGGTGAATAAAATAGTGTTCGACAGAGTCCATAGAATGGGTCAGAAGCAAGAGGGGCGAGCGCGTAAGGTTGTGGCCAAATTTCACGAATATAAGGAGAAGGAGATGGTTCGAAAGCAGTGGAAGGCTCTGGAAGGCACGCCGTATTACGTCAACGAGCAGCTGCCGAGAGAAGTGGTCGAGAAAAGAAAGAGACTAACACCGCGAATGAAAGCAGCAAGAGAGCAGGGAAAGAGAGCATGGATTTCGTATGACACTTTGTATATTGACGGCAAGGCACAGAAAGAGTAGGGGCACGAGGGGGGTGAGGTGAAAATATTGTCTTGGAACGTTAACGGTTTATCACAGTCAAAGCTTGATGATAGTGATTTTCTGAGTGTTTTAGTTAAAAATGACATAATATTTCTGTACGAGACGTGGTCTTCAGAGGCCACAGACTTAAACATTCCTGGTTATAAAACTCACAATTTATTTAGAAACTTTCAGCATAGGCGAGCGAAAAGATGCAGTGGGGGTATTGCGCTCTTGTATAAAGACGCGATTGCAGATGGTATTGAAATTGTTAAGAACCATTATAATACTATTATTTGGATCAAACTTGATAAAGTGTTTTTTCAATTAGATAAAGACATATATTTGTGTGGCACATACTTATGGGGGGAAGATTCTCCAGCGTATAATATTGTGAACGTCGATCTATTTGAGTTAATAGAGATAGATATTGAATATTTTCAGGAAATCGGATCTGTTTATGTATTTGGTGATTTTAATTCTAGAACTGGCGTAAAACATGATTTTATTGTTTTTGACCAAACTAATGATTATATTGATCACTCAGACTATGTTCCCGATGAGCACCTTGGTTGGGCCTCTCTCGATAAAAAATGTAATGCCTTCGGGACTAAGCTATTAGATTTGTGTAAGTCTTTGTGTCTAAGAATTGTAAACGGGCGAATTGGGGACGACCACGGGATTGGAGCTTACACTTTCGTAAGCAGTAACGGTACATCATTGATAGATTATTTATTGACAAACACCTGTAATTTCTCGTGCATAGCACGCTTTGTCGTTGAACCGATTACTGAATGGAGTGATCACACAGCTTTAAGCTTTTCTTTATGTTGCAATGGTGTGTCAAATGTGAGCGATGTTATGTCGAAAACTAGGTGTTTATGGGAAGACAAGGGTAAAACTGCATTTCGTTCGGGTTTAATAGGACAGCTAACGTATTTATGTGACCTAACGGAAAATATTGATATTTCGAGCAAAGACTCTATATATAAATTGGTTGAAAATTTTACACGTGTGATTCGCGATGTGGCAGACCCATTATTTTTAAAGAACTTTCATTATAAAGCTGATAATCGCCGTTCAGGTTCACTGCTAAAAAATAAAGAATGGTTTGACACAGAGTGTGAACATGTCAGAAACGTGTATCTTGAGGCAATGCGAGTTTTTAATCGTTGCAAGAGTGACTCAAGTAGGCAATATTTTTGTGAATGCAAGAAAAAGTACAAAGATCTTGTTAAACGAAAAAAATATAGATGCAAATTGAAAAAGTTGGATAATTTAGAAAAGTTGAAATTTAGTAAACCAAAAGATTTCTGGAAATTTTTCAAAAATAAAAATAATAAAAATGAAAATGGGGGAATATCTTTAGAATCGTTTTACGCATATTTTTCTTCTTTAGAGGAAGATATATTTAAAACGATAAATGCAGAAGCAGAAACTTTTTGCGAAACCCACGACTTTAAGGTTCTTGAATCAAATGAGTTCCTTGACAGTAAGATAACATTTGACGAGATTGTCCAGGCTGTTAAAAAACTTAAACGGAACAAGTCATGTGGTGCAGACTATCTATTGAATGAATATTTCATTGAATGTATTGATATTTTGGGACCCTTTGTTGTTGATATTTTTAACGCAGTGTTGGATTCGGGACAGTTCCCTGATCAATGGCGAGACGGCATAATTGTTCCTTTGTTTAAATCTGGAAATCAATCTTCAGTCCAGAATTACAGGGGCATCTCGTTGCTTTCCTGTCTTTCAAAATTATTCACAACAGTTATAAACCAACGTATTGTCGCTTTTTGTGATGAAAATAATACCATATCGGATGCTCAGTTTGGGTTTCGCAAAGGGAGTTCAACGGTTGACGCTGTATTTGCATTACACATGCTTGTTCAGAACTTTTTAAATGATAATAAACGATTGTATGTTGCCTTTGTTGACTTAAAGAAGTGTTTTGATAGTATATATAGAAACGGTTTATTTTTTAAATTATATCAACGTGGAATAGATGGTAAAGTTCTTAGGTTAGTAAGAAGTATGTATGATAAGGTAAAGTCCTGTGTTAAAAGCTGTGATAAATTTTCAGACTTTTTCTACTATTCAGTTGGGTTAAGGCAAGGTGAAGTATTATCGCCAATTTTAGTGTCGCTATTTCTAGAGGATCTTGAATTGTACTTGCAGAAAGGAATTGAATCTGGTCTATCAGTAAAAGATATAACACTGATGCTATTCCTCTTCGCTGATGATATGTGTTTGTATGGTGAATCTCCGCAAGAATTGCAAAATAATCTTAATTTATTACATTCCTATTGTTTAGATTGGGGTTTAGAGGTAAATAGCATGAAAACAAAGGCGATGGTATTTAGAAAAAGGGGTGGCTTACTTAACAATGAGTCATGGACGTATAATGGAAATGAAATAGAGGTTGTTGACAATTTTAATTATTTAGGAACCGTCCTAAAGTATACAGGAAGTTTTGATTTAAATATTGAACATTTAGCGGGAAAATCTCTAAAGGCATTAAATGTACTATTGTGCAATTGTAAGAAAATTCCCCTAAAGCCTAAAACGTTATGTCAATTGTTTGATTCATTCGTTGGGTCTATTTTAGGCTATGCCTGTGAAGTATGGGGGGTCACCAGGTCAAAAGAAATAGAGCGAGTACATTTAAAGTTTTGCAAACGCGTTTTAAATGTTAGGCAAAATTCTTGCACAGCTGGTGTGTATGGTGAATTGGCTAGGTACCCGTTGTATATTTCTAGATTTTATCGAGTTATTAAATATTGGTGTAAAGTTAATGATTCAAATAATATTATATTAAATAGATTATATGAGCTTGGTTTGAGTGATACCGATAGAGGTAAAAGAAATTGGGTGTCAAATGTAAAGGACTTACTTGACAGATTTGGCTTTTCGGAAGCATTTTATAATTTAGACAGCCGACAGGCAAAGCATTTTCCACTAATATTTAAACAACGGGTGATTGATTGTTTTGTGCAAGACTGGAACGGTTCAGTTGAACGAAGCTCAGTGTTGGACGAATACAAACATTTCAAGAAAAGCTTTGAATATGAAACGTATTTAGATGTATTACCGTTTAATTTAAGGTTCTTTGTAACACGGACAAGAATATCAGCTCACTCATTACGAATTCACACTGGAAGGTATGGAAGAAACGCAAGCCCTAGACATGAGAGATTGTGTTTAGTCTGTGGTTCTGGTGACATTGAAGATACTTTTCATTTTATATGTGTATGTCCGTGTTATAACGAACTTAGAATTAAGCATATACCTATAACATTTTATCGTCGTCCTTCCATGTATAAATTCATGAATTTGCTAAGGCCAAGAAATGATAACGTTCTTTTTAGATTATCTTTGTTCATCAAGAATGCTTTAAAAATCAGAATAACAACTATAAATACTGTGTTATGATGAATTTACTGAAAGACAAGCGTAGCTACCAATCTATTAGAGTGGGAGCTATAATGTTTTTTTTCAGCAAATTATTATATATTTTTGATATAATTTTATATTCAGAAATTTAAACATTACTTAACTCTCCGTGACAAATGACTATGTGACTTAATGATATTTGGTTTATAGGAATTTGAATGTATGACGATGTATGTATGTACAAGTCATTAATAAAATATTGTTCTGTTCTGTTCTGTTCCTTTTGAACTATGTGCTTGTAACGACAAAAAGTAAAAAGGTCATTATTTATTGTCTTAGGTTTACCGGCAAAGTTCATGCGATTATATAATACAGTTTTATGTTATCTTTATCTTAAATAACAGACTATTATTTTTATAGTTCAAAGCAATGTAATTGAATTGTTGAAGACAGAACAGTGTTTCATTGCGCCAAGTAAGAGAACAATATATTTATTTCGTGAAGAGTATTAATACGGTTTAAGGCCTGTTTTGAAATTGACCTTAAGAAATGCACGAATTATTTATTGCATACTTCTAGTGGCACATGCTCATGAACTAAATATTTTATGTGACGGTTTCTAACATTAAGCAACATAAATAAAACATTAGGCAAAACACGCTTCAGTGAAGCAGCATAGTAACATAATTGTAGCCCCCTCGTATTTGTTTCATCAAAATCATTCTATCAAACCGTAAGATGGTTGTTTGAATGATTTCATACCTACATGCTATTCTTAGAGAATAATTTTGAGACATTTTAAGTCAGTTGCAAATTGACAAACAGAACCGGAGGGACAACAACTTTACTATACAATTTGCAGCCGATGACGCCTCGATCAAGAAAAGTTTGTTGTTCCTATAAGGGCAGCCCCTCGTTCCAAGGACAATGCCGGCGCTGTGGGGCCGTCTAGATAATTAGTATTAATTCCGGTTTGCACTTAAATTAGGCTTAAAATACTCTTTTATGCAGATACCCCACAAACAGGTTGAGATTGTTCTCCATCTTCGGGTTCAAAATCTCTAGATCACATAAGGGATATCATGTGGTAATGGAATAATGTTCTCAGACGATTTTTAATTCCTCCAATAAAGACGAACGTTAAAAAAGTGTCACAAGAGAATGTATCCGGATGGCATTTATCAAATGAAATTAAGTCAACGTTGTGTTAGTGAGTGTTTCTAAGATTGAAAATGCAGTTTTGTTTAAAACATTCTGCATAAGCCCCAGATGACCTTTGACCTACTCCTTACTACGAAGCAAGTTTAAATTGAAGCAGCTCCAATTAAAGTATATGCGCATATTTATTGATAAAATATATCGTCTGGAATAAGGCTTTTCCGTATGTCAAAAACATATATGATTATTTTCGCGTACTACTATGCACTTGAAAACCTCTCCCTTAATGGCGCCATTAGAGGGAAACTGTAGAAACAACAAAACCACAGTAACGTTACAATAAATGTCTTGTTAAAAACAATCAATTTCAGTTTCTATGTGTTTTGCGAAGGACTTAGATAGTTGTTTGTACCTTCTTTCGCTTTATTATATGGAAATAAAAGGGATAAGTGTTATTTTAGAAATGCACAATATTTCAATTATATGTCACAAATAATTGCTGTCTGTAACTGATAACTGAATTATCCCTAAATAACGACACTGATATCATCCATGGGTTTATGCCTGGATGACGGAAATGAGATCAAACGTGGCAAATCACTCTATTTATCAGAATAAACAACGACACTAAGTATAGAACACATTAAGACGGAACATCAAGGCTTAGATAATAGCACGGCGTACCTAATTAAAACTGAAAATGGAACGTGATGGTCACCTTACAGGAAAGTGGTATTTATTTAACGTATCATGCAGCTTCACTCTTCCTAAAATTGAAACTATTACCAGATCAACCACAGGGACTTTGATGATAGATATAATCATTCATTTTTAACAGATGAAAGGATCCTACTTTAACTACAAATATGCTAACAGTTAGATTCACTTCAATGTCATTGATTATACAGAATAGAACGTCAAGTGTAATTTCTTTTAAAGCCTACTCACATGACTCACTTAAAGTTCTGTTCAAACAAAATTAGATTAAATGTAATAATAATAAATAACTATTAGAAATGTTGGTATAAGTTTAAAGTGGATATTTGACATAAACGATATCGAACAAATTGTTTTGTCTGGTCGGGACATAAACAATAATAAATGTTTGCCATTTTAAATTTCAGCATTTAAATCCAAGATATTATCAAATAACTTTAAAACAAATACAGAGTCGTAAACACCAACATATTAAGATGAAAACTAATTTGCGTGGTTCCACTGATCTTCCTATTTGTTTTTTATATTTATCTTCATTCTTTCTTCTTTATCGCTAAAATATCAAATAAAATCAGTTGATGGTCAGTCCGTTGGTGTTATGTGAAGGCCACGGATTTTCGGAGTTAATACAGAGTGATAAATTTGACCCAACTTGTAACGTAAACATCAACATTATGAACATTTTACAAGTACAGCTGCCTCCTGTCCTAAGGATCAGGAAATCTACATGTTTCTGACATTTTTCGTACCAACTTTGGCGTCGATAATCATCTGAACAACTAAACAAAGCAAATGTCTGTTACATTACTACTGTACAAAGAGCATCGTCTTTTTGATTATTTGCATCACCAGTTTTCCTTCAATCAAGACAAAATATTCGTTGTTTATATGTAATGTTTTATATCAGAACATATATTAGATACATGGTACTTTCTAATTAATGGGTCGTCTGTTTGATCAATTCACCCTTTTACAATTGATATCTCGTTTGTTTGGTACCTTTTAGTTGATAGCTCGCCAGCTTGGTACCTTATTAGTGATAGGTCGTCTGCTTAGTATTTTACAGTCGATATCACGTCAACTCGGTACCATACAGTTCATTGGTCGTCTGCTTGGTACCTTACAGTTGGTATATCGTCTGCTTGGTATCATACAGTTGATTGCTCGTCTGTTTGGTACCTTACAGTTGAAAGCTCGTCTGCTTAGTATCTTACAGTTGATTGCTCGTCTGCTTAGTACCTAACAGTTGATTGCTCGTCTGCTTGGTACCTTAAGAGTTGATTGCTCCTCCGCTTGATACCTTAGAGTCGATTGCTCGTCTGCTTGGTACCTTACAGTTGATTGCTCCACTTCTAAGTACCTTAGAGTTGATTGCTCGTCTGCTTAGTGCCTTACAGTTGAATGCTCCTCTCCTTAGTACAATACAGTTGATTGTTCGTCTGCTTGGTACCTTACAGTTGGTATATCGTCTGCTTGGTATCATACATTTGATTGCTCGTCTGCTTGGTACCATACAGTTGATTGCTCGTCTGCTTGGTACCTTACAGTTGAATGCTACTCTTCTTAGTACCTTTTAGTTGATTGCTCGTCTGCTTAGTACCTTACAGTTAATTGCTCCTCTCCTTAGTTCCTTACAGTTTATTGCTCGTCTGTTTGGTACCTTACAGTTGATAGTTCGTCTGTTTGGTACCTTACAGTTGATAGCTCTTCTGCTTAGTGCCTTACAGTTGATTGCTCGTCTGCTTGGTACATTACAGTTGATTGCTCGTCTGCTTGGTACCTTACAGTTGCATGCTCTTCTCCTTAGTAACTTTGAGTTGATTGCACGTCTGATTAGTGCCTTTCAGTTGATTGCTCGTCTGCTTGGTACCTTACAGTTGGTATTTCGTATGCTAGGTACCTTTGAATTATGAAACTTTTAGTAGTATTAAAAACTCGTACGCTTTGTTCCCTACAATTGATATCTCGTCTGCGCCATTCAGAAAAGGGTGGTTGTGGTAGATTCCATTCGGCAATTCACCTCTTTTTCTTGTTTCAATTCTACAATATCTTAATGAAATTGGACTTGAACGAACTATTGTATTCGTACTTAAATAAAGCTCCATCAAAGGAAAACGAAGGTGTGTTCCTTTAAAAATTGAACACAAAGCTTGATTGAACACAATCTTAAACATATGCGTGTTCACACAATTAATGATTTGCAGCTGATCTGCAAATTTTAATAATGATCATGAAGGCACAAGTATAAAGGCAAAACTTACACCAGGCAAGCAACAAAACAGGTTTTGCATGCATCAAAATGTACATTTATCATGCAGTCACTAAAGGTGCGATATTACACATAATGTCCTCATATGAGTCATTTAAGTTCTCCTTATGCGCCAAGAGTCTCTTTGGCATAACATATTTAGGTACATTTAACTATACAATTATACATGTGGCTGTATTGCCCTAGTAGTTTTCGAATGTAAATAGACATAAAACATTTGCTTAAAATGTGAAAGGGCAAGGAGGCGCCGAATGTGCCGCTTGGATTGAAGAAATGCGAAATGTTAACATAGTGATAACCTTTGTAGTCATAGAAGTAGTAGCTACATTATTGTTATAGTAATGATTCTGTTTTAACAAATAATAATAGTAGCAGCTATAGTATTGATATAAGTTGACACAAAATAGTATTTGTGAGTAGATTACTCAAAACTGTATTATATCCGCCAGTAAAGCAATAAAAAGTGAACCTTATTTCCTAAGCATTATTTTCACGGAGCGTACACATTATCATAGCAACCAAACTTCCCTTCTGAAGACATTATGTCTCATACTGTCTGTTTTATTTGCCTCCGACCGGAAATTAGATACAGTTTATAATCACTTAAAATACATTCTGTCATCGAAGTGGGAGACTGTAGTATAAATGAATATATAAGTACTTCATTCGTTTGAAATTTTCTATCAAATATGAAATGACCTTATGTAAATCTCATCCTAAAAACTAAAGGCAACTTCAAGATAAAAAAAACACAACGTATTGTATACCTCAAAGGGAAATAATAATGCATAAACCATGCAGACGAGCTTCAAATGATATAATCGTTCTTGGTACTAAATGGCTCACTTCTTTAGTCAGCATCCTAAGCTATAGTTGATTAAGGACTTATACAATAAATGATGACTATATATGAAACAGTCAGTTTGTGACTTGAACTGATGTCCTTATTTGATGTGATGTATCGGGCATTTCAACATTCACAGGACAACTAGCGTTCATGACACAGTTATTACATATAAGGGGTCGAAGATTAATAATAGTTACCAAAATCATTTGTCGTACTTTTTGAAAGGAAGGGATATGCGAGTAAAATGGAACCGGGTCTGATTTAAAACCTTTAAATGGCATAACCTGTATTTTCCAAGCAAAATGTTTTTTCCTCAAGTTAGAATATTGTTACAAATCTCATACCGTTTTAATTATGCATGAAAGTTCGGAGTTTCTGTTAAAGAGTTTTAAAGCCTATCTGATTTTTATGTATATGAGGACAAAACGCTCAACGTTAAGTGGTAAGACTTATAATGATAGTAATTATCTAGACTTTGCGTTCATTTAGATCGATATACATTTTCCAACAAAACAATTCATTCTAAGAAATTATCGAGTGGATCGTCTGGAAAACTTTGATACAGGCTGTTAAAAAAACAAATGACCATTGACCATTTATAATGTTAAGACAACCGATGATTACCGTCTCAATAAAACGTTATATATTTCCCGTAACATCATGATCACAAGCAGACTGTTGATATATCACAATTTCGACAACAAAATTGTATTTCCATTTTCTATGTTACAAATAAGTTCTGTCCGAGATATCATCCCGAAAAAGCACTAAAAAATTCGACAAACATTTCTTCATGGAGACTGTACATACAACACAAACATATAACAAACAAATTTCTGTCCTGTTCCTCTCATTATTGTTTGCATCCTCTACCATGCAATAGGTCCTTTGATTCAGCTGCAGACGCTCCACTGACATACATTTGCTCTATATTTTAATAAAGTAACGCATGTTGTTTTCGTGCGATATGACAAATTCGGTTATTTAGCTTATGGCTATGATTTATCGACAAACCGTCAAGGATGGTTCTGCATGAGGTGCCGGCCAACAACGAAATTCTTCTAGGTCGTAGTACCCCCTCAAGTAGTTCTTAAAAAATGTTTCTTCCCATTCAGGTAGTATTTTATGGTGTGTACATTGTATTCTTGTATGTATTTTCGAGTTTACACATGATTAATATCATATTTGAAGATAATTATATGGTTTTGAATGATATTTTGCAGGATCTCTTTCTTGGGTGGATGGATTCAGAGATGACCCCAGAGATGCCATGACTGTGGCACATAAACGTTATAGATAGTGACTGTAAAGAAATGATGATAACAGAAATACAAAACATCTTGATATTGTTTTCTGGTGTTAAATCAACAGACAAAGTGTTCATAATTTATGGAAAAATAGTGTCATGGCTGAAATCTATTCTGCGAATCCATAATAAAGTGGTAAACTGGAGTGATTTTACATAGAACAAGAAGCGCATTTTCGTTGTGATCTGTGTCCATGAGATCTATTTTAGTCGGATTATATAGCGGGGAATAGATGTGGTTTATCGGACGAACGAAATACAGTTAGTTGTTGCATAACAATAAAGCTATTATGTTATATGTCTTATATCCAAAATATAACAATAGTACAATTGTAGAAATATGATTTATAATGAGTAAATAACGATTTAAATTAAATATACTTAAAAATCAGCCGAATGAAACAAGAAATATTTGAAGAATGGAAATATTAAGAAAACAAGTAAGAGTGTTTGCTATTTTATTGCCTATTAATGTTTTTTTTTGAAAAGCTAATACCATTCAGAAACACTTTGTTGCATCTTTTTTTCTACTGTCCAAGCTAAAGTCCTCGGACAATTATTATTCCCATTGGAGCAATTATCAACCAAAAGTCATATTTAACAATCCATTATTTTATAAATATAACGACTCGATGGCATGAAGAGTGAAGCAAAATAAAAACAATTTGAAAGGCTAAAATTGATCAAATTCAACACCCTATGTCACAAATAAAAGTAAAGGGTAACGCGGGGTTATCTGCAATGAAGTAAGCTGCGCTCGCTTACAGCAAATCCAACATTAATTCCATGAAACAACTATCGGTTGTGTTTGGAAATATAGAATAAGAGAAATATATTAAGTTTCCCTATTTTGTATTTTTTTTTTTTAATTTAGGCACAAATGATATTGCTTCAGCTTTAATCTAGCTATGGCCAATGAAAGACAATTTCAATAATACTCCAGCATCCGATATCGGCTGGAAAGAAAAATACCATTAATTATGACATTCAGCTACATGACCATCTTGTGAGCACAAAAAAGGATCTGTGTTCTCATTATATTTGGACAAAGTTCAGAAATCTTATTGTATTGTTTACACAAAACTAAGGCTATCCTTACACCATTACCGTATTAAAACCGGTGCAAACGGCAATCATAGGATATATCATAATCAAAGATACTGCCTTATTTGTGGTCTTAATGTTGCTAATTTACAATATTTACTTGTGCTTTTCTATCTGTAATAGATTTTTCCCTAAAGCATGACAACCGCTGAGCCTTTCGGAGCAATATGCACGCGAAGACCATCCCAGTAATTGGCATTATTACATGAATTGGTTCAGATGCAATGCGATTTGTACAGATAAATAAAGATATGGGCAAAATTGTGTGTTGTCCTGAGACACAAGTGCGTGTTTGTGACAAAATAATATATAGCAGAATACAGTAATCTATGTAAGGTCGAGGACCATGGTGTCGGACGATCTCTCAATAGTGGCAGGACCAACAATAATGTTCATTTCTATTACATATGTATGACAAATCCGTATGTTTTAACTTTAACATATAAAGTACATTATAAGACATGTTTCTGTTTTGTTATTTGTTCCCAGTTTTAGTACAATGATGCTTCTTATAATGAAAGTCCATGATCACACAGTTTAACACAGTTAAACCTTTTATTTTATAAAGCAGACTGTGTGTGATACTCATAGTTTCAAACAATGTCTGCATCGTATCTTTGAAAAGATTTCCATTAGGTGCTCTGAATTGTACTCATCCGTCCGCAGATATAGTTGGTATCTCTAACATTGAAGTACTGGGGGGTTTACCTATAATATATTATTATTTGTTTTATTATTAAGTTTCCTCAAGTTAATGTATACTTAAATAAAATTTACCTGGTACGTTTTTTCTGTATTTAGGATTGTTGTTATAAGAGTGAGGTTTGTGCACGTAAATATGTTTAAACCCCAGTAAATTTACATTTTACTGACCGTTCCAAGGCGGTATCTAACAATCCTTCATAAACATACCTAGATTTGTATTTATAGTATGTATGCACTGTGCATTTTGTGAAGTTTTGTGTTGTTTTTCCATTGTTCTTGTTTGTGATTTTTTTTTATTTTGTGTTCTATGTCTTCGGCGTTTACCCCGTGCCATCAAACCGGGTTTATTTTTAAACTTTTGGCTACTGAGCTTGTTTCGGTAATTTTTTCACATAAATATTGATCTATACTTTCTCCCATCGGAGCTATGGGATGCGTGCATCGCTTTGCATTGGTAATTTTAGGTAACACGGGGATAAAGATAGGGTCAAAATACAATGCGGACCTTTTGATATCTGTCACAAGTGACTGACTTTATATACGAGCACCTTGGATGTGTGTCAGAAGAGGCTGTCTAAGGATTGTAGTTTTAACATAATGCAGCTATATAAGATCAGGCGAACCTTGAATGTGTGTTTTTAAGTGGAACCAGCCAAAAAAAACGTTACTTGACTTAGTTGTCTTTGAATGATTTATCTTACGTTTTAGGAGCAAGCTCTGTCGCGTTGGCTTGATTCCTTCGTTAAGAGGTGATGTTGGTATCCGGTCATTGTATACTTAAAATCAATTAACAGTTTATATGTTTTTGATTGCATTATGCTTCATTGTTTTCGAGTTGATGCGTGCTCTGATGAGACTTATATATTTTTATTTAGTAATAATTGATAAATGATGGGACAAGTGTGGGGTTATAGGCATGCTAACTAGTTTAAGCCCCTAACAGAATCGAGTTCCTGTGAACTCTTGTTTAAGTGACAGTTCCAAAGCGGTCACCACATTATGAAACAGTAAATCGATTTCGACGAGATAATGATTTGTTTGTGTTGTTTGTATTTGTGTAAGTGATTTAAGCAGTTTGTGGTGTTTGTATTTGTGTAAGTGGTTTAAGCAGTTTATGGTGTTTGTATTTGTATAAGTGGCTTAAGCAGTTTGTGGTATTTGTATTTGTTTAATTGGTTTAAGCAGTTTGTGGTGCTTGTATTAGTGTATATTGTTTAAGCAGTTTGTGGTGTTCGTATTTGTGCA
The DNA here is from genome assembly GCF_026914265.1 of Mya arenaria. NCBI lineage: Eukaryota > Metazoa > Mollusca > Bivalvia > Myida > Myidae > Mya > Mya arenaria. Next base: position 43,280,960 of record NC_069136.1, read on the forward strand.
AGTGGTTTAAGCAGTTTGTGGTGTTTGTATTTGTGTATGTGGTTTAAGCAGTGTGTGTTGTTTGTATTTGTGCAAGTTGTTAAAGCAGTTTGTGGTCTTTGTATTTGTGTATGTGGTGTTAATATGTTTGTGTCAATAGTTCATTGTCACATACCATTGTGTCCCTATTGGGATGGCCTATATTTAAATTATCGAATACTTTTTATTGTAGTTTTAACTAGCATTTGTATTTGTTTATGTTTCATTGCCATTATGACCATGTGCATACTGTTTCTGTTTTCGCAGTAACAGAAAGGTTTAAATAGTTCCCCTTGAGAGCCGTATAATATGGATTGTTTATGTCGAAAGGTAACTATTAATTTGTGTTTAAGGCGTGGGATGGGGATTGCCAATATCAGGAAAAGAACGGGTACAAACGACAACACGAGTTGTAGTATGAACGTCGATATGGATCCCAGAAGAAATCAATGTTTGTTTAAGGTTTAATTGATTTTATGTTATGTTTGATATACGCTATTTATTACAGATAAAATCAAATAAAAACGACGTAAATATGCAATTTCATTAAGCGTTTATGGACTAGGATCCCATACAGCATTCAAGTGAGATATTTCAAAATATTTGAGTTTCACGAAATACAAATGTTTTTTTTTTCTGGCATAGGAGAATATAAGGGACGCGGAGAAGAATAATGCGGATGTATTTGATTTGCGATGATTGTTGAATATACATCGTAAGACTGCATTGAAGTGGCAATTAATTCTTAGAGGTTTAGGTATTAAGTGAACAATAATAATGTATCATGGTTAAAACGATTAACAGTATCTACAAATATAAATATTTTGAGATATTTTGTTTTCAAAGTAGTTCAGTATAGTTCACACATTAATCTAAATGTTAACTTCAATATGCATAAAATATAAATATCTGTTCATTGTGCATAGCAAGATAACGCATACATTTGCATTGTACCGTAAGTAAACATAAGTTAAAAGAAAGACATAAGGGTAGCATCGATAAAACGTATCTCATGTTTTATATCAGTGTAAACAAATATACAAAGCCCTGTGAAACGTAGATACTATCATGTGATAGATATCAATAAGGTGAAGTTGGATCCAAACAATTATTGTGGTATCAAGCTTTTGTAGGATGACTAGCATGACAGACATATAAGTTTCATGTTGTCCGCTGCTGCGTCACACTGTCATTTTCGCTCATTTCATCTTCAATCTTAAACAACTTGGGAATACTGTTTTCGGCGTAATATTTTGGGCTATGTTCAGTCAACGATCGCACTTACAACCGCAGAATTATAGCCCTTGAAATTTAAATATTGAGCATTGTTCCATTTGTCAGTCCTGTTACTTGATAATTTCTTATCTAACATAAAGCTTATAGTTATATGTACTCGACCTCGTTAGATTGACAGAATATCGCATTTAAACTCCGGAACAGCTACAATTGTGTAAATTTAACCAAATTGACATTAACAGTTCAATTATACTCAAACACTCCGAGTCAATAGCGAATGGTGAGACAATGGTAATGGAACATCATATCTCGTTTTCAGTTAGTAAACATTTAAAAACATATCGCATTATTTGTTCGATGGAATTGCAAACATTTGACTAAATATACTTAATGCTTATATCAGAATGCTTCGAAATACCATCAGGACCGTGATTTGATAATATTTCTTGACCAAGCAATGTTTCGTTCTCTCGAAATGCATAACAAAAGGTTGACCAATTGTAACTTCTAATTTGATATTTTAGTAATTTGAAAAAGCTATGTAGCCGCAATTTACACTTGTGCCAATATACCAATGCTCAGAAGCGTTGGAATTAGTGCTTTTAGGTGAAATGCCTTCAAGCGCTTCGACATAATTAAAATCAAATTTCATGGAAGACCTGATACAGCAGATACAAGTCAAATTGTTCAGTACGTGCATATAGCAACTAGACAAACGTGAAGTTAATACGAATCACGAAGACAGCATGGTAGGTTTTTGTCCTTTGAGTAGGAGGTGCCAATTAATAAAACATATTGTATTAAAACAAACAAGTGAAGAAGACGACAGTTCGCCAATCTATTCAACGGAAATAAATATAATTATATAAATGGAAATTCTGGTCAAGATAGAAGCAGATGAAGTCTTTGACTATTGGTGTAATATATAAGTGTTACATGTATTATTAGTTGATGACATAAAGCCTGAGTGATTTATTACTTAGCGATGTTGCTATTCGTCTTTATGTTAGCTAAATAACGGGGAGGCGGAAATAAGATCAAGCATAGGAAATCTCTCCATCAATCAGCATTACCATTTCTAATAAGGATTATTCACATTAAGACGGAACATTACGCCTTAGATAACAGCACATCGTACATAATTATAACTGGAAATGGAACGTAATGATCATAATTCAGGAAAGTGGCATTCATTTAACGTACTATGCCCTTCCTTAAATTACTTCAATTACAAGATCAATCATAGTGGCTTTGCTGATGAATGTTTTATGTTTCTCAGATCAACAGACCTTTCCTTTATAACAAACGTCTAATAATTCGGCTGTATCACAGTTATTATTAATACAGAATATAACTAAAGATATATTTTCTTTGAATGCCTTATCACATGACGAAGTAAGGTTTAAAACAGGGTCATATTATTGGCACTTTAAATCCCGATAGCTTTATTTGTGCAAGTGCGAACTTAAAACTGTCCATTTTGATCCTGTGTTAGGCAAATTTAACATCACGACCCATTCATATGAACAAAACTGAATGTTATAACTTGTTTTATTTTGTTTGTGTAAGTTTGAAGTGAATGTTTAAGCATATCAATTTTTAATCTCACTTAGTTCTTAATAGTTTTCAATATGTTGCAATAACAGAATCAACCTAGAAGTCCTAGATATGATAACCACCTTAATAACATATACTGACGATTATTGGATGATGTCTGTCGATTCTGTTGAATCAAATCATTTTAAACTGAAGAAAACACCGAATTGGAATGTGATTCCACTGATTGTTTTCTTACTGTTTTATATTCTAAGGTCGAATTATATCCCTTTATGGCACATCAGGTGGTGTAATGTTAAGTCCATGGCTATCTGGAGTAGTAAAATGTAATCAATTTGTCCTAATACTAGTAATTCAAACCGAGCATCTCTTTTATGGCGTCTGAAAGGTAAAGGTACAGCTTTTCGAGTTTGGGGTTTAATGCACCTTTTCGGATTTGATCTAATATAGTAATAAGACTCAGTATAACAACCGATTTTGACGTTATATCTCTCATTTATTATAGGGAAAATTAAGTCCTTATGTTGATATTCTGCAACAAACTCGAAATACATTGACATTAATGAACTAAACGGGCAATTACTATCTCATTTTCACAACTCGTTTGCCTCATATCCTCCTTTTTATTCAAAATTAATCATTATGTTTATACTCGATTAAATATGATAGCCTTTACACCATCATAGGCAGCTTTACAGAGTACAGAAGCGAGACTTAATATAAGCGATTAAGCTTTCTTCTCTATTCTTTATGTTTATTGTTTCCTGCTTACAATGTGTCTGTTTCTGATGTAATGTTACCCATGCAAAATATGAGTTTTTATGCTTCTTTTGTGATCAAATTGTAATTGAAATATCTGAATTTACAATGCTTATACGAAATGAAGTGTTCAGAGTGTAGTGCGTTGACACTAAGGACGCTGGACCGAATAAAATACGAATAATATAGCTGGACCCTTTTTCTATGATGTATTCAGAATAGAGATGCGTTCTGCTTAATGTCATTATAATTAGTGACGACTAGGTATCGTTCAAAACCCTGGTGAGGAAGGGTATGCAACTCGGCGCCAGGCTTTTAGTGTGTTTTCTCCTGGTAAATTGTGGACAACTGACGTACGAAATAATGTATTTTGCTATATTTTTATGGTAGTTTTTGAGCGGGACCCCCGATATACCACTGGGATGCACTTGTTTGAACTCGTTATTACAGTAGTAGAAATGCCGGCATTTGAGAAAGAAGTAGTAGTAACAGTGTTTTTATAGTAATGTTAGTTTTTTTAAGAATAAGTGTAGTAGTTACATTGTAGATATACTATTTGTGACAGTTAAAGAAGATAAAAGAACCGCAGTTGTTGTAATTAAAATATAATTAAACTTTTCTTGATCAAAACTTTTTTCTCCGACCTAATTAATAAAAATTGAAACTAATTTCTGGAATATTGTTTTTAAGCAATATGCAATTTATCTTAGCAATCGAAATTCTCATTCATAAGACATTATGTCTCACAATATCTGCATTTCGCCGGGAAATAGGAATGTTTTAATGTCATATATCATTTGTGTTCGTAATCAAAATGCCTATTGTCATCGTCGTGGGAGACTATGTCATATATGAATACAGTCAAAACCCGTTCGGTCGATGTACCGGGGACCAGCCAAAATATTTCGAGTCTCACCAATATCGAGCCAAGCGAAACAAATTACATATAGGGAAAGGAGATTGGTCTTTTATATCAAGTTCGAGCCAACGAGGAAATCGAGCCAAGCGATATGAAGCCAACGAGTTTCGACTGTATACAAATACTTCATTCGTATGCATTAATATGTGCGAACATGAAATGAGCAATTATAAAACTTTTCCCGAAAAAGAAAGGCAAATAGGAAAACACTTAACTTATTGCGTACTTCAGTAGAAATATCAAACTCGTGTTTGCTACGGAATTGTCGTCAAATCTACTGTGGAGACACCTGATATGAATGAATAATTGTTTATGTTGTATTCATCTTCATTTATAGTATATTTTGGAATTATAAAGGCTGACCAGTTATCATTTTGTAAATTAATTATTTAGTTGGTTTTCATGTGATATTCTTATTTAATATGGAATAAGGTTAATTGAATACCAAGGAGGTTTAAACATTAAAAAAGTAACTGACGTATTTTGTGACATTAAATTTACATTGCACGTGTCATGTAAAACAACAAGATTTATTTTCCCTATAATAGCTTTTCCTAAAATTTAAATGCAAAGGGGTACGCGAGTAATGTAGAACTATATGAAATTTAAAACATCAAATTGAATACATTTAATGGTTTTGTCTGGAAATATTTTTGCCAATATCGCTTTCTTAAAAGTTGAATAGAGAAAAACCTATATCACAAAACTCATTCCGTCTTTTGCATGGAATATCGGATTTTCTTTTCCGGAATTTCAAAAAATATACTTTCATGTTGATGAGTAATACAGATGAATCTGTTTGAGTGTAAAACACATTTTAATTATAAATTCTTAATTCTCAATTTCTAGGGTATTGAACAATGACACTCATTGATCAGGACTATGTATGGGCAAACGTTTTTTAATTTTAAATTACGAACTGATGATATGTTTCTTTGAAATGCTTTAAAAGAACATGTTTTTGTATTTATGCATGCATATCTCCTATTGGGGGTTATTAAGATATTGACTTGATTGTCAGTGTATATATTTGAAGAGTTGACAGAAATTGGGTTGAGCACAATGTCTAGACAAAGAAGGAAAACAATTATGAGAAAAAATACAAGCTTTACATATCCTGTAATCATAACATGGCAAATGTTATACCATCACAACAGTGACAGGCTAATTGAATGCTAAATTTCAGTTTAACATTTATTGCTGTCAATGCACGTTATTATCGAAAAAAAGCAAAGACCATGAATATTTAATATTTTCTGGAAGCTGTAGGCACAACAAAGCATATCACAAACGAAGTTCTTCTTTGTTCCTCAAATAAATGTTCTCGCTTTTTATTAGTTATGTAATAAAAGACGAAATGTGATTACCATGGTCAATCGGGTATTTAATTTAAAATTTAGGGTTTTGACCTAAGAGATGTATAGAGTTGTTCATTACGAAAATATTTACATCAATTGAATAAAAAACAGAAATAGTTGTAAACGGGCTTATACCTCGTTAAATGTTCATTTTTTTGTTCATACATAGGATCATGCCTTGATCGAATGTGTCCTAGGAGTAAAGTCGTGATATTTTTGTATTGCATAGCAATTGAATAAGGCAGTTTAACAAGAGAACATATAATAGCTTCAGTTCGATCAGTATTCATTTAAAAAAAACGATACAACATATAATATATGAGAAATGTGCAAAGAGTTGAATACAATGTAGAAATCATTATAATGAGGCATTATTTCGGATGTATGTTTAATTATAAAATATAGATATATTTGAGAAATATTTTAAAACTTAAACCATCTTTCTTCTTCGTTATAGATAGACTATTTCGTAGTCGATTAAATGCATATATATGTTCAAGGATAAAAAAAACCTGACTGCTTGAGATAAATGCGAGTAGAAATGTGAGTTTCGTCTGAATTAGTTAGTCGTTCGTCGGTCCTCCATTTCCTGTAGATGCTAATTTGTGTTCAACATCGTAAATGATTAAAGTGGAAACATATTCTCAATGGCCATAATTTCCATTTCTACATACTGGCGGTTACTCTTTTACTACATCAATTTCCTTTTCAATGAACTCCAATTTCCACATGAGCTGTCCTAATTACGGATAAGGGCGACAGTTTAGGGTCATAGTAATTGCGCTCGTTTTACATTTTCAAACTACAACGGTTAGTACATACTTGATATTGGTCGTGTTTAAATTTCATATGATATATGGCATGGATCATGACATTCATATAAATGTGAACATGTTGGTATTTGATGATCGAGAATGAAACAAAACCTAAACTCGTTTGAAGAACTTTTTGAACTGGTCATAAATAGTAATTGCAATATAACAGAATAACAAATAATCAGAAAAAGCATCATGATATACATATTTCTCAGTGATAAAATATATGCATGTACACATGCAATTGTACACATTTAATGTTAATGCTAGGTACACTTATATCCTCGGCGTAAAATTGTATTAAAAATGACGGCGGGGCGGCCAGGACATCCGATCGAAACCATGGAGCAATAATTATCGAAACCGACCGCTTGCCATCCGTCAGACAACAGCAAAATTGAAACGACCGAAAACGTAGAACAGAGTTGAATGGGCATTACCAAATATGTAAACAAGTGATCGTTTAACTCTGTTATGGTACTCCTGCTTCTTATAGTATTTGGAAATAATTTAATGCATTTATACGTTTGCAATCATTATTCATTACGGAACACATTATTCCAGTCAAATGCTCGAAACCATACATCTTCTATTTAAACCTCATTAAATGAGAGAAGATAGCCGGTAGCTAGATACTAGAGGAACACAACAACCTCTAACTAACAACAGTGTTGTCTAACATTGGAATATATTTCTGGGTGATGGAAAATATATCAAACAAAGCCAATCAATCTATCAATCAGAATATCTATCCTTAATACGGGCTCTAATACGAGCGAAGCTCGGCAGAGCCCTATTACGGTCACACTTAGCAGTACTTTCGTTCAAAAGTTGCACTTACTATCAGCCTGAAAAAAAGACGTAAATGTGATGGAACCAGTATTTTTCTGTTCATAAACTATATTGAGCGCGTGCATGCGGGACACAAAAATCATCAGAGCGTGACGACACGGAAGAAAACAGGCTCATGAAATTTTATGAGATGCGAAATAGCACCCCACTAGTTATTAAAATAATTCAAAATATGCTTATAAACAATCACTATGAATACTTTTGGTAAACTCACAAAGACAAATAAAACATATTATTATAGATTGTCTGAGATATATACTTTGTTATCACTTGTTTATTAAAGATATTCATACGCATTGTTTACCATTCTATACGAATGTCACACTTGACAGTTAGAAGTTGTCATTTTAGGCTTTACAAAATGGATACTATTTAGATGTTTGACAGTTGTTGATCGGATAGAAATTGCGAAGAATTAATTACTGTTGGATTACCGATTTAATTACGACCATGGATTATACCGGTACACATAGCAGAGCTTGTCACGTCAGCCAGGTACAGTATGATTATTTTGTATAAAACACTTTTCAGAAAATCATACAATGAAGATATCAATTTCATAAACTTATGACATGCGGTTGACCAGTTCAGGAATCGCTATGGCTTAGCGAAATATTGTCTCTGAAAAGATGGATGGGGTGTACCGTCTGTGAGCCTCAACAATGGATGTGTTAGATGTTTTGACTGAGATCAAAGGATGGGAACACCTTTCAATTACCAACACGCTGGTATAGAGATTGAAACTAAAAAGATATACAGAAAGTGTGTGTCATGTGAACTCTTGTGCCATGCAACACCACTGTTGTGTAAATTAAGAATTTGGACGGGGAGGGTGCAGGAGGAGTATCCCCTCCTGCCAAGTGAAACCATGACGGAGCGCAAGATTATGACTGAAAAGATCAATGGATGGTTGCAGTCCGACACCATGTGAATGATAAAGATTGTATGTAATATTAAAATATTTAATATGTAAAAATGTACGACCAAAAGTGGATTATTTGTTTATGATATGTATCATAGAGTACACAAACACATTTTTTATAATTCTCAGACCAAGAGATCACCCAAGGGACCAAATCGCCCCAATCAGATAGCTCGACTGGCCACAACTGCAGTCCAAATACCAGGTAACTGAAATGCAACACCACTTTTTTGAAAGGGGAGGGTGCGGGAGGGGTTTCCCCTCCTGCCAAAAAAAACCATGGCGGAGCGCAAGATTATAACTGAAAAGATCAATGGACGGTTGCAGTCCGACACCATGTGAATGATGAAGATTGTATGTAATATTAAAATATTTAATATGTAAAAATATACGACCAAAAGTGGATTATTTGTTTATTATAAAAGTATGTATCATAGAGTACACAAACACATTTTTTATAATTCTCAGACCAAGAGATCACTCAAGGGACCAAATCGCCCCAATCTGATAGCTCGACTGACCACAACTGCAGTCCAAATACCAGGTAACTGAAATGCAACACCACTTTTTTGTGACAGAAGTTATTAAATTAAGAAGTTGGAAGGGGAGGGTGCGGGAGGGGTTTCCTTCGCCAAAAAACCATGGCGGAGCGCAAGGTTATAACTGAAAAGATAAATGGACGGTTGCGGTCCAACACCATGGCTTTGTGAGCTATTGTGACTGTAAAGATGAATGGTTTTGCTTTGATCCACATATTGTTTGAAAGATTGTAAATGAATAGTGCCGGATGACTACTCGTACCAAGCAACACTATGGGAGATGAGAGATTGTGACTGAATATATTGAGAGGAAGGCTGATACCATAAGAGTGCAAGATTGTGATTGAAAGACAAATCGGCAAGTGCGGGTTGATGGTTTTGCTGTGGGTCACAGATCGTGTGAAATATTGTAACTAAATAGTCAGTCCAGGGTTTGGAGAAGGCGAACCATCCTGCCAAACAACCCCCATGACTGAGTGAGAGTTGCTGTACCCTTTCCATGAAACAACATGGCTTTGTGAGAGAATCATCAATGTTACTAAAATATACTTACTTTACAGGTGCACCTGTATGTTATTAAGCTGTGCAATTCTTTATTCATACGTTCTGTTCTATATATATTTTAAAACCTTTAAATGGAGGTGCACTTCTTCCATAAATACAACTGCACATCTATATTTAAGATGGAGGTGCACATCTTTAATATACAACTGCACCTCTATATTTAGACCGTCATGCCTTTTCTTAGACCTGCACCTTAAGAAATTAGGTGCAACTCCATTTTTTCAATTGACATCGCCGTTTAGTAATTTTTCACCCAAATGGTAAGTCAAATTGTACTGTCTTGCTCACACTCAATCTCATGGTCAAGTTTTTATAAAATTGCCATTGTGTCAAAATTTCTGCTTGTTAATTAGTAAAAAAGTCTAAATGAGATGCCTCAAGAGATTTGTGTTGTTGACAGTAAATACTGTAAACACCCTTTGCGATTCACTCAAATCTGCCTGCAATAATGCACCAGTCAATTGTAACCCGCCCCCCCCCCCCCCCAGGTCCGGGGAATAGTGGGGACTTTGACATTTGGTCAATCCAACCCCGGCTAAAATCCCCGCCCTGTGGGGACGAACAGATGGTAAAATCCCCGCCAAATTCCCTTGCACCCCAGGGACCCTAGGTAAGGCCCATTCCCTGCTATATTTTAAGCGAAGACAAAACCACCGCATTCACCCGGCACTGCGGGCCACCTGAAAGGTAAACACACGGCCCATTTCCCCGTCTATCCCCTGTATACCCCTGGGACCTGGGGGGGGGGGGGCGTGGTTACAATTGACTGGTGCATAAGACCGCAGCTTCTCGATAAATCTTGAGCGTAACGGACTTTAAAAGCTTGAACCTGTTATAAAATATTTCCATAAATTGGGGCAAAGAAACATGACATACAAAATAAAAAAGTCATGTACATACAGTGTACTAATGCTCAATAGCAATATGTTTGGTCATAAAGAAGTTGTGTTACTATAGTTTAAAACAATTAAATTTCAGTGTAAATCACTTGTGAATGGGATATGTAAGATTAGCACAATTACAGACTTTTTTGTGTATTTCAGAATGCATCAATGCCACCTGGTTTTTGACATTACTGCTGTGGACAGATTTTCCGCAATGCAGGTATTGCCATGTTATGTATTACTGGAGGCAATAAGTTTGGAAATAAACCAGACTTTTGTCAAGGTTTCCCTGAAATAAATTGCCAGTATGTTTCTTGCTCTTTGATATTAACATTCGCTTGTTATGACATCATGATCAGTGTTTATTTAAATAACTCATTGATTAACTGTTTCTTTCCGAATTGAATTTCTTTCATTGCAAACAGGTATTTCAATTTACTACACATGATGCAGAATTATGTTTCATTTAGTGTGCATATGATGTTTAGCTTATGAACATGAAAAACATCTACTTAAACAATCACAGCAACACAATGAGATCCCTATTTAAAGAAATATTGCTACTTTTCATTCAATCATAATGTTTATCATTCATGAATATATTCATTTGCTTAAAGTTAATACATTGAAAACATTTACATCGCTGATGGCAAAAGTAATAAAAAGTGAGCAGGAGGATTGAGATAAGAACCTTTTCCCTTTATGCATTAAAGAAAAAACCTAAATACACTCAAAATACCTTAAAGGGTACACCAGATTGGCACCAAAAAGATGTTTTTCTATAGCGAATATCAGTACAATTGTTTAATAAAATTTGATCAAAACGTTCAATCTGTGAGAGTGCAGCTTTAATATATTAAAAACACTAATTTATAGTTTATTTAATATAGCCAGCCTGGTTGCTGAAGCCACAGAGGTATTCAAGGACAAGAACCAATGCTGATCAAAACATGGTCTAGTGATGGAATTCCATACCCGTTCTTGGCAAGGATTTTTTTAGAATGGAATATTGTCTGCAAGTAAGAAAGACTTCTAAGAAAGTCTGGTTTATAGACTTTCAAAATGCATCTGGGTAATCAATTAGTAAAGATTAACCTTTGAGTTGTTAAAAGCGTTATTGCAAGTCGTCCAAAAGACTATATATTTAATATTTTTGTCGTAATTGTTTTGGAATTAATGACCTTTTCTGCACATTTATCGCATTAATGCACCAGTCAATTGTAACCTTGGACCCTCCAGGTCCAGTGGTAAACCGGGGATAGCGGGGGGAAAGGGCTGTGTTTTTACCATTCAGGTGTCCCTGCAGTGCCGGGTCAATGCGGTGGTTTTGTCTTGGCGCAAAATATAGCAGTGCGGGGGCATTTGGCAGGTATTTTAACATCGTTTCTTCCCTGAAGGGCGGGGATTTTACCCTGGGTTGGCTGGACTGAAAGTCAAGGTCCCCGCTATTCTCCGGGCTTGGGGGGTGTTAACAATTGACTGGAGCATAATTCCTACATTAAAGGTTATGAATGTCTCAAATGAGTGTAAACAGGCATTTTTTTTATACTTTTACAGTAGAAGAAGATCTTATTCTGTGTCAAACATTGATTTTGTGTCTTGCTTGCAGAATATGATGTGCCAATAAGCTCCAGTTTGCTGCGGCTTTTCGCCCATGGCAGTGGTCCTGCAATCTAGATCCAGGAGTTGCAGCTCTGAATCTAATATTTCAGAATGAAGATGAAAGTTAACTTTGTAGTACTTGTTTGTGTGTAAATGATTCCAAAGAGTGAGATTTATACTAATCAGGTGTAAATAAAGAACTTATAGACACTGGTTAAGAGCTGTAATTTTAATTTTAAGGCAAATCTAGCCTTCAAAACAGATACTTAAAGCAAAAAAAATAAAACTTGGCATAATTATACTATCACTGCATTTTCTACATCATGTAGTCATCTCATACATGAAAACACTAGCAGTTGTCATGAATCTTTCAGTTTTGGTGTGTTTTTTGCCATTCCCTTTGCTGCGCCATTTGTCCCCGGAAGCATTTCAGTTTGGCTCTATGTCATTTTTTATATAAACGCAAAGCTGATAAGGTAGAATTTTTTTATTTTGCTTTGAAAAAAAAATAATAGAGTATGCAGGCCATTTTTATGGTGCTGTCTTATATATATATAAACTTTACTTGGTCAGATTATTCCAATGCATGAGGAAATAATGGCTCTTTAAAAGTTTGCGGCTTACCGATTGATGGAAGTGGCTATTTCTGCTTTTTATGAAAACGCCACAGGTGCTTATACTCATTCGAAAACACCATAGGTGCTTATACAAATTCTAAAAGTGTTTAAAATAGCATTGCCAAACTTTCAGTATGTGTTGCATACAGCCTGAAATTGAACTATAGGAGTTTTGAATTCTGTTTTTGCAAAAATATTATATAAAAATACTGTTTTGAAGAGACACATTGTAAGCTCAAGGTTAGTGTCTATATGACACATATAGTTAGAATAACTGTGGTCTTAGGCCATATTTACATATTTGTAACAACGGTGACTTCATTTGTTAGTGTGATAGTCTCTTCATCTGCGTCAATGTAAACAAATTGACCCTTGTTTATTATATTCTGAGTTAGGTGTTAATCTGTTTCAGATCGGAATTCATCACTATAGTACCGTATTCACCAGTAAGGTTTTATCCAGGATACCAGAGTGGCATCTGGGATTGATCTCTTCAGTAAGTTGGATTCACCAGTAACGTTTAATCCAGGATACCAGAGTGGCATCAGGATTTGATCACTTCAGTACTGTATTCACCAGTAACATTTTATCCAGGATACATGAGTTGGCATATGGGACGATCACTTCAGTACCATATACCAGAGTGCATTATGTATCTTGGATCGATGACTTCAGTACTGTTATCATCATGCACAATTGAAATAAGAGACAAGAATTGCATATGTATCAAATGCAGAGAAATGTGTCAATTTTCTTGCAGAGTATTCCCCTATCAAAAGATCAATACATCATAGTTCATTACAGTCATCTTGTCAGTAGGCTGCTAAACTCTTGCTGGGGGGGGGGGATTTACCATGTCTAAAATACAGTGACATTGTTAAAATTAAAACAAAGCCTAAAACGTTCTGCACAATTAAGTGTATTGCCAAAGGATAAACATTTTGTAGTTTTAAACTGAATGAGCTAATGTAAGCATAATTATAGTTCATTTTTGTTCTGATAATGTTATGGACTGTTAAATTGTGGATATATTACAAGTTTACCATATATATATATATATATATATATATATATATATATATATATATATACTTAAACTCGCCAACTTATTGGGACTATAATCCTATCCATATTTATTGGGACCTACTAGATATAATAGTGATACAGGCGTCACTGTCCTATATACAGTATAGATTGACTGTTGGAATGCTATGTATATCAATATACATCAGAAAATCTTGAGACATAGGTACCTTTTTAGTGTCACCAACTTCTTGGGTCAGACCCATCATTTTACTGGGGCTTTAGACCCAATATGTTATATATAATATATAAAATGCATTAAGCTATTGGGTCGAATCGGTATGATTCCACGCTTATCTTTGACACTAGGGCTGAATGAATTTAAAATTTCAAAATGTATGGATTTAGATATAACATGTCTTACTTCTAGTAGACATGATGATCAGATCTGTTAACAAAATTGGATCAGGAACCAATTTCCAAATTGGCCCACCAAGAGGCTTAAGTCGTTTCCTGAAAGTGGGGACAGTTGGAGGCAATCAAAAACTGACAGCAAGACATTAGTTTTTTTTAACTGAATATTGTAAAAAGAACTTCTGGATATAAAGAAGTATGAACAATCAACCCTGTAACCAATTTGATATGTAAATAGTTTGGACCCCGTCGAGACAGCATCTGTAGTTGTTTCATCAGGATCCTATTTATTTGCTTTGAAGGTTTATATCACTTTGAAATATAAATAGGTAATTTTGCCTCCGACTTCTAGATAAAATAGAATGTTTGACAATATTGACAATATTGTCAGAAAAGAGCATCAAAATATTTTAGTGATAGTTCTATTATCAATTTTAATTATTACATAATGATTGTCCAATTTGTAGGGCTGTGGATCGCCGGTCAAGTGGCGATCCAATTCGATCCACGAGTCAGAGATGACGATTCACAGATCGAACCACGAATCATCAGCATTAATTAACGACCACATAAACACCTTACGAAAATCATTTTCTTTAAATTTGTGTTGTAAAATAATATCTATTTTGATATTTGTGTTATAGCTTTCATCATCTGTTCATCGAAATTCAGTTTGAAAACTAGATGGGTGTTGTTTTCGAGCATAGCGTCGAAAACAGATGTCTCCCCTAGCATATGTTTGACCTAAAGAATGGGAGACAACTTTGTCATGAAGTAAATTAGAGTAATGGTTCCTGTACAAAGCAATCCCTCTCATTGAACTTTATCATTCTATGAAGTTTTATCAAATTACATCCAATACTTTTCATGGTATGCTCCAAATAAGAAAAAGTAGCAAAGGGAAATAACTGTGTAATTAGGTAAAGTAGAGTTATGGCCCCTGCATAATGCATTTCCTCTCATTGAGCTTTACCATTCTATGAAGTTTTATAAAATTCCATCCAGTAATTGTCATAGTATGCTCTGGACAAAGTTTACACTATTTAACTATTGAACAAGGGGAGATAACTCTGCAACAAATTGGCTTAGAGTTATAACTCTTGCAGGATGCACAACTTTACATCGTCATCTATGTTGCAAGTTTCAATCAATTCCTTAAAGTAGTTTCTCAGTTATGCTCTGGACAAAGTACACTATAAAAATATTGAAAAAGGGGAGATAACTCTGCAACAAAATGGCCTAGAGTTATAACTCTTGCAAGGTGCACAACTTCACATCGCCGTCTATCTATGTTCCAAGTTTCAATCAATTCCTTCAAGTAGTTTCCGAGTTCTGCTCCGGACAACAAATTCCCAGAAGAATAAGAAGAAGAACTAGATAAGAAAAAGTAACAAAGGGACATAACTCTGTGATTATGTAATTAAGAGTTATGGCCCCTGAATAATGCATTTCCTCTCATTGAGCTTTACAATTGTATGAAGTTTTATAAAATTCCATCCAGTAGTTGTCATAGTATGCTCTGGACAAAGTTTACACTATTTAACTATTGAACAAGTGGAGATAACTTTGCAACAAAGTGGCCTAGAGTTATAACTCTTGCAGGATGCACAACTGCAGATCGCCATCTATTTATATTCCAAGTTTCCATCAATTCCTTCAAGTAGCTTCTGAGTTCTGCTCTGGACAAAGTACACCATTAAAAAATTGAAAAAGGGGAGATAACTCTGCAAAAAAATGGTCTAGAGTTATAACTCTTGCAAGGGGCACAACTTCACATCGCCATCTAGCTATGTTCCAAGTTTCAATCAATTCCTTCAAGTAGTTTCCGAGTTCTGCCTCGGACAAAAAAAATCCCAGAAGACTAAGAATAATAAGAATAAGAATAAGAATAACTACAAATACAATATGTCTCCCCCTTTCAGAGAAGGGGAGACATAATAATAACAACACAGCAATGGAAAGATAGCAAATACTAGCAATACCCTTATGACTGTTCTTACTC
This sequence comes from Mya arenaria, assembly GCF_026914265.1. Taxonomy (NCBI): domain Eukaryota; kingdom Metazoa; phylum Mollusca; class Bivalvia; order Myida; family Myidae; genus Mya; species Mya arenaria. The sequence goes on from NC_069136.1 coordinate 43,297,041, forward strand.
AGTAGTTTCTTTCTCCTAGTGAATAGCTCACATACGAATCATTTAAGTCAAACGTTAATGCTGGCAAATTATTTATTTTACAAAGCGTGTGTGTATCAGTCCTGTCAACCAATAAGCCCGATTTATTTATTTATTATTTTATATCCATAAAATTATAATTAATTTCTTGTTCATTGTCATTCTGATTTAAGATTTAATTTCAAAACATGTTTTTGTGTTTTGAAAATTCATACAAGAATATCATCGAATCTTATATAATGACAAAGGTTCGTTGCTACCTATAGATTGATTCTTTACTTTCTGTTCAGAAATGAACAGTTTAAAATGGCAAGATAATGAACAAAAACGTTATACTTTGTATAACTTATATAATGTGCAAAAGATTGCGATCCACCGATCTCGGCAATGACGAATATCCGTACACGATTTTTAGGCCTGATTCACGGATATCCGAGTACTCGGATACTCGTAACAGCTCTACCAATTTGGATGATTGGGTTAATCAGTGCAGATAATTCGAATTATGTATACTTTTTATCATGTTTTATACGTTAATAATTGTTACTGTATTGGATAGGGTTAGTATTAATGAAGCTCGTTGTGTTAATAAATCGCTAAACAATAAACATAACTTTTTGTCATTATTATCAACACCTAACCTTAATACGTGTACCACAGTATTTAACCTTTTAATCAATGATGCCATTAAAAACTTTAACAAACTAAGAAAATCCAGCGTTTTCAAACATTTTGTGGCCATTATACATGTATTTGAGCGTTGCAAATACCTACAGATGGAAACTTTGTGAGACACCGCCAGCTGTGAGAGTCCCAGCATCCAAACTATTTTGCATAAGAATTGACACATCCCATAATTCAATCAGTAATACCAAACCGGAACCGGAAGAGTTGTCAATTTAATCAAGTTCACTACTGTAACCATTATTTACCAGCAAACATTAACGAAACATTAACTCAATGTTAAGGAAATTTCGAAGTCCCTCTGTAACAGTCCCTAGGTCTTGAATGGACCGCTATTCTTGCACACAGTTTGGAGGTCTTAAGAACCTGTGTAAATTACATCGAATGATATCGAGGGATTACTGCCAGAAGGAGCTATGTGCTTCTGGCAGCAACCCCTCGATATACCGGTATAGTGGTATATCATAACAGCGGTAGTAACATTTGCTAGTATAATCGTGAACTTGCAGTTAGAATGAGGTAAAATATGAAAGAACCATTTTAAAAAAATAATTCGGTAATCACTTAACCTATTCATTAGTGATTGTAATCAGCCCCCAAAAAGTTCGTCGATTAATCAGTGGTCAAAGTTGACGATTAATCGACTAAAGTCAACTAAAAGATACAGTATTGTTATCCCCCGACACAAAAGTTGGGGGTATATAGGAGGATATAGAGAACTTATAGAAAAATACTTTCTTTCAATTAAAAACTAGTGATAAAAGTGCAGTATTTTTTCGAAGGCAAAGACGCATGCCTTCTACAGTACTAATGAAGCATTTTCGGGTTTGGGCAAATTTCGTCAACGAATATTTGCGGCCGTCATCGTCAAGTCAGAGGGCTACTCGTCAACGATTCGTTGACTTTCTGATTAATCAGTACATCACTACTATTCATGCCTGAATTAATAGTGGGATTTTCCAATTTATTCCACGGAACAGTCTATTTTGATACAATAAGGACAAACTTTCCAAAGTGTTAAGATTTTTGATTTTTTTGGAAATTTCAGGTTGAGCAAACATAGTCCGCTTATCTGGGTCTACACCATTTGCCTATGTCTACTTTTGTCGACTTTAGGCATAAGTGCGTTAAAACAAAAGTGCAGATAGTTCCTTGAGCATTAGCCTTAAAATGGACTTTTCCATGCGATCTATAAAGACAAATTCAGTCTGAGATTTTGGGGGATTTTTTTGAGAAAAAAATATGAATAAATCTAATTTTTTTACAAAAAGTGAAACCCTGATCAGAGGGCTCCATCAGGAGCCCTCTGATCTGGTTTACACGTTTTTGCAAAGGACGCTGAAACTCGTCGCTAGGGCTGAATGGGCTAAGCGAGCACGTGTCACACTGACCGTCTACGCAGTTTCATTTTTTTTCAGGACACTAAACATTTTAATGGCTTAGCTCTACAATAAGCTGAAAAGCACAGGACTGCAGATCTAAAACGGCTGAAAAATGACGTTGTGTGGGAAAAGGACCTTATGGAGGGACACAATGTGCAAGATTTGACCAGACGCCTCGTTCTGCCCGGCGGCTGATCAAAGCCTGCACTTTTTGTCACATAGGACTGTATAGTCTAGTAGAAAAACATTTTATCACTCTGTCTGCAGTATAAACTATAAATATCAACATAAACGTGTGAAAGCAGCTGCTTTATGACGTACGTCATGGTTTGTTCAGCAATAAGGTCCTTTTCGCAGATGACGTCAAATGTTTTTGTCGCTATATTAAGAGGCTGCGGCCACACATAATTTTGCTTACGATAGTTTAACCCTGAACCCGCCGATAAAATTATCGTCTGCTTAATCCAAACTGCTTCAATCTAGGAAATTGTGGAAATATGTCTTGGTATCTGTGAAGTTGCATAGGGGCATTTTCAATGCATCTAAAAACAAGAAAAATGTGTTTGTGAAACACGAATGCCCCCCAGGCGGCACTTTTGTAAAAAAACTCAAAATTTCAAAGGAGCATAACTCCATCAAAATTGCAAACAGAGTTACAAACCTTGCACAGCTGGAAAGCTCGTCACAAGGAAGACACATGCCAAGTATTAAAGCTCTATGATCAATGGTTGAAAAGTTATAGCCAAGGTTAAGTTTTCGGTTAAAGGGGCATAACTCCTTAAATATTGCAGACAGAGTTACAAATCTTGCACAGCTGGAAAGCTCTTGTCACAAGGAAGACACATGCCAAGTATGAAAGCTCTATGACCAATGGTTGAAAAGTTATAGCCAAGGTTAAGTTTTCGTGACACAGACAGACAAACAGACAGACAGGGCAAAACCTATATGCCCCCGAATCACAGATTCTGGGGGCATAAAAAGAGGTGGCGCCCACGTTTACAGGCCGTGTGACTATGATTGGAATTTTAAAAGTCTTCTTACGTGAGCTAGCCCCTTGAAGTACGTAAGTTCGGCCACCTAAGCTATAGCTAGTTTGTTTATTTGCACATGCTCGTAAGCCATGTCACCCTGAAATAATTGACCTAAACATGGAACAAAATATCAATTATTTGTCTAAATAGATCTAATAGTGAAGAAAAAAAAGCTTCCGGTCGAGATATTATCAATAGAAAACATTATGAGCAAGTTTGGCGACACAAGGTTCTAAATTCTGGCCTATAAAGTGGTTATTAGGTTATTAGCAAATTGTTGACCACGCTCGTTCACAAAAGCTCACCCCGAGCTGTGCTCAGGTGAGCTAAAAAAATAAAATCGAGAAACGCATTATGGACGGATTTTCCGGGGCAAAAAGAAGGGTCAAGGTCAATGTCACATGAAAGGGACTATCCAATGAAGCAACTGTCCAAATATGGAAGCAATCCATTGAAGGATAAAATAATTATAGCACTTTTACCAAAAGGTGGTCCTGTGCGGACGCCCGCCCGCCCGGACATCACTATTTTAATAGACGATTTTTTTCGTTGAAAAATCAGTCCAAAAATGTTTGCATGGGTCCTACTTTTTAAAGTCATCAGATGTGCGTTTCCTTCAGCTAGACTCTCAAAGTAAGAGGAAGTCAGAGGTAGATTTTAATCTTGCTTAAAAAGAAACGATCTAGCTTTTAGCAAAATGACCTTGCTTGCCTACGAAAGATTATTCCCCAACCTTTCCAAACCTAGGTGCTAGTTTTAAGCGGTCTGTAAACCTAGGTAGGGACTGGATTTCCTAGCCTCAAGAAACACACCTCCAAGTTAATAATACATAAAATTCAAATGATTTGGGAATAAATCAGACAAAGCTAAAATTTCATTTTAACTTTTATTCTTAAAGAACTCTTTTATGAACTAGAAAACGTGTCCATAGGACACAGATGCCCCCACTAGTGCTTTGTCAAAAATGCAGATTTTTCACTAAATCAAGGCCCATAACTCCGTAAAAATACATTTTAGCTGGCTAAAAATACTCAGGTGCACAAATTGACACCCTGAATAATACATCCATGCAGTTTTAAGTCACTACTACAAACGCTTTTAGAGTTATGGACGACACAAACTAAAAATGCCGCTTTTTCACTAAATCAAGGCCCATAACTCCGTAAATATAAATTTTGGCCGGATAAATACCCAGGTGCACAAGTTCATACCCTGAATAATACATCCATGAAATTTCAAGTCTGTACTACAAATACTTTTAGAGTTACGGATGACACAAACTAAAAATGCCGTTTTTTCACTAAATCAAGGCCCAAAACTCCGTAAATATAAATTTTGGCCGGATGAAAATACCCAGGTGCACAAGTTCACACCCTGAGTAATACATCCATGAAGTTCAAGTCTGCACTACAAAGGCTTTTAGAGTTACAGATGACACAAACTAAAAATGCCATTTTTTCACAAAATCAAGGCCCATAACTCCGTAAATATCAATTTTGGCCGGATGAAAATACCCAGGTGCGCAAGTTCCCACCCAGAGTATTACATCCATGAAGTTTCAAGTCTGAACTACTAACGGTTTTTGAGATACACGCGACACAAACTTTTCGGAACGTACAGACAGACGGAATGACAGACAGACAGACAGACAGACGGACGGACAAAGGCAAATCTATATGCCCCCCCCCCTTTTTTAAGAGAGGGGGCATAAAAATACATGTTGTACCATTTATACAACAAAAAGTAACAAAGAGCAAAGCTCGCCTAGAGCTAACTGTTTGAAATAAGTACATCCCCTCCATGTCTAGGTTTTTTGCCCTGGAGTTAGGCCGGACAAAGCTAATTTTGCCTACTTTAACACATCAAGGGGAGATAACTCTGGTCAGGGTCATGTGACCCGTACCAAATTCACAGAGGCGAAAGTTTACAACATGGCCATTAATTTCTGAAAGTTTGATAAAGATTTGTTGAATAATAACAAAGAAGAATCCCGGACAGGGCTTATTTTCCCTACTTTAACACATCAAGGGGAGATAACTATGGTCTGTAGTGGACATGGTGTTTATTATATTAACATATGATAATAAATATCATGTCCACTACACTGCTCTGTTTGCAACATAAAATATTGTAGTCTGGATATTGTTCTACAAATTACAAGTATAATTCACAAACTATGAAAATGATCCAATAATATATGCATAGTAGGCAGAGTTTTTTTTACATGAACATTAAACAGGTAAAGGGTTAAAATTTGGATAAAACATATTTTCATCATCTTTAATTATGAAGTATCTATATTCAGCCTTCCATTGCATCTTCATTTCAAATATAAGCTCCCTACAGCAAATATTTCAACTATCAATCAGATTTAAACTAAAAATGACTCAGTTCAAATCCTGTGAAATTTGACTAAAATTATCAATTGTTTGAAACAGTATCTATGCAGAATCTATGTTCAGCATACAGGGCACTTCCATTTCAAATATGTGACGTCGTCTGAGAAAATGGGACCAATTGCGGAAAACATGGTGACATTATATATCAGCTGTTTTCACACATGTGTCGTTATTTTTTAGTTTAATCTTCACACACACAGAGAGAAAATGTTTTCTCTACACGTCTATGGGTGACAAAAAGTGCAGACTTTGATCAGACGTCGCGCAGAATGAGCGGCGTCTGATCTAAGTTTGCATTTTTTGTCCCGCAATTGGTCCCATTTTTTCAAACGACGTCACATATAAGCTTCCTAGGGCAAATATTATTTCATGGAGCAACAGTGCATTACAACACTAACCCCAAAACCTTAACAGATTTCAGCCAAAAAGAATAAGTCCTATAGGCTATTACAGGTGTAATTATGAATAAAATTTAAAACTTAATTTCAATTAAGAAATGAACGCCTTCTCGCGTCTGTTCTCGGGTATATGAATACAACAGGTCGCGTGCAGAGTTCGTAAACCCCGAAGGGGTTTACATTAACTATGCATGCGACCTGTTGTATTCATATACCCGTTGAAATGTAGCGAGTAGGCGTTCATTTCTTATATTTATATTATCATTTATATTATTTCTAATTATATCAAAAGAATAATAGTCGATTTATTGGATGCCTCGAGCGATCACAGTAGCTCATCCTGAGCTTTGCTCAGGTGAGCTAAAACGCGTGACATGAAAAGTGTGACGGACAGACAGATGGACGGACTGACGGCTGGACAGACGGACTAAGACAGACGCCAGAGAAGTGATCGTTTAGTGTCACCTTCTGCCTACAGCAGGTGACACAAAAACCCTAGAACCATCAGTACTTCTGCCCCAGCTCCTGACACAACAAGGTTTTGTTATTATGGGCTATTACTCAATAATCGTCTTGAAGAGACAATTCAAAACTATAAGTCCCGTGCATGGAGGTCAACTCTCGTCTATTATTTCCCAAGACCATAAACATAATTCTGACAACAAAGCATCACAGAGTTATGGCTCTTGGTCAGATTAAAGCCCTTGTGATTGTAAACAGCTGTGTGAAGTTTCATTGCAGTAGCTTCAAGAACAAAGAAGTTATAGCCAAGGTTAAAGTTTTTCATGCCTACACCAACCATGACAATGACGACAACAACGACAATGCCAACTCCTATATACCCCTTCTCGAACTTGGTTTCTGGGGGTATAAAAATAAGCATCAACTACAGACCATGATCATCTATAACACCACATAAGGTAGTCCTTAGCTGAATGCGTTTCAATTAATGGTACTGACTAGATTAAAGATCACGGTGGCGATGACCTATTGATCGAGTTATTCAAGTTACGGTATTGAGCAGAAATGTTTGAGTGCACAGGCATTCTATATATCAGATAACTGTGACATTGACATTGATTTGGTCCCTAATTAAGTGTTGCCTTGGTGCCCGATAACATAACCTTCAAATTAAAGATAGCTACTGGTAGTATTTGAGATTGGTGACCCAACAATGTATTATACATTTTTTTATATATTCCATGAGAACTCTGAATAATTGTTGGGTCATAAAACAATTGACCCAACAATGTAATATATATATAACTTGCAAAACTCCAAGAATTGTTGGGTCATAATTTTTTAATCCATGGTTGCCCTAAGCTGAATAGTATTAAAGTTATTGAGCGGACAAGAATGGCTAACAGACAAAAAGACAATGTATTATACATTTTTTTTTATATATTCCATGAGAACTCTGAATAATTGTTGGGTCATAAAAAAATTAACCCAACAATGTAATATATATATAACTTGCAAAACCCTAAGAATTGTTGGGTCATAAATTTTTAATCCATGGTTGCCCTAAGCTGAATAGTATTAAAGTTATTGAGCGGACAAGAATGGCTGACAGACAAACAGACAGAGGGATGGACAAGCGGAAGATGCGCCATAACAAAATACAACCAAAGTTTCTTTGGGCATATAAAAAGAAATGATTAACAAGAGCTGTCACAGTCACATGACACATGCCCCAAAAGGACTGGGTCTAGCATGAAGGCACTTTTTCACAATTGTGCATGCAATAGGGGTTGGGAGTGCCCATTTACGCACTAATGTCAAAGGTGAAGGTTTGTGATTTTTTAAGATTTAACTTACTGACCTACTTTATGACCTGGCCCCACCCTTGATTGAACTTGATCAAGATATTATCAAGAAATAATCCTGAGCTAGTTTCAGGAAGATTGGGTAAAAAATGTGGCCCTTAAAGCCTAAATAGGATTTTTCAAAGATTTGACCTACTGACCTACTTTTTGACCTGGCCCAACCCATGGTCAAACTCGATTGAGATATCATCAAACAAATATTCTGACTGAATTTCAGGAAGATTGGGCAAAAAATGGGGCTCCTACAGGGTAAACAGGATTTTTCGAAGATTTGACCTACTGACCTATTTTTTGACCTTGCCCCATCCATGACTGAACTCGATCAAGACATCATCAAGAAAAACATCCTGAGCAAGTTTTTGGCCCGAGGTCTGACCAAAACTGTCACTTTTGTTTTGGCTTAAAGGGATTCAAAAGAGTTCCTATCCAATTTTGTCTACTATATATGATCATTTTCATCAGGTTTTGCAAAAAAATTAATGACCCAACAGTTCTTAGGGTTTTGTAAGTAGTATATATTACATTGTTGTGTCAATTCCATTTGGTTAGCACTGCCTGATACTTCACTAGTCTTGGTCTGAGATTAAACTGTCTCACTAGTCTTGGCCTGTGAGTAAACTGTCTCAATGGTCATGGTCTCTATGGGAACAGGACTTGTATGAAAACAATTTATGACCCAACAGGTATTCATGTATAATATGTTGTTGGATCACTGATCTCCATTACAGCTTGTAGCTTTCTTAGCTCTAAAGGTAACCTTAAGGGGCATCTAGGCAACATTGTTGGTTAATTCGGAACCATATTAACTGCCACTTTTGTTTTGGCTTAAAGGGACTCTTTTTGGGCCCCTAGCCAATTTTGTCTACTATATATCATCACTTTCACCAGGTTTTGCGAGAAAATTTATGACCCAACAATTCTAAGGGTTTTGCAAGTAATATATATAACATTGTTGGGTCAACTGTTTCCATCTGGTCAGCACTGCACTGCCTGCTGCCTCATTAGTCCAGGTCTAAGATTAAAATGTCCCACCAGTCCTGGTTTGAGAGTTAATTGTCTTACAAGCCTTGGTCTGAAGTTCAAACTACATTGTTTAGTGAACAGGGGTGCCAGGGGGCAAAGCCCCCGAAAGCTCCTGGGTTTAAATGGAAATCAAGACTCAAAATGCAATCTCCTGCTACCTTTTGAACTGTCAAGTGTTATGTATTCAGTTCACAGTTGGGACTTTTCAATCAAATGAATGAAATAACCATTTTGGTAGAAACTGATAATGATTATCAGCTTCTGTTCGAACGTTTTCTCCATTCACACAAGACTATTCCAAAGTCTTAACACTTTACTCCTAGGCCTGCAACAATACAGGTACTTCTCGGTTCGGTTCAGTTTCGATTATTACCCTCTCGGTTATCGATTATTCGGTTCGGAAATAGGGAACACAAGATAATTATAGAAACACTTTAAAACAACTCATTTACTTGCCAATATTCATCTAATAAGACTAATATATACATCTGTCAACTGTATCAACTATCAAGTTATGCTGCAAGCCTTCTTGAAGAAGCCGAAATGCTTCCAAAGTGCCGATTTTAAAGCAGCCAGTGGATCGCACAATTCAGACATTTTTACCTAACAACGGTAGGCAGAATATTATCGGCAAGCTGATTGGTCCAAATAAGCGGTATAGTCTAATGGGCCGTCATGGCCGTAAATTGACGCACCGAACCGAAATTTTGCGGCGCCAAACCGAAAATCGAACCGAGAAAAAAGAATCGAAAATAACCGAACTTCGGTGAACCGTTGCAGTCCTATTTACTTCATACATTAATTTTAGATCATCACTTCATTTTCTATAAATTTGTATTGTTTACAAATTTATAGAAAATGAAGTTAAAAAAAAAGAGCACAAAATGAACTTGAAAAAAATGATGGTCTGAATACCTTTAAAAATATCATGGGAAATGGAGCATTTTGCTCTATAGGAGCACATACTCTAATTTCATTTAAATTTTCAACCACTTTAAGTTTCAAAGGTTTCAATAGGTGCACTGTGCTTGTGTGGAGGAAGGGTGAAGTCTGAGCATGCAAGAATAAGAGACCTGGTCCAAATTTCATAAACAATATCCGACTCAAGCTTATGTGAAAACTTTATTTGAGCTGAGAAAAAAACATAATTTGTTTTTGACACTTGCCCACTAATTCTTAATGTGTTTTAGAAACATATTGAGAATGAGTGGGCAAGTGTCCAAAACATTTTTTTTATTTTTTTTGGACACTTGCCCAAAATCCGGAATTCTGGAATTTTGTCACCCCTGAGTGAAACAAGCAGAGCAGACCCAGATCTTTAGGAGCTGCCTGATCTGGGTCTACTCTGTTTGCAAGGGCGTGAAAACACGTGATAAACAGGTAAATGGTTGAGAAAGGTGCTAATGAAATTTTCACATGATGTCACATCGTCACCTTAAGTCCACAAAAATGTTACTCCTTCAAAAATGCGAGGGCGTTACATCTTTGTGGAATTATAAATGCGACAGCATGTTGTTATAAAATAGGCACAAGTGGCTAAAACTGCTTCTGGATAAGAGTGGGTGTATCCTTGAAATGTTCTCGAGATATTTTTATCCAGTTTTGAAATACTTTAAAATATGATTTAATAAAATGGAAAGCTTTCGTAACACTGACACGATACTACCAGGAAACACGCTGATTAAACCCGGAAGTGGTACTGTGGCCGTATCTGCGATGCCCATATATTAGACATTCCCCCTGTTCTAGGAATCCAAACATCCGGTTGCGATTCTAATAAGTGGTCAAACATAGGAATAGATTGAGAAATGGATATTTTAGAACATGCAATACACACCTTATCTTAAGCTCTGATTAATTATACACAATTGCTAGTCAGGACTCGTCAGGATTTGTCAGTGCTTTACAAACATCTTTCACAACCAGACAGCAGTGTTTGGAAAATTTAAACACATACACACTTGTTGACAGTTGTTAGATAATACTTAGTGACGACAAACTTGCTTTGCCTATGTGTTATTTTTGGTTGTCTTCGTCTGCTTTCGGATTATACACTGACGAGCAATGAAAACGCAACAAAGAATATATGCTTCAATATCTTTTGAATGCAAACATATACACATCTCTTAAGGTCGTCATTTCATCTAGCAAAGTGTTAAGATTTAATGCCTGCAGAAAAAGAATATTTAAACAAGGCATTGCCTGAGAGACGGGTGTGCAAGATGTGGTACCCAGAGCAACACAGTTACCACGCCTGTGTCAAGCTGACTGTAACTTCAATACGATGGCTACGGCGCAACACGACAATTTGCAAAGCCGATGACAACTTCCACCGTAGTCCCTAAGTCTTCTTGACACAGTTTCCAATGTTTTGGTTTACCACCGTGTCCTGACCAAGTCTTCTGTCGTCGATTGGGCTGCAAGGAATCGATTACGTTAACGTTGGTAGACATTCTGTCTTGACGGCGTTGCACGCTGTGTACCTTGTCATGGACAGTCTGAAACGGAGCCCGTGACGTTATACCGTTCAATTTGAAGACTGACTTTTCGATTGTTTTATCGTGTCATTGCCTATTTCTTAGAGATTTGCTATTTCAGGTGATTTTCATAAAGTAAATCAACGCACACGTGCAATAAAAGTAAAAACGAATTTTAAAAACGTCGCTAAGAAAGCGTGCGCGTCGCGGACGTTGAATACGCAAGAAGTCCGGCCGTAGTCAGTCATGGTTGATTTCAGAAAACAAAACCCATTTCAGGGAGTAGCATAGGTAACTAATATGAAATATGTCTTGGTCTGTTGTCTACGAAAATGCACGTTTTGTAGTTACACTCAAAAATACTTGTTGCATTTTCATTGCTCGTCAGTGTACCCACTCCCCTATTGTATGTTGATTGTTAACTCATATCAGAATGTCAACCAGCTTGGATCCGAATGGGACGTCCAATTACTCGGCGTCTCATTTGGATTCAAGTTGTATGCTTATGAAGTGATACGATGATGTACGGGAAAGAAATAAAAAAATAAACCATTATTTAGCATTTAAGAAACAGATTTTTAGGGAAGGAGCATTAAACTTCATAGAAAGTAATATTTAGAAAGTTTTCTTGCACTAGAATGCCTGATTTTTTTCCTGGGATCTATACTGGCTGACATAGGAGTTATTCTATGAATTAAATTATTTTGAGTTACATGTTAATGTTCACATCTACCCAATAACTGATAGAGACACATTCTAACGCATCTAGAGAATGTAGAATGTGATATTTAAAAACACGATGAAACATGGAAACTTTGCTCCTAAGGAGCAAATTCTCCATTTTACATCATATTTTCAAAGCTATTCACAAGCAAAAAAAAAAAATTGAATTATTTATAGAAAATGATGTCATCATCTATATAATAGTACATCAACTAAACGGTTAAGGTGTTATATTGCTACGTTAAGGTTTGTTGTTACTGTGTATGGAAAAAAATAAGTATAACATATACCAATAACGATAGCTTTTCCACTTTATTGTGATGTCCCAATATATTGCAATATTGGGTCAAAATATATAATATAATATACAAATATACACGAAACACGGTGCGTGTATATTTGGCGACCCAACAGTGAAATTGCGACCCAATAAATGTGTTTAGGAATACAGGTTGCAATCACGTATTTGACCCTGCAGATACATTTAAAACAAACAATTATGTTGGGTCCTTATATGTTGGGTCTTTGACCCAATATTGAGGTATGCCCCAATAAATACACCGTGGACCCAATAATTCGGGTGTAAATATAAACAGGGCCCCAATATTTTAGAGGTTTTAAAACTATATATATATATATATATATATATATATATATATATATATATATATATATATATATATATATATATATGAAGATGTTGATTTGTGATGATCACAAGTAAAATAAAATGAGTTCTTAACCTGAAATCCTGTTTCTTGTATGCTTACAAATCATTAAAAATCTTTTGAAGATTCATACTTTCTTGAACTTGGTCATAGAGAGTAACTGCAGTTCAAAAGGTTGACAAATAATCAGAAGAGCATCATTGAGTACATAATTCACAGTGAAATGCATATACACATGAAATTGAACACATCAACTGTTAGTGTTAGGCAAACCTATATCCTTGATGTAGGAGTAATGTTTAAAACTGACGTCGGCCTGTTCATCCGATCAAAACCATAATGCAGTGATAATCGATACCGAGAGTTTGCCGTCCGACAGGCAACAGCCAAATTAAAACGGCTGAAAAAGAATGAACTTTCAAATAAAACAAAGTTTTATGATCATAACAAACGTGTTAGCCAGTGATATCATGATCGTACTTCTGCATCTGATAGTACTTGGAAAGCATTACATCAACTTTATACGTTTGTAATCAACATCCATTAAGAATGCTGAACACATGATTTCAGTCAAAAACTCGGAACTATACAACCTCTACTCAAACCTCATTAAATGTGATCGGGTGGCCGGAAGCTAAAGACTAAAGAATCTAGTGCTGTTGCCATCAAGTGATTCAAAAGCCTTTAAATCGTTTTGTATAGCAAACCACGCATCTAATGCTTCTTCCCGCTAACATCACTCCACTCAACCAACAAAACCCTCAAGCAGACTTCGGTTTGTGAAATTCGAAAAGGAAATAATTTTATACTAAAGAACTATACACTTGGTCGAAATAGAAGCAGCAGAAATGTTTGATTGTAGGTGATATATAATTGCTACACATGTAATCAGCTGAGGACGAATGTGTTTTTGAACCCCTATGCCACGTTCCGCAGATATTCAAACTAACCTCTAACAAACGACAGTGGCATCTGACATGGTAATATACGTCTGGGTGTTGAAGCGTATATCAATCAATCGATAAGTGAAACTAAATATTAAGCAGGTAAGAATGTGTGAGGTGACATCACGTCGTGCTTACATATATTTACAGGAAATATAATATAATGGCCATGTTTAAGGACTGTGGTATTTATCTAACGTTCCTTACAGCTTCACTCTCTCTCAACTTGAAAATATCTCTTCTCGTTTCTGTGTATCGGTGTGTTAAGCAAATTTAACATACCGACCAATTTTATTTGATCAAATCTGAATGTTAATACTTGTATTCTATTTTTAATTACATTTTGAGTTTATGTTGACACATAAAAACCGCCTTGTCTGGCCATGATATCAATAGTTATAAATGTGTTGTATTAGCATCTTAAAAGCAAACACGGATTGTTGGTTCCACTATTTTGCCCCTAACATGTTCAAGATAATAGTTAAAGTTTCGTGATTTCTCAAATATCGAAGGTTTTCCTTTTTGGTCAATCAGTTTGTGTGATGTGAAATCCGAGGTATCTTTTATTACCCAATACATCATTTTTGAATGCGTATACAAGTCAAAAGTGCAGCTGCCTTCTGTCTAAGGGCCTATATAGTTACATTTTTCTTACCAACTACCGCGACGTTAGCTAGATGAACAACTTTAAACTATCAAATGCCGGTTAATTTCCAATTCATACTATATGACGGGGAATATGTCGCTGTGATGCATTACATTACTTTGTTTATTATTATCAAATCTTTAATAAATCATTTGTAGTAGAATCGCAGTGTTATTGCATTTAATAAAATAAAGGGGTACATCGGTACAATCTATCAGCCTTTAAATTTAAATATATCATGTTTAAAGTCCAAATTAATACCAAACAAGCACACAACGCTATCAAAAATCATTGAAAATATTTGGAGAAAAGGTATTGACAAAGTCAGTAAAACTACGCGCTGGGGTACAGGCTTTCGAATTTACAATTGCCCAAGCATTGATTCAAACGTGTAACATGTAGGCCTTATTACAGTCATTTGAGTTACCTTAATAAGACGAAAGTTGCCACAATATTCAACTATTAGATATAAGACGAAAGAGACTTAAATCAATAGTCCCGATAATTGATATATATATATATATATATATATTCATAGTGTGATAGTGTGATGGTGTGTGTGGTAATATACAGAAATAAAATAAATGAATAATTGCAGAAAAGATACCAAGTAAAATATTTCTGATAAGCAAGGATCATAAGTGAGCTCTAAGTTCGTCTATATCAAGTAGACATTGGGTTGTACAATAGAATACCTCAAATAATTAAAGTATATGAAAAGAAATGTAAAAAAACTTACCGGATGCATCTCCTGGTCAAATTCCTCTACGGACGCAAAAGCATCCACCATTTCCCTTAACTCATGAAGAGCTAAGGACACAGATTTATTTTTACGAGTATCACTAATATGAACATAGGTTACCCCCCTAAAGGAGTTAGCCGCCATTTTCTTCCCCTGTCCTACATTCATTAGTAATCTGTTTTCTTGACTAACTGGTGCCATTTTGATAAAAATGAATGATGATGAGAAGAGATGATGCGATTTATAGGACTGTTGAAAAGCATCAGCAAGGGGGGCGATCATTTTGACCTATGGATTGTGAAGTGTGGGATGATGGGTGGAGCTGTCATCACGATGCTTTGTTCTTAATACCTTATTAGCCAATAATAACGCTATGAGAGAATTTTGGGTACAGTTAATTGATGTTTATCTACGCACTATTGATATTTCTCTTTACTCTACACTACGCTACTCAAAAGAAACAAAGAACACTTTGTGTACTCTAGCATAGATCTAACTATTGAGGACTTTGACCCAAACCTCATACGTATCCAAATAATTGGATACGGGTGACTGTTATTACAGATGCAAGTGTGTTGTTATCAATATGATAACGCTTTCTGTATCTGCACAACCACTACCGTCACCACCTTCTCCACCACCTCCCTCAGCTACTCCACCACCGCCTCCACCACCTCCCTCAGCCCAAGCTTTGAGAAGATCGGGAAGACGAGGGAAACTTCCACAGAGATATTCCCCATAGACTTTTTTATTCTTTGTTGTCTACTTCAGATCAGGGAGTCCAGTGAATCGAGCGCTGGCATTTGACAATGGTTTAATAAGTGATTTGTTGTGATAGCTCACCACAATGGAAGAGCTTTAGTCACCCTGAATGATAAACTAGATGTATGATAACGACAATCTCGTCTTTTGAGCTGTCAGCAGCTCATTTAACTGTCTTCACTTTTAAGTTATTACAATGGGTACGTTGGAGAGTAATTGGGTGGCTATTAGATATGGTGTTGTTGTACGAATTGACACTAAACAGGCTTTAGTCTTTAAATTCCTTGAAATCACTTTCGATCACGCGATGGCTGGGTTCTGATGAACTTTTGTTTGTCAATGACCTGTGATCTTACATATAAAAGAATCCGTTTGATCACATATAAAGATGGTAGAGGTTATGATAAGTCCATCGTCTGATGAGGGAAAACAATACTATTAAATAGATTCTAGGTCGATGACCCTATGTTAGAAACTTTGGATGAGTTGTCCTTTGACATACAATACACTGATCTGATTAGTGTGACAATGCTATTGTTTATATCCCTTCTATTGAAAAGAATACTGTTAATCAATGGAGAACCAGTTAAACAATGACCCTTTGTCTTGGATTTCAAACAATGGTTAAACATGGCCGCTAACGCGGGAAACCGTCAAAACTGGCCGCGAGAGTCCCATGGCCGTTAACGCGGGAAATCGCCAAACATGTCCGCTAACGCGGGAAATCGCCAAACATGACCGCGAGAGTCCCATTTTTACCTTACTGTTACTTAGTATTTTAGTTTAAACTCTTCTGGCTACGCACATTTCAATGTCGAAAAGTCACCAAACGTTCGTAAACCATGGCCTCATTACGTGAATGCATGGTTATTATTAAATGGTTTCAATTATTGTTTCCAGATTTTTTTTCAGTTGTTTTTCTGGGGAGCAAAATTGTTTTGACCTAATGAATCTACCAATGGAAACCCTGCCAATGCTAGCCCTGCCAATGCGACTCATTAATCGTTATAGACTTACTTATTAGAAAAGAAATTCAAGCAGGCGGAATGACAATGCCTTAGATTTAACCTCCGTTTTAAGACCTTCATATATCGCCTTAAGGCCATATTACTTAATCAAAGTGTGTGCACCGTCTTATTACACATACAAGTTTTCGTATAAACTAGAATTAACTTAGGTATTAAAGACGGTTTATATACGTTAGTTGAAAAAAAAGATTGATATGAACCTTGATTTAAGTCCCAATTGACTTGCAAGAATATTAATAAAACCAGCATTTCGACTGCATCCAATAAAAACAAATGACTTAAATGTACTGGGAATCAACAAACAGGCGGTACTATCAAATCTTGACCTTCCATTTGGTGTAAGTTTGTTAGTTAAACCCCTTGAAATTCGAGGTTATCTAGACGATTTTAATTTTAGTGTGGCCCGCGAGGCAAACGATTGTGTCATATTGTCCTGAACCTTTCACACAGTCTTCACCGAAATTAAAGTTCATTAATGTAGATAAATTTTGGACCTACAACTGTGCTTATACCTTGGCCTCGAGATTCTTTCGCGCAAAACGATAAATTCCTTAATTTTAAGTTTTAATGTTGGAGGTTTTTGCGCAATTTGGGATGCGTAGTTCCTTGTTATTGACATTATCCTAACAAGATAAAAATACATTGAGTGATCGATCTCCAGTCATTATTGTGCTTTGTTTTTCTTTGGACAAGATATTCGCTAAAACAGTGCTTATTGAGATGGTTTTATGATGATATGTTCTGGTTTGAAACGAAAACAGAGTTGTTGTTGTTGTTTTACGTTTGGGATAACGCACGGTATGCTTAAACAATATTAAAATTCGGCTAGTTATTTTTGTCTTTACATGGCTTTTGTCCCATTGCTTAACAGATTGTCTGAGAACAAAAACCTTCAGTTGTTTACCGACATTATGTGCAGTGGAATTGGTTTGCGGGTGTTTTTTGCGGCAAATAACTTCATGAGATTTCTTTCAATTGCATCGGAATTGCGCAATTGGTAATGTTCTGCAGCCGGCGGTGTGAGACCGATTAATTATTTGGTCAAGTTAAAGTTTAAAGTCAATATATTTATTTGTTGGTCAATTTTTATCAAATAATGACTGCTGACCAGTTCAGTTGTTTGTACATGCAAACTGACCAAAATATAACATGATGATAAGCTATCCAGTTTGATACAATTGACTCCATATGGATTTTACTTTTCCTGAGATGGTTCCAGTTTTTTTCGCTGTAAACTGGGTATCGCCATTGGGTCACAAATGAATCATGTTTCGTATAGATAATTAAGCGTTGATACATACTAAAAACGATCAGCTAAATTACCGCGGGTAATGCAGCTTCATAGAAGCTTTGTTCTGGCATGTATGCTAGTCAATATATTGTTTTAAGCATTGCACATTGACACACATGCACACAGTTGCTAGATCTATTTCACGCAAAGAGTGGCAGAGATTCCACCAGGTAGCACAATGCTTACTCGTGCACAGATTTTTGTCGATTATCTCCGAAATAAAAGTACACGAATAATATGGTTGTCAGTGTCAGAAAATAAATGTAACCTATATATGTTTCAACTCTAAGATTTGGCAACTATATTTGAATATATTTGCTAGCTTGGCGTTCACAAGATATTACAGGAAACCAAAAAACAAAACTCGCATACTTCGTGGCATTCAAATACGTTAACCGCCTTCTCGAGAACAAGGTTGTCTATAATCCAATGCATATTTTTCAGTATTACCATCTGTTGCTAATAATTACTATCAAGTCTGCTTCTCTTTCCTAGGATTTTTTGTGTGGGTACCGCGTTCGTTAAATTACCGTTACAAAACAAGAGCCAGAGATGTGCAGCGTTAGCACATTTTTGGTTGCAGCGCTATTGGGGGTGAGCATCAAATGAATCAAATGGATAATGAAGGTGCTAATGCACCTTGTCACACGTTGTGGTAGAGATGACATCGTAAGCATAAAAAAATGACAAATTGACAAACCCATTGACAAACAGTAGTTGAATAGTTTTAGCAAAACATATTTTTCAAAAATGGGTGTTAATATTTAGTTTGCTGAATTTTCAATAAACATGTTGTGCACCTTACTGTAAGTCTGCCTATTTGCATTAGGCAAAAACGTTTAGCTTAAATAATTACTTTATAAACACATATAGACCTATGAAATGCTGTGAATGTTGCAAGTAAGTTACATTGCTTTAAATATGTTGAAAGAAGCGAGGCTCAACGTGATGCCGGGCTAACTTTTAATTTTTGATACATAGATACATTTCGGCAAGATCAGCTTAGTTTCTCTTCGCTTTACATTGGCGTCCGGCAGCACTATTTTGTTTCCAAAATATTGCGACAATAAAACAAAACAATTTTATGTGCTTTCCGAGCATCGATTTACCGTGACGGAATGCACATCTCATTGCGAATATAAAACGATATCTTTTCTGTTGAAAATTACTGTAAACTGATAATGACTCCTTGACAAAGGTCAGCGTTAAGTAGGTTCAGACGTTGGGAAGCTCCAATTTGAGTTTAAACGGGGCGGAAGGAACGGACGGCCATGCGTAAATGGTCTAGATTTTCACATCTTTTCCACGTAAGCCTGCTTTAAGCCTAGAGAAGACCAAAGTCCATGTGTGCAAGATTCGGACTGTACGGAGCGTATTGAAGTATGTTAAAGCCCAGAAAATCGATTGTGAGCAGAGTTTCCTGACTGCGGTAAGCTGGTGTATTATCTTGATGAATCAACTAAGCATCCAAATTCATTTTCTTTCGAAGTGCATTCATCAAAACTCGTCATATTAGCTAAACATTTACAGACGCATTTAATGGACAATTTAACACGATATAACAATTTTATTCTTTTAGAATATGCTTCTCTTCTGAACAAGTTTTGTTTTTACTTATATCTAAATGAAGTAAAAGAAAATGATTAGAAGGCATGAATTAGTTTAATACTTTTTGATAAAAAGCCGCATTTATATATCATAAAGTCTCTGTTTAGAGCTGCACTCTCACAGATTGACCGTTTTACAACTTTTTTTCTTCCTTTTTTTGTCATAGAATGAGCCATATTTGCGTGACTCTCATATAATATTACTGACATCCGATAAGATCACAGTTTTTAATATAAACGTTCGAAAAATTTAAGGCTAAAAACGTTACTAACGGTTTAATGAAAATGAAGTTTTCAGCAGTTTTTTAAACAATTGAGATGTGTTTATTTTGTTATCTTATATGACTTAACCGAAGATTGATTATGAAAAAAAGATAATGTCAAAACTGGTATTTTTTTGAGTGCAGATTTAAACAGAGAATTTCAGTTCCATTGTCGCCTTCTAAATAATATCGCATAGTAGTCCAGTCATATAATGACAAATATTTACCAAATTGTTCACTTTCGGTTAAAATTATAAGACTGCTGGTCAAAAAAAGATCAGGACCCACCTATATTTTGTCCAAGATGGCCCCCAAAATCCAAGATAGCCGACATCACCCTTATAAGTATGAAGAGGAACAGTCATAAATTAAGTAATTGTAATATTACCACAATCAAGACGTTATTGAAGCTGAATTATTTTTGTTAAAATCTTTTAAAGAAATCCTATAAAATTCAAATATTTTTTTGAATAAGGTTTTTTGTTGCCATGATAGCCATTTTCCGCATGTAAAGGTTTGTTCGCCAATGCAATGGACCAAAAAATGCTCGAAATGCATTTATTGATTTTTTTTATTTTTTTTTAAACATGCGCTTTTCAATATTCTTTTAAGTCTCTGATAAAGAAAAGAATTATGAAACGATTGAAATAGCAACAAAAAGTTTTTTTCATCTCATGTTTATATTCATTAGTTAAAATGACATCACATTTTGATAGTGACAGTCAGGCCAAAAGTTGCTGATTTAATGAGTAAGTGACAAGCAATGTTATATATCAACATGTTCGAAGTGATGGCATAAATTTCCAATGCGTGGTGTGGTTTGATAAATCCTAGATGGCGTCAAAAATGGCTGCCATGAAATATCAATTCAGTAAAAATGTTATTCTTAAATATAACATTTTTTTATTGAGATAAGGATGAATATCTACATTGATATTATTTCTCTCCCATAGTACTTCAAACATACATACAACATGGACCACGTATTGGTAATTGTCCTATCAAGGCCATAGTAATACCTCACATTTTCCCCCACATCCTTTTCTTTTTTTGTCTTTTAAATTTTAGGTTTTGTCAAAAGTGGGGATTTAAATAAGTATTTTCCTTCAATTAAAATAATATTAAGGGTAAAAAAAATAAAATAAGATTTTTTCATTGATTTTTAAAAAGCCAACGTTTCAAAGGATTACAGCACGCCTAAGGTGGTCACAACATTGCTATTTTTGTAATATTCTTATAGATAATTTAGCTAATGTCAATTAAAAGCAAATCTGTATCGCAGAGTCTATTTCTCACTGTTCTTAATGGTGACATAAATAACTGGGATCTTTTATATATAGGACAAGGTCAATGCAAAAAAAGGCAATAAAAGATTTTGTTTTATTTGCTTACACATGGGTCTGTAGAAACTGGCAATTCATGAAACTCTCTACAATCTTCTATATTCGGCCAATTTTTAATGAAATACTTAAACAAAAATGGAAACAATTTAGTGTTTTCCATAGAGATGTTACCCAAACCTATCGCCAAAAAAGTGTTGTTTCAAAGAAATTTAAATTTTTACTGTTTGACTCTTATATTGTAACGTTTATAAAACGATATTTTACCCTTAGGGGGAAATTGACCCCTGTGGGCTTTTGAACCCAAGGTGAAAATATGTACAAATTAACGCAAATACCTATGGGGGTAAATTTACCATTGGGCACAAACTTGCCCCAAGTCTGGAGGTCGTCGGGTTAATTATACCCGTAGCATTTCATGCCAGATAAGCACAACATATTCATTTTTGAGTATTTGTTTAAATTTGCATGGCTTTACAGTAAAAAGTAAAGAAGGAAAATCGATATTACAAAGAACTGAAATATCATGTTAATGTTTTTATTTAAACGCTTGTTTTCAAGTTTGGAGACACATGTAATATGTTAGTTGAAACAGAATATGTTTATTGAAACAGACAATATGTTTCATGCGCATGCACAATGATTGTATATTCTGTATCTTCTGTTAAAAGTCTTCAGTATTAAACTTGTAGTCGTACAGCACACTTGTGTGGTTATATCTCATTTGAGTTGTATCTATCATCTGCATTTAATTGATACTCACCAACACAAACACGAAAATATTACAACACATATGCTATCCAAATGGAAAGCTAAGCTTTCAAATTGATTTATTAATTAAACCTAATGCACTCCTATTTTAGCTGATACTTAAAAGTTACCAACTCAACACATGCTTTTCATTTCGAATATAATAGACGTGAAAACGTGCAGATAAAATATTTTCTAACAGTATGACATTTCTATTTTTAAAAGACAGATATTTCTTTTTTATTTTACTCTACCTTCCTTAAATTAACGCAACATGATATCGCTCAGTGAAAAAGAGTTTTACTAAATACAGAATTTGATATTTTAGCAATATTAGATTCATCACTGCCAAATGTTATTTTAACACAAACTATTTGAATTTAATTAAATAAATTTATGTTCAAAATTACCATATGAATACGTCCAAAGAATACCCAAGGTGAAAATTTTCCAACGTCGCATTTAAACTTATATTTTTATGGATATATGATATAACTGTTTTATGATGCATCTAAGCATTTCAAAATGAAGATTAAAATCATTTAAATGTCAAATATGATTAATGTCGACAGAGCCATTACATATTTCTTCATTTTATTTGAAAGGGCATAACGTTAATAAAATCACAAAACATTTTTATTACATTTCATCTCTTTCCAAATATTAAAATCTGATTTATGGAGTGATTTGCTTCGGTTGATGTATTTTTTATCGCCCATTAGTATATGCAACTAGCTATGTAAGAAAGTTAAAAGGCAACTTGAGATCAACAACGCTCGTTTCTTTAATCTTTAGCTCCCGGCCACCTTCTCCTATTTAATGAGGTTTGAACAGAGGATGTATGGTTTCGAGTATTTGACTGGAATAATGTGTTTCGAATTCTTAACGAATGTTGATTGTAAACGTATAAATTCATTTAATGTTTTCCAAATATTATCCGGAGCAGAAGTACGATCACAGAGTAGAAAAATAATTATAAACACGTGTGGTAATGTTTATTCAACTTGGTTTTAATTCAAACGCTTATACATTTTCAGCCGTTTATATTTGCTGTTTCCTGACGGATGGCAATCGGTCGGCTTCAATAATCATTGCTCTGTGGTTTCGATCGGATGGCCTAGCCGCCGTCAATTTTAACACCACTCCTTTGCCGGGGATATAAGTGTTCCTAACATTAACAGTTGATGTGTACAATTTCATGTGTACATGCATATTATTTATCACTGTGAATTATGAATTTCATGATGCTCTTCTGATGATTTGTCAACCTGTTAAATTACAATTACTCCTGATGACCAGTTCAGGAAAACATAATTCTTCAAACGATTTGTTTATAATGTTCTATAAGCATTAAAGAAACAGCAATTGTGATGATTTCTGGTTTAATTTTATCAATGGTCGTCAAAAAATAACATTTTCACATGTATATGAATGTAATGTTCAAACGTACCTATGAAAATAGGAAATTTAAACAGGGCCAATTTGCGAGTATGAGGTACCTTGTATTTTGCAAATGTAAACTTAACACAATTAATGTAATATGCTATGATCTTAAAACCTTTTTAACCGTTATTAGGCCAGCTCTTCCGGAAATCGGAGTTCATTGAAAAGAAAATTTATATAGTATAAGGAGTAACCGCCAGTTTGTAGAAATGGAAATTCAGGCCGAAGAGAATATAATTCCCCTTTAATCATTAACGATGTTGAACACACATTTACATCGACAGGAAATGAAGGAATGATGTACGGTGAACTAATTCAGACGAAACTCGTATTTATCTCAGGTTGTCAGGCTTTTTATCCATGACAATAGCTATGCAGTTTAATCGACTACGACCTAGTCTATCTATAACGTAGGAGAAAAAATAGATTAGGCTTTTAAAATATTTCACAAATCTGTCTATTTTTCATAATGTAACACACATCCGAAATAATGCCTCATTATAATGTTTTCTATATTGTATTCTGCTGTTTGCACATTAACTCATATATTATTTGTTGTATCAAATTTTGTTCAAATAAATACTGATCGAACTGAAGCTACAACATTTTTTCTTGTTAAAATGCCTTATAAAATTGCTATGCAATACAAAAATACCACGACTTTAATCCTAGGACATTTTCGATCAAGGTTTGATCTTATGTATAAAACAAAAAATGAACACATAACGAAGAAAAGGCCCGTTAACAACTATTACTATTTTTATTAGATTGATGTGAATATTTTCATCATGACAAACTCTATACTTCTTAGGTAAACAACCCTAAAACTTAAATTAAATACCCGAATGACCATGGAGTTCACATTTCGTCTTTTATTACATATCCCAAAGACGCGAGAACAATTATTGGAGGAACAAGACCGAACTTCGTTTGTAATACGTTTTGTTGTATCTGCCGTCTCCAGACAATAGTATATATTCATGGTCATCGCGTTTGTTTATACTAATGTGCACTGATAGCAATTATTGGTTGGACTGAAATTTTGCATTCAATTATACTATCAATATGTACTATTGGAAACCACGCACTATGCATTCATTCACGCAAATATCACTTCGTTAAACAACAAACTACTCAAGCAGACTTCGGTTCGTTATATTCGAAACGGAACTGATTTTATACAAATGGACTATAAACTTGGTCGAATAGAAGCAGCAGAAATGTTTGACTGTAGGTCAAATATAATTGCTACATATGTAAGTAGCTGAGGATGTATAGAATATTTAACCCCTATGGCATACATCTCACGATTAATGTGATATTCCTTAGGTTTACAAAATAACCTCATACTAACGACTGTGGTATCGAAAATGGTTATAAACGTATTGGTGATAAAATACATCAACCGAAGCAAATTACTCCATAAATCAGATTAAATATCGATACTTAGTATAAAATTCATTAAGCAGGAACGATTAATTCTAATATTACAGCACGTCACGTTTAGATATAACTGAGAAAACGTAATGGTCATATTTAAGTAAAATGGTATTTATTTAACGTACTTTGCAGCTTTACTCTTCCTAGTATTCGTACAATCTTCTGAATAATCATTTTTGTTTCTGTGTATCGGTGAGTTCAGCAAATTAATCATACCGACCAATTTTATCTGATCAAAACTGAATGAACTTGTATTCTATTTTTTTGTTTACATTTGACACGTACAAATCGCCATGTCTGGTCATGGTATCACTAGTTATAAAAATATTATGTTCACAAATTCAGCCTTTAAACCATAGTAAGGATCAACCATATTAAAATGAATACACGGACGTCTGGTTCCGCTGTATCTTTCCTATCTTGTTCATGGTTATGGTTAATGTTTTGTAATCACGAAATGGACTTCCTTTTTGGTCAGTCAATTTGTGCGATGTGAAATCCGCGGCTTCCGGTGTTGTAACAGAATAATAGAGTAATCAATTTAGTTATTCAAACAGTAGCATAAGGTAATTATATTACCAAATATGTCTCTTTTATGGCGTTAACAAGTCAAACGTGCAGCTGCATTCTGTCTAAGGGTATAAACAATCTACAGGTTTCTGACATTATTCTTACCAACTACGGGGACGGTAACCAGAATAACAATTATAAACTATATCACATGCTTGTTAATTTTCTACTGGTACTAGAGGATGAGAAATGCGTCGCCAGTGATGCACCAAAATACATTGCTTCTTTTCAAAGCCTTGCATCGATATTTTGTCCTATGCATGGAAATAACATAAGCAAATATATTTGTACTGTTTTATATCAAAACAGATTTTATATAACATGGTACTTTCAAGTTGTTAAAATGGTATCGTGGTAAAATCCATCCGGTTAACACCAGGGTTTGTGAATATTTCTACAATATATATTAATGGGATTGGATTTAAACGAAGCAATCTTATTGTACTTAAAAAAATACGCCATCAAAATAAAAAGTTGAAGGTGTATTTCCTTTTTCTAACGACATAGATTGTCATTAAGAAATCCAAAATGGTATACACACACATTAACGAACATGCAACTTATCTGCATGAAGTGTATTATGTATTCTAATTTGTAATAAAAGCAATTATATGTCTTTGACTTTGTATTTACACGGAGCAATTTCTAAGAGGTCCTTACATGTATACATGCTTAAGGCGCTATAGTCTTTGTCGTATGCTTTCAGAAAAATCACCAACAGACTAACATTGTTTCAGGATAATCCAATGCGATAAGGAAACCGACAATGGTATTGCTTGTATCGATGGCTAATTGTTATATTGAACGTTTTGAAAACTTTTTTATTTATTTTTTCTTGGAACGAGCCAATTCTTTCGAAAATGCATGGTAACCAGTAATATAAGACTGCTGACAAAAATTAGATCGCAGATTTTTAAATTTATGTTCAAAAATTGATGTTTCATGCATTTTTCTTAAACCGCTAGTAACCGTAAGTAACGGTATAAGCCATAAAACATTAATCATCGAACGGAAATTAAGGCAATCTGCGATCTGATCTTTTCTCAGCAATATTTTTGCATTGGTTTGCAGATATTTACGCAATAATTCGTTCTTTAAGGACAAAACATAAAAATGTGGTAAAACGGTATATCTGTGAGAGTGCAGCTTAAAACTTTATCAAAATATGGTTTAACGGCACAGGGGTCAAGTCCAAATTAATACCAAACAAACGACACAACGCTACAAGTATCAAAATATCATCATTGTTAATCTTTGAAGAAACGGTATTAGCAAGGTCAGTAAAAATTACGCAATCACTCACTTCCGGTTTCAACCCGTTTACTGGCTTTCAAATTTACAGTTGCTCAAGCATTGAGTCAAACATGCAAGAAACAGACTTTATTGCAGTTATTCAAGTTACCTTAATGTGACATGAGTTGCCACGGCATTAAACTATTAGATACAGGACAAAAATACCGCAACTGAAAGTCAAAGTGATATACGCAATGCATGAAAACATTTTAGAAGCCCTAAGCATATGAATGTTCATGTGATTTTCTATAACAAAAACAAGGTCAGTAATAAATGGTAAGGGTGGCCGTGACAGGTTTGCATGACGTTTGGACCAAATAAATTTGTCTTTCTTATCAAAGGTTGTGACACACTATATCGTGTTGTTGTTTTTTTACTTGAATGCGGGACCGACAACCTGCGTCATGATTATGTATATAAAAGCAGTATAATATATGACTTTAATGTCAATGGTTATCTTTTAAAGATACTGCACTTGTATGTTGTGTTTTCATTAAAAATAAGATAATACAATATGTCTCACACAAAACCTGGGTTTATTCTTATACTCATGCCAAACCTAATTCAATAAGAGAATTGACAGTATTAAAGAGGACATATTGAACTGTAAAATGTAAATTATCCTCAATGAGGCTAATATACCACGTCCGTCGGCTTATTCGTTTCCGTTTCTAGAACAAAACAACATTCAACAGGAAATGAACAAACCTGGGAGAATTTAGCAGGAGACAGAGTGTAGTAAGTTGACACTTGGGAAGAAAGACAAAACTAAATAGGATTTTAAATAATGGAAAATACCTTGTTACATTTTTTACGACAGCTGCGAAATGGAGATATTTTCTAAATTGTGACTCATAAAGGGCTGGTTCAATGATTTCAGCATTAAGCGTACAGGAACAAAGGTGCAATGGACAGTGTGTGTGATATCCCGAAAAAGTGGTTTATTTAAGTATAAAATACAGCATTGTGATTTTTTTTCAAACTAAAAGGAGTATAAAACAGTATATGCTGAAAACGAAAGGTGCTGGATGCGCAACTTGAATACGCTAGTGCTAACTTTTTATTATAGTAAAAGACAAGGTAGTAGTAGTGGTAGTTGTAGTAGTAGTAGTAGTAGTAGTAGTAGTAGGTGGTGGTGGTTGTTGTGGTGGTGGTGATGGTGGTGGTTGGGATGGAGGCGGTGGCGGTGGCGGTGGCGGTGGCAGTAACAGTAGCAGTAAAAGTAGTATTATAGCAGTAGAAGCAATAGTAGAAGAGCTACAAGAGCAGTAGCAGTAGCAGAGGCAGTAGTACTGTTGCAACGAATAACTTATCAAATATTGTGCAAACAATTCAAGGCCGTATGTTTGTTGAACCTTGTATCTGTTGTATAAAGTGTCGACTAATTCAGTTACATAAAACTTAATAAAGCAGTATAATTGGATCTGCCAAGTTGTACTATTGAGACATTTGCCTAGCTGTCTAGCCTTTTTCTGCAGAAATGGCATGAATTTGCAGTCCTGATGTCTTAAACGTAATGCTTGCTGGACTTAGTGTATACGGTAATTCTGTTGAATGGAGTGATTTGCGTTCCAATGTAACTTAATTAGCCGAGAAAACTAGCAAATAACAATAAAATATGCAAGAAGAATTAGAAGAAAAAGAATAACAAATGAATAATATTTATAATAGCAGACATTCTATTTTGGAAACGAAGTGAGACGCGATTATAATAGAACACTAAATCATTCCTTTTGAGAGGAAACACGCAAAGACCTTATATGTAATTAACAGTATTGCATGCAGACTGTTGAATTAACACGAAATAATTTTCCATGGCTCAATTTTTATTGTCGCAATATTGTGATAACGATTATATGTAACAGAAGAACTACCAGTTAGCAACATCTTTGATCAGTAACGTATTCATTTGGAAACATACACATCGCTATTTTAAATATTTTTACTCAAACAAACAATAAAATATACTATGCATATAGAGTGCATAATATTTGAGTTTTTACCTAATATATCAAATCCAATACGACTGATAGATCTTTACGCAATGATATATATTTTTTTCCAAGAAATGCTTGACGACAAACGTGTTCAATAGCTAAACAATATGTGGAAGGTTTTCAACTTACATTTCATAGTTTAATCTAGGAGAGGTATATATTGTGTCATTATAAAAATATCCAAATCAAATTAAAACAAGACACTTAGTATTAACAGTTTGGGACCTCATATAGTGTTCATAATATTTGGTTCTATTCGTGTATTTGTCATTTCCGAACAGCTTTCATTGGGTTGGTTGGTTGGTTGGCTGAATAATACATCTTGACTAAATGTATAATGTACCCCTACTACCGCAAATTAATCGTTAAGACCAACAGAGCTAGCATGGGTTGAATAGTAAGTGTGATACTTGAATACAGTTTCAATTTTCGAAATTCGTAATATCGGTGTAACTGAAATATCGAATCAGCATTTGACATACTATTTATTGAACTATAAAACAAATATTGAACAAGTAGTAAATTATTTATTTGTAGCTAAAAAGTATTCCTTAGAATCACCCGCAAACGATACATGACCAGCTGTGAATGTTTAAAACAAATTATCTGAATTGTGAGAGTCCGATGCACATGGTTTCTTCACTCGATTGTATAGACACGTATAGATCTCTCGAAATTGTGATCTTCTTTGTATTAACCAAATAATCTCTGACCAACAACAATTATTGTGACAGAGTCTAGTCAAGCAAGTATCCCCGTTCATTATCATTATAGTCTAGATTAAGTACACATAAAATTACGGGATAAAACACGACCCAGACACAAAATGTAGGAATAAAATAAGCTTGATAGGAAACAGATCATGACAGTCAAGCAAATGTGACAGATAATTTGGGTAATTTTAGCAATTGATATACCGTATTGAAGGAGTCTACAACTCAACAGTGCAGCTACCTACTGGCTCAAGGATCAAAACATCTTCAAGTTTTTAAAAGACATAAACAATTTTCTTACCGACAACAGCGAAGTAGCTATAAACTATCCAAGCCTGGTAAGTTATATGATATGTTTACGACATGAGTCTACGTAAGCATTACAACACATAGATTGTCCACAGAATGTTATGTTGAAAGTGCCTTTGAAAAAACATCAACAACAAAAACGGAATGTATATAAGTTCCGATGTTGTTTTTTTCAGGAAACGAAAGATGTCGCCATTTGGTTCATTCTGAAAAAAATAAATGTTTGTGTCGTGCAATTTCAACAATACATATGAATGAGACGTAACTTGCACGACACATTTCTATACGAACTGAATGAATGCGCCATCAAAATAACACATGCACAGCGAAGAATACGTTACTTTTAAAATTAACGAAAGTTTTGTAATCAGTAAGAAATATTGTGAAACGAACCCAATTAAGGTATCCGTTGTACAAATTATGTGACCTGAAAATGCATGCTAACTAACTTCTTTCACAACTCGAAAGGTTGATATGAGTGGAGGAATGCGTATGTACAAAATAAAGAAGTTAGTTGCCTTAGATATATTGCAAAATACGTTATTTCATGCCCAATTCCTGTAGTAACGAATACAAACTACAATAACTTTGTATATACTGATTTTTTGGTTACTTATCTTACATTATTAACTTTCAAATAATGCAAACATAATATTGTGTTACCTGTTTTCACATTGAGCATTATTGCAAATGGGTTAATAAAATGACATTCTTAACTATAAAACGAAAACCTTTAGCAAAATGCAACTTCTCTGCAATAGTCGATTACATATGATGATACGAATTGATTATTCTACCGAGGCATTTCAAGATATCGGGCAAATGTATGAATATGAAATTTAAGAAAAGACGACCAATTTTGTTTTTAAAATGACGCTTTATGATTCGGTAAACTAAGTTAGATCTGTTTTATTGCTGTATATCGTAAAACGTAATCACTACAGTATGATATAAACTTAGATACCTCATACCTACATTTTAACTTTATTTATAAAAGTATTAAATGTGTGTCCAGAAATGTCAACAAATTAACAAGAAAAAAATTGTAAAATGCTTTTTCTAGTGAACTGTAATAATCCTTGCGAAGATTAGATCTAATTGTATTTTTTGTATTTTTTATATTGGTTACGTACAGGCTAAATGAATTTCAATAAATTAATAAATCATCTTGTTTCCTTTGGCATTCCTTAGCTGATGTTTTCATTTAAGTGATTTGGAAATTAGTTTTATTTGATTTAGCGACTATGACAAGTAATAAACTAGAATTGTAACATCGTTCGTGTGATAACCCACATGCTAAAAGGTCAGAGTAAAACAGCAGCAAATTACTAATTCCCTGCAATAGCTGACATTCAATTACCCAAACGAAGTGAGGCGCGTGTAAAACAGAACCTCGTGTGGTTTAAGGAATTAACGTGACATACATGTTATTTATAAAGAAAGTACACACAAATCAGCTAACAGTCTTGCAATACTTTAGCTGAAATTGTTTTAAAGGAACGAGTTTATACGATACATTTTAGAACATGAATTTTCATTGCGTATTTTCCAATTACAAAATAAAACAATATGAGAACCGTTTACGATATGTTCAAAACACGTGTTGACAGAAATTGGTCCTTTCACATAGGGCGCGTATGTCTCGTTTTACTTTCACTTTCGTTTTCGGACTTCCGGGTACATCACCGCCATTTATGAAAATGGTGTATTGTTATGCTATTGGCTGTACGCATCGCACAGGGGCAGACAGGCTTGTGGACTCTACAGGTTTCCGACTAATGACAAGGACAGAAAGAAATGGATTGACAGATGCAGGTAATTGCAAAATCTTTGTCTACAAACACTAATTGTGACTAAATAATGTTCATTTTGTCAGTCGATCAGACGATGTTGCTGACATAAATGACCTTTGCTATTTATCACTGTTCATCAACAGTTGAATTTAAGATACACGATATGTTGTGTACTTTTTCCATGCTGATTCACCAATAGTGTGAATACTACGAGATAACGAAGGTAAAACTGATTAAACAGAACCGTCGTCTATCTGTTATATCATTACCCAACCCATCTCAATTAAAGAGATACGTTCATATATTTGTAATGTACAGTATGGTGGCAAGATCTTATAAATTTTCATTGAAAAGTGCATTTTGTTACTTGATTCAGTTACTTTACTTAATTGTATTAACAAAAACTTAAAAGTTACTGACAGAAGTGAGATACTCAATTGTATCTAAATGTGTATGGCCTAAAATCCACACGTCATTTATTGATGTAGTGACAGTACTGGTTGAGTTGTATAACCTGAGCAGTTTATGTCTTGCTATTGTACAGTATATCTATATTTAAATAATTGTTCTTACAAGGACGCCTGATCACTTTTTAAATGTTCAACTGCTCGGATTGTCCCAGTATTTTCAATAGTATGATTATAAACGTATTCATGACAACATTTCAGACGAGCAGACAGGCCATATAACAGCAACGACCGGGTATGTAGCTGTCATTTTGTTGATGGGAAGAAGGAGAGTGGTCCAACCATCTTCAGCTTCAGTAAAGATGTTGGCAGCTTTCCAGACCTACTAACCCCAACAAGGTAAATTTAATGAATATGTTGTGTAGTGTTATTGTTTTAAAACTTTTCACAGCTTATGCTAGACAGAGCTTCCTTGTACGATAATAACACTATTTGTTGTTCAATATCCTTAAAAAATCATAGTCACTGTGATTAATATCACAATCATAATGTGCTTTTTAGTAGTTTCAGTATGATTAAAATAATTAGACTACAGTTACTAAATTGCAACAAGGTCTGTAATTGTTATTTGAAATGATATTTATACATTTCATTTATTTATTAATTTTTTATCCAGACGTAAAAAACGCAAGGTGGAAGAGGCTGTCGAACCAGAAATTGACGTGCCTCATACAGCCACTGGCAGCAACCATGACCATAGCTACATAAAGCAGCCATTGTCATAAATGGATGATATGGAAGGCTCTACAGCGTGTTCAAAATCTGGCACATTTTTTAGTATTCATACAAATATTACAGACTCAAAAAAGAACGCGGTCAATCCAGAGATCAAACCCAAGATCCCCTTGCAATACAGATGCTCTTACAAACTGAGCTAACCAACCTCAATAAGTTTCATACTCTCTGACCAGTACTATGTCCTGAACCATTTGAACATACATGAAGACAAACTTATTTTTGCTGAATATATTATTTCATGTGAATTGTCACAACAAAATTCAAAAATCAATCCCTGCATCATTACTTTTATGTTGTCCTTTACTTTGTCCACCATTTACAAGTATATTTTAATAAATTTACTTTATATAAAATGTTCCAATTTGTAATTAATATTCGTTTTTCTTATTTTTTGCCATTCCAGGGGCATCTTGGACAAAAACATTTTACTCCCAGGTGTCATTGGCAGTTTTAGTTACTTTTGTCATACAAAATGTTTCAGTTGCACAGCTGGAGGAGCAGATTGCAGAGTTAGAGAATGAAATCAAAACTCTTAAACTGTCGAAACCAAGGCTGACGCTGCAAGATATAATTCATGATACAGATAAAGTAAGTTTGTTTACTTCAAGAGGATTTGTTCAGTGACATATTAAATTTATTTAATCAAGTGAACATCAAAAGTAATATTTTCACGAGTGAAAATGGGAAATGTTTGTGTTGACAATATGAATTAAGATTGATATCTCGATGAAACAAAACAATTGTTTTTATCATATGGTCAAAAGGACATTTACCAAATGATAAATATATAAATAGTATGAATACATATTTTGCCTTTAAAGTACTTAAAGTACCTCTTATTGTCAAAACAAGTGTGTTGTTTACATTGGTCATAAGCATTTTTACTTTTTGACAGATACTCAGATTTCATATATTGATATGTCTACTGAATGCCCAACATCATTTATCTTAACATAATATACAACAGTCGCATGGAATTAACTGATATATTGTTTCACTGTTTTGCAGATGCTGTTGTACACGTCATTCCCAACAGATGTTTTTCAAGTGCTGGCGAGCATGGTTCAGAGAATGGCCCCATTCAACTATTATGCTGGTTGGACAGTCACATGCTTTAGCATTCAGGATCAACTTCTGATGGCTTTTATGAAACTAAGGTTGAATTGTAAGGACCTAGATTAAGCTGTCCGGTTCAATACCAGCAGGGCAACTGTGTCTAACGTTATCAACACCTACATATCTGTATTGCATGAAATACTACATGATGGTGTTTTAAAGGCAGTAGGAATTCCAAGCCAGCTGAAATGCAAAGGCTCCATGCCAAAATCATTTGAAGATTTCACCTCTGCTAGAATCGCTATGGATGCTACAGAAATCATACTAAATGTGCCATCAGATATGAACAGCCAGTCGCTGTCTTACAGCAGCTACAAAAGCAGACACACTGTTAAGGCTGTAACCTGTGTTGCTCCAAATGGTGCACTTGTTTACAGTTCAGATTTATATCCAGGTTCCACATCTGATGCTACAATAGTCGAACATTGTCATATTTTAGACCAGCTTCAGCCTGTGATCAAATTCTAGCAGACAAAGGATTTAATATATTTGATAAACTTCCAGCTGGTGGTTTCTTTAAATATTCCACCATTTTTATCCAGTAAAGGACATTTTACTAAGGAAGAGGCTGAATTGTGTTTCAAAATAGGAAGAAGTAGAATCCATGTTGAAAGAGCAAACGAAAGAATAAAACATATGATATTTTAAATCATATCCCTGCTCAGTATAGACATTTGTCAACCAAAATATTTCAACTATGTTGCTGTTTGGTTAACCTTCAGGCACCATTATTGAAGGAAATTGCTGATAAATATGAGATTTTGGAGTGAAACATATTAAACAACTTAATGAAAAGATCTTTCTTTTACTTCAGTTTGTGTCCTGTGCATGATAGTCAAACACCACCTGTATGAAATTTTAAAAAAAACGGTATTATATTTATGACAAAAAAATGTAACACACCAAATTTCTGTTCATAAGGTCAAATTAAAAACGAGAAAAAAGATAAATTGTGCATACGCCATGTGATACGGTTTTTTGTACAAAAAGAGTTTCTGTAATAATCGCAGGACTTCCCTTTTGTTTAAAATAATTGATTCAATTAACAAATTTTCAAACTTTAAAATAGTTTTCAAAGATGACAGAAATTTGTTAAGGCATTGTTTGATAGTTAACATTGAATGTGATACACACTACTCAATCTCTTATCTTTTATCATGGCACAGTGTCAAACTCATTTTCAGTGTCAG
This sequence comes from Mya arenaria, assembly GCF_026914265.1. Classification (NCBI taxonomy): domain Eukaryota; kingdom Metazoa; phylum Mollusca; class Bivalvia; order Myida; family Myidae; genus Mya; species Mya arenaria. The sequence goes on from NC_069136.1 coordinate 43,332,112, forward strand.
CTATTACAATAGTACATTCATCATTTTCATGAAGAAAATAAACTCAATAAAGTATATCTTCATTTAAGAGATGGTAAAAATGTCAAAATGTAAAAATCAATCATAGAAGACATATTAATTGCCCAAGAATTGTCTTTAAATATTCTAACAATTTGCGTGTCTTTCGTTGTCCAAACAACCAAATCACAACACTGAGTGCCAGTAATATGAAGCTGTCCCTGAATTTGGTGCCAGTAGTCATGTGAGCGTTTCAAGCACATCCTGCCATCTGGAGATAAGTCTGGAAAAAAACAAAGCCGTCTTTTGATCATGTCTTATGAACAAAAAATGCTTGTTTCATTTTTAGTTAAAATGATTATTTAAAACTGCACTCTCACAGACTGACAGTTTTGACCTCTTGTTTGGTCTCAGAATCAGCTGATTTTGGAATCAATGCCTTCATTTCAGTCATAAGAGATAACTCACTATAGAACATATCTCAATTGGTTGGAAAACTGCCGAAAATTTCATTTCTCTTCGAGCAATATTAACGCTTATAGCCATAGTACATCAATTGTGAAAACGTAAATATGAAAACTGCGATCTGCTCTTTTGTCAGCAGTCTTACATCACTCGTTTCCTGGCATTTAAATGCAAAAATTGGCTCATTCCAAGACAAAACTAAAAAAAAATCAAAAAATCAATCTGTGACAATGCAGTTGTAGGTTAAATAAATAATAGTAGTTGATAGTTAACTGAAATATAATGGTATAAGCAACCAGCATCAACATCTTCCATCAAGCGATAAATCAAGTTAACAGTTTGTGATATGTGTTTACAGTTTATGTCCACCTTTTTCTGTGTCAACAATCCAGAGATAAAATTATCATTTTTCACTTATATTGAAAATCATCTTAGAGAATAAAATGAGTGAAAATACCTATGTAGAAGTCTTTGTTTGAATGGCATGCCTGCGTAATAGTCATGTCCTTGGCCGAGAAAGGGCACTTCACCTCGATGATGTCTGGTGACATTGCTGGCTGTTCCTTCTCTTGAAGGTGAACGCGGCCACAATAATCCCCTTGAACAAACTCATCAGGTGAAGCCCCAAGGATGCCTGATTCATGAAGCCAAATGCCTGTACAAAATTAGATACACATAAACAGTCATCAGCCACAATATGGTTTAACGACACTGGTCAATTAATGAATGTACCCATACTGGGGCTCAAATCACAAACCTCTTGATAACAAGGTTGATGCATTACACAGAGAGCTAAATCTCTACTTGTTTATTTATCAGCAAACTACAAATATTAAACTTCAATACTTTACAATCAAACATTATCGACAATAATACATAGACTAGTGATTCTTGAATATAGCAAGCACCATTAACAGTATTATACTCATTTTCATCTCAATACAAATGTAATATACATGAAGGTCAATGAAAAGTGGTGGGAACTTAAAATGTTCATTGAAATGAGCTTTGTAACACAGATGAAGATGAATCCAATTTTGAAATTAATTATTCATATCACATTATCATTTGTGCATTGTGTAATATATTAACATGCAGTAACTGGTTGATGTCATTAGGTACCAAATCACATTAAAACGTACAAAACTTTATAGTACCTTACAGCATTAAGCATTTTCAATAATTAGTATCATTGGATATTTTTCATGAATCAGAAAAAAAAGACATTTAAATATTTACCAGTTTGTACCAATGTCACACCTCCAGTTCTGCAATATGCATCTAACCCATTTTTCTCATGAGTTATCCCCCACTGGATAGGCGCCCTCTTCTGAAGATTGTAGGCGCTCAGTAGCCGTTTCTTCAGGGATGCACATAATCTGTAAATACATTATCAAACTTAAGTGACATCACACATGTTATTAACAGTTGTATATAACTGAATACAAAGGTTATTGCTATCATAATGCTTGGATAAAAGGGTAAAATAGTAATAAAGATAGTTTTACAAGAGACCAATTGCTTAGTTTATCATCCATAGCTTTACCGATTGCGTTTGGAAGCAGCAATTATTTGTCCAAAGTTGGAGGCAGTGAATCGCAGCTTTCTGGTGGCTGCCCAAAGGGAGTTTTCCCTCTGCCCGGTTGTCATGAAGGCTATCTGGGTGATCTTCTCTCGGGACAGAACAAGTGATAGCCTAAAATATGTGCGTGGATCTTCTGATGAAAGGTATCCTTCGCTGACTAACACATCTTCAATCAGTGGTAATGGAAGTTGTGGCGGCTTGGGTTCCTCCAGCAGAATCCAGTGTAAAGCTACAAGTAGATAGTAAATAATAAATTTCATTAATTAAAGGAAAATTGCAAAAGTTAACTATTATATAAATAACATGCATACAATGCAAAATCGTGTGAATAGGTTTATATCATTATTTTACAAGATCCTTGTGTATCAATATTAATTTAATTATTATACTAAACATTATTATTTTGTCATTTGCAATTTCAGCAAATTTTATCAAAGTTTAGACCAAATATTTTGAGTGCAGAACATTTTTTATCAGAAGAAACAAATGAAAGTATCAAAATATGGTAAATAATAAAAATGACAACGTCAATGAACAGACATATTATTCAATCCCAACTGTACAACAGTAACAAAAATCAACATTTAAATCCAACAATTTCGCAACCTGTGAAACGCCCTAACTGCCCTAGGCAGTTATATAGAAATGATCTGTCGTCTGCTGTGACAGTCCTCTTAAGAGCCCTGGATAAGAACATTTTCAACAGACATCGATACAGACCTCCAGCTTTTACCAGACCAAAGTTTTTTTTGTCAACTTGGTTCTTTGCTGTTGTAAAATAGCCAAGTTTTTTACCAGTCGTGCTCAAATCATACCAAACATGACTGATGGGTCAGGCAGTATCTGCAAATTGTGGTATTTAATGTTAAATGTTCTAGTTAATCAATAAAATTTATGTTAGCATTTCATATTAATAATGTAATTATAATATTTTTACCTGTACTCTTGTTGCCTTGGGGGATATAAGTCAGTCATTGTAACTGTAGTCTTTGGAGGTGCTGACTTTGGATGTTTGAGCCAACTGCATTTTATATCTGTTTTGCTAGCTCTCTTGTACCTGCAAACAAATCTACCAATGATGACCACATTTGAACAACATTTAAGAAGCATTTATTTTACTATTGGAGACATATTATTGTATTTCAAATGATAAATCACTGCTATGATTTCCGTTCAACACTAAAAATGTATTTTTAGTCTCAATTAGTAATGTTCATATAGCCTTAGAGTAAAATAATCTGTATTTTGTCCCAGATATAGCAAAGAATAATATCATTGAAAGTTAAGAGCTTTTTACGTGTACATATGGATATTTCGGATAAAAATTTAATTATATTAAAAATATATATCACACCTGGACAAAAAGTGATTAAAATATTTACCCAAACAACAAGACTGCTGCTACATGATGGCATTTATACTCAGCCATAGGGCATTGGCAACGTGTAGACTGCACTGCATCATTGTTTTCTTGCTCTAGGAATATCTGGGGGAAAACACAGAAGAGCCTACTATAAATGTAATACATACTATATAGGGTGATTTTAGCATTACTAAATTTCATAGAGAGAGAGAGGGAGAGAGAGGGAGAGAGAGAGAGAGAGAGTATATATATTTACTCTCTATATATACGTATTGGATAGGAAAGCTTGCAAATAATTTGCTTCTGCCCCCTGTGTTTTTTTTTCTGTCAACTGTCAAATATGTTTTCATCTATGTTTAAATATGTCGATGAACAATAAAAAAGTAAATATTTGATAAATACACAATATTGTATAGATGCATAAGGGTAATCATATATACACATGAATGGACAGGTGTACTTCACCCTCAAACTCAATCTTAATTGTTGTTTTCCATCCAAATGGACATTTTATTGCATTTCTTCTCCAGGCAAATATTCTGTCATATGGGCCAATTTCTCATCATTGACCGATTGCTATGTCATTTCGCTAAATTCAACTTGATCCCGTGTTGCCTTTTTGCAAGCAAGGGATGTTACATACGTGGTTTCGTTTGTAGAACATATACACATATATTATCATATGAATATAGGAAATCTAACTGCACATTAAATTTCATGAGTCCAACAATCATGTATTTGTCAAATGTTTTATTTTCTATGAATGGCTTTGAAAGTAATTTCGTAGAAGGGTCGGCGCAAAGGAAATTTGATATTAACTTTTTTCGCGCTAGATTTTAGCAGTATACCACAAATATTATAGATTTTAAATGGACTCAGTGTTTTATCAGCAGCATAAGTGGTGTAAAAAGAGATTGGCGCATATGGTGTCTTCACTGCTCAGAAATAATTTATGTGTTCTATTGTGGATGTTGCCATATATAAATCGCTTTGTCTGACGATTATTTCCTGTTTTGTCTAGTATAATCCGCCTTAAAAATCCCGCTTGGTATTGGTGTAATCAATATGTCCTAATAAGGAACTCAAACAGCTTAACGTGGTTCTTTTATTACACAATATATCTAGGTAATGGCGGTTAGAACTGCCATTGTCGCCAGATTTAGGGAACGGTAAGTCTATAGGTGTCTGAGAAGACAAGCAATTATTTTCTTACCGATTATAACGACGGGTACTGGAAAGGTAGATAAGCAACTTTAAACTGTCCAGTCACTGATAACTTACTTCCGGTGCCAAAGTATGCGGAATGAGTATGTTGTGTTTTTTCTGATAGCTTTTCATCTCTCAAACCGTTGTTGATTTTTTTGTTTTGACATGGAAATAGCCTATGAAAGCAATATAATTTTATGTACTGTTATGTGTTGGCATAAATGGCTTTTTTCAAAATTAATCGCTGCTGTCTATCAAAGAATCTATTGTTATTTACTAGGTCTGTAAGTAATTCATTGTTAAGATCCATTTACTTGTAACCGTTCTGATGGGGTATAATGCATGGACAAAATAATGTAATAAACTAAATTGTAGACTCAGTATAGTTAAGTCTCGAACGGACACAGTTACATACGAATTCAAAATGGCGTCACATGGCAGTGGTGCTCCAACTAAAAAAAACTAAGAAAAAATTATTCTTGTTAAATTCAAGATGCCATTGATTTTTTGCCAAAGATAATAAGGTGAGACCTGTGAACATCATATGCCTGTGAACATTATATGTGCAAATTTTGAACTTCCTTTTTGTTTGAAAAAATTGCGCGCTCTTGCTGCCATGTTCTTACATGTATGTCTTTACTTACCTATACATATGAAACTGTTGCTATTGCTGCATTTTGTCGGACTTTTTTCCATTCATCATTTAATTTTGTATTTAAGTTTGTATATTTAAGTTTGTACATGTATATGTTTTGGATTCACGAATAAAGACATTTCAAACCTCAATGTCCATTCAATGCTTTATAAAAATGTAATGTATGGAAATATCCAACAGGATCACTTACTTGATAACTTATTTGTGAATGCAATATATGCGCTAAATTTAGAATATACTTTCAGTTTTGTTGAAAGTTTTGTAATTGCAATACATGCATTTCTTTTATTATCCTGTGTGTTAAATATTTCGAGAGAGTAAAGAGAAGTTATTTGTATACAGATACGCGTTGTTTAAACTTCTAAAACATACTGGGTCTTTACAAAAGCCACGTGATATAAAAAATAATTTTGACTTTTTCCGTGCTAAATTCAGAATATACTCAGTTTTGCTGCATATTTGTTATTGCAATAAATCCAGTTATACTTTTTTCATACTGGGAGTTAATTCTTTTTAGTATATTAAGCGAGGTCATTTGTATATGCATAAACTTAGATAAGTTAATATTTACGAAACTATATAATATTTCGGGCCTTTAGAAGCATTAAAATTTTAACATGCACTTATTCATACAGATGTAAAAAAATAAACCTTTCTATTGGAAGGCATGACAAAAAGGTTACTGTGAATGATGTTAATTTCTAAAGAATACATGTGTACATGCATATTTTACTGTTCAATATCTTATACAGATTTCTTTTAGTATATTCCTGATTTAAGCAGGGCTGTTGAATGGAATAAAATTTATACTGTTAACATGATGTTTGTCAAATTCATTTATCATTTCAAACACTTTAAGGTATTTTTAAAGCTTTAAGAGCTTTAAGAGCTCATTGTTTAGATTATTCTGCTGTATTGGTTTTAAAGATAGCAGTATTTGTCTTTGTCTTTAAAATCTAACCATCACATTTTTTCTTATTTAACATTTTGAAAATGTTTAGGGTCATGTTATTTTTGTAGCAAACAAAAAGGAATATATTCTGTATTTGTACTGAGATGTTTTGCAGAGTTGCTTGGCTACAAATTCATTTACAATCAATAATTTATTCAATTTTTAGGGTTAGGGATCTTTTCGTTTCATTAATATTAGTTATTGAGTATTTCATTATCATATTTATATGGAATTTCGCCCATTTAATTCTTGTAAATAATGCAATTATTTCTGATTGTAATATTCTGCTGTGCGGTTTATATTGTTGTGTGATATTTTTTAATTATTTTCTGGTTGTTACAATTTATTCTTATGCGTTTTTGTACTTTATCTCAAATGCACAGTTGCTCTATTTGAGTTGAAATGAGTATGACTAATCAAAAATTGATGTTTAGTATAATGCATAATATATAATGTAAACTATACAATATTATTGTAGATGTAAGTGTATATAAATTGTATAAAAAAATTACTCCTAGTATATTTTACTTAGTCAATAAATACTTCAATATTTAACGTGTATATCATACACGTATACTTCAAGCCCCTTCTAAAGGCAGCGCATTAATTCATATTATTCATGTTTTCTTTGTGTGTTTTATTTTAACTTATTACCATTACTGTTTGATTGTGATTACGTGATTGTTACAATTGCATTATAATACAAAGACATCATTTGGCCGAACAAGATATCTTGACTAAATGTAAATTGTACCCTTACTACCGCAAATTAGTCGTTGCGACCGACAGAGCTAGCTTTGGTTGAATAGCAGGTGAACTGTAATACAGTTTCAAGTTTCATAATTCATAATATCGGTGTAGTTGATACTTCGATTCAGTAATTCGGAAACTATATATTTGCACTATACAACAAATAGTGAACAAGCAGTAAATGGACCATTAATTTGCAAACATTTCTTAGAATCATCCGCAAATGATTCTTGGCCTGGTTATTCAAAACAAATGATCTGAATGGTGTAAATGGTCGACGCACATGGTTTCTTCTCTTGTTTAATATGGGCACATATATAAATTTCGAACGACAGTTCTTGGGACAGGGACACAGAAAGGATATCCTGTCAAGCAATTATTCCCATTTATCCGCATTACCGTCTAGACTAAGTACACAGAGAGTAACGCCAAAAAATGACTCAGACACAAAATTCACACATTGAATCAGCATGACAGGAAACAGGTCATAGAAGTCAAGCAAATGTGACAGAACATTAGGGTAATTTTAGTAATGGATACATCTTATTGATCGAGTCTGCAACCCACACATGCAGCCACCTACTGTCCTAATGATCGAAACATCTACAGGTTTACGAAAGACATATGTAATTTTCTTATCTACTTAGGCGAAACATATATACACTTTCAAATGCTGGCTAGTTATATGATGATACTTACGACATGAGTCTATGAGTCTATGTTAGCCTTAAAACACATGTGTTTGCAGATTCAAATGTTGATTGTGCCTTTGACAATAAATAAACCACAACAAAAACGTGATGTATAATATATAAGCATGCTTTAGTTCCGATGTGATTTCTTTACTTCTTCAAAAAAAAGATGTGACCATTTGGTTCATTCTGATAAACAACAACACTACAAAAAATGTGTCATGCAATTTCAACAGTACATATTAATGAGACTGAACTGGCACGGCAGATTTCTATACGAACTGAACTAATGCGCCATCAAATTAAGACATTCAAAGTGCAGAAGTCGCAACTTTTGAATTTAACGAAAGGCTTTTAATCAACAGATTATACAGTTAAACAAACTTATGCAAGTAAAATTACACTTATAGGCTATAACAGAAAAAAATGTTGTTTTTCCCTAGTAAATTGTTATAGTTCTTGCGAAAACTCACTCTGAATATTTCTTTATTTTACGCATTCCTTAGCTGACGTTGTTGTTCCAATTATATGGAAATTCTTTTTATTTGATTTTGCGACCATGGCAAATAATACAGTTGTACTGCTACAACATTAGCCAAGACAACATGCGTTCGCGTGATAACACACATGCGTAAAAGGTCAAACAAACGCAACAACAACTAACTATCCCTGCAATAGCTTTCTTTCAATTACCGAATCGAAGTGAGACGTGAGTAAAACAGAACCATGAAGTTTTAGAAATTTACGTGACATACATGTTATTTTAAGGGAAAGTACACAAAATCAGCTAACAAACATGGCATATTTAAGCTGAACGTATTTAAAAGCAAACGAATTATAACGGTTTATGTTATAACATAACTATTTGCCAAAAAACAAACTCAATATAAGAATCGTATATTATATGTTTTAAAAACATGTTGACAGAAATTGAAACCTTCACAATCTCAAGGCAACCGATAATTATCCTTGCGAGTAAACATTCCCGCGAAACTTATCTCGTTATTTTCATAATAACATGGGAACTAGACATATATCACAATAAATTTGTATTTACAATTTCTGTATAACAGATAATTGTTGTCTGAGACACATTATTATCGAAAAGATCTTAAATAAACATTATTGCATGACAACTGTCGATATATAAACACAAAGATATATCAAAAACGAATCTGTTTAGTCTCCTAAATAATTGTTGTCGCGTTTTTGCCATAACAAAGAAACGTTGCAGAAGTGCTAAATGTTTATTCCACGGCCATTTGCATGTCCTTTGAGCCTTTGTATAGAAGCGAAAATTATTTTTTTTGAACAACATTCATTTAGTTACACGTATGCACTTTTGACACTGACGTCTAGATCGATCATTTTCCGTTTGCTGTCTGGTGTTTTCAAACAGTAGCCATGACTTGTACTTGATAATACCGGATAGTTTCGCGAAGTTTGAGGATCGAAAAGTATTTCTTTATGGTCAGTCAGAGAGATTGAAATCCGCTAAGGACGCTTAATTTAAACATTTCTATTTTACAACGATTGTGAAACAAGTTATTACAACATTATATAATCACTCTCGTTGTCACGACTTTATGCAAGAGTGTGGTCTTATGTTGTGGAGAACCTGGAGAAAACCCACTTGTCCAGATCGGTGACAACCAAACTTACATGAGCCTAGCCGGGAACCGAACCTGGGTCGCCTATAAAAAGCGAGTGCGCTATCCACTGCGCTTACCAGACAAACTTTAGAGCGCTGAAGCGTGTGCGTCTGGCTGTGCACTATTTCATCCAGTGTCGTATTGCAGTAATCAGTATGTCTTAATAAGGAACACAAACACTTAAACGTGGTATTTTATTACACAATTTATCTTGTTAATGGCTGCTAGAAGTAACAACTGCCACAGTATTCAGCCTTAGGGAACGCCAAGTCTACAGGTGTCTAAAAAGACAAGCGATTACTTTCTTACCAATTATAACGATAGGTGCTGGATAAGCTAGATAGGCAGCTATAAACTGTCCAATAACCGATAATTTAGGTCTGGTGAAAAAGTATGCGCAATGACTCTGTTTTCTGTTGTTTTTCCCATAGCTTTACATCTCTAAAACCGTTGTTGAATTTTGCTTTTGACCCGGAAATGGCCTATGAAAACATTATATGTACTGTTTTGTGGTTACATGCATGAATATTGTTATTTATTAAGTCTCCACTTAATTTATTGTTCAGATCCATTTATTTGTAACCCTTCTGATATTGGAAATAATGCATGGACAAAATAATGTAATAAACTTCGACGCCTTGCTGTCAATTTGGGTGACCTCAGAACTAGAAGGTTGAAAATGGGCTTTCTAGCGCCATTGGTTCTGCTACCTTTTATTATAATATAGGTGCTGCGGTAAAACTTTTCAAGCTTTTTTTGGAAACCGATCATCATCATCATTATTATTATTATTATTATTATTATTATTATTATTATTATTATTATTATTATTATTATTATTATTATTATTATTATCAAATGAAAAGTAAAGCCTAAACAAATGGAATCGAACAAAATGTCGCGACAATATTGACATGATTTATGATTTAGTTACCATTCAGTTTGTATCAACAATAATTGATAACATAAATAAAAATATTATTGATTCCCTATCGTAGGAATTTATATGCAATATTATGCAATTATGTGCACTTAAGGCAAGATCACTGCATTTAACATTCATAACTAGCACGTACGTGATTTAACCTTCGGAACAGGATAGTTGCTATAATTCTCATATGACCGCCGTTTTAGACAGACGAACAATGACCAATATGACCAAATATTTTACGGTTATGACACGACAAAGAGGTTGTAAAGCACGTTTACGCTTAATCGTGGGCTTCTTGCTGTGCACTACTTTATCCAGGTCTGAGTTCAGTGCGCACATTGAATTGTAGGCACGATAGCAAATTTTAAAACATATGCGAGTATCAGTTTGACTACTTATACGTGTTAAAAGTGAACAACAAAGGACATTTAAAAATAACTACTTCTTTACATGTAAGAGTAGCTACACATACAATATATTCCGTACTCGTGGTGTTTCTAATGTCACAGAACACATATCCGGTAGTGATATACCCGTTATGAGTTGGTCTTTGAGTGAGAGTGTCATTCCGGCGTTAAGGGTCGATAGCAAAACAATATTACTCTTGTAAATTGTAAATGCATTTAACAATCAAATACATTATATTAAAATGAACTCCCTTTGACTTTCTCAGACTCTTTCTTGTAATCGAAAATGTATTCACTTTTTAAACATGTAACAATTGTATAATAGTTGTTGCTTACAGCGCTCGCTGTTCAATTTTACTTCAAGGCATTCCATTAGGCATGTACAGAACGGCATCGAGACGAATATATAAGCAATGCTCAGTTTTTAATATTTATATGAAAAACCTACAGAAACAAGAACAGTATACGAAGGTTTTAACATAAACCTCTTTAATGACACAGGGTAAACGCCAAGCCTATCAAAGGGTAATTATGTCGGGTTTGCTTTTCCGGCACGGCATTTGAACATTTAATCATATTTGATAACTACCAAGTTCAAAATAGATATGGCAAGAAAGAGACAAATTAGGGTATAGATAAAACCATGAGTTATTATCTATTGACAAAATTTTGTTTCTATATGAGGCAATCACCTTGAAAAATAAACAGTTTCTTCTTAATTACACAATATTCTGTCTATTACGAAACCTTGTTTTATCTGATTTTTTACTAAGTACATATACGATAAAAAGATACCTTAACAAAGGCAAACATTATACGGTAGAAATTTAAATGATCATAGATGACGTTAATATAATACTTAAATCGGCTTAGTGAACAACTTTAGTAGTAGTAGTAGCAGTAGCAGAAGCAGTAGCAGTAGTAGTAGTAGTAGTAGTAGTAGTATTAGTAGTAGTAGTAGTAGTAGTAGTAGTAGTAGTAGTAGTAGTAGTAGTAGTAGTAGTAGTAGTAGTAGTAGTAGAAGTAGTAGTAGTAGTAGTAGTAGTAGTAGTAGTAGTAGTAGTAGTAGTAGTAGTAGTAGTAGTAGTAGTAGTAGTAGTAGTAGTAGTAGTAGTAGTAGTAGTAGAAGTAGTAGTAGTAGTAGAAGTAGAAGTAGTAGTAGTAGCAGCAGCAGCAGCAGAAGCAGAAGCATTAACAGTTAAACCGGTTTCTATTTACCGTCATAGAACTTAAAATTTAAATAGATTTCCTTAGCCTTATTTCCACAAAACATATCATATAAGTAAGACTTTGACCTTTTTCTGTTAAATCGTAAATTACTGTTTTTCTACTGAGCATCCCTACAATAAACTTTGGAAAGAACCAATATGAATACTCAAGTTGAGAGGTGTTCATCATTTCCAATCAGTTATTACGTTGCAATATAAAACACTTTATTTTTTGGCAAGATTAAACGTCTTTATTTATTGTATCCTAATTAACAGACCACACAGCTAATGTGATGCCAGCAGATCAAGCTTTCGTTTAATATTTTACAGCTGTAATACTGCCAAGCAGTTTCAAGTTTTATCTTTTATTGGTAGTATCGATGTTATAGAAATTCGGAATAAGCATTTGATAAGTACATTTAAAGATAATGACAAAATGAAACCAAGTGAAACAATGGCAAGCCATGTAATCAAAAGTAATTCCTAATTAAAATGACCTACTGATATATCCTTGTAACCAATTGTACAAATTATAATAAGATATCAACAGGTTATTCTTGTCTAGTTTACACAAGTTGATGCTTTGTTTTTGTCATATTATTCTTATCAGTCTTCGTTTGCGTTTTTTGCGATTTTAGCTATTGACCCATACATAAACATTTTGGTAAACTTTTTTCATATCAAAGATCAAACCAGGTTTGTACGATTAGCTGCTGATCTTTTACTTTACAGGGAACGAATATCATGAAACAATATCCAACTGTATGAAAATGGATTTTATTTATATTTTTGTACAATATCTTGAAGATAACTTTAATACACATTAGTGTTCTTGATTTAACTGTTATTCTTGTAATGGTGAATAAAGCGTATTTCAAAATTAGTAGATTGTACTTGGAGGGAGTTCCATTTAAGAAATTTTGAACACTTGCTTCGAACATAGTTATTAAAAGAGAAACATTTCTTAAGTAGAGATTATTTTATTCATAAAATAAACCAATAGAAACGTTAAATAGTTGACTGTTTATAATCAAGTCTTTAGATTTTACAATATTTGTTTCAATGTTCAAATGTATTAAGTAGTTATATATGGTTAACTACAACAACTAAAGTGTAATACTGGTTACTTAAAGGTTTTGCTTTTGAAACTGAATCGAATGAAATATCGAAAAAACTTTGCAATTAATTGAAACACCTGTATACATGTAATTATAGTTTTTTGACCAAGATAGAGTTTGTCATATACACTTAGAAAACTCATTTAACGCTTATGTCTAGGTACGTCCGGGCGTACATAAGTATGTCTAGGTACGCCTCTGTACGTATAGTTACTTAACTCAGATTTACACGGATAACTCAAAAAAGATGCTATCGTAGTTGTTCCCATTATGTCTAGGTACGCCCGTGCATACATGAGTATGTCTAGGTACACACTGGCGTACAGTTTCCTAATCCAGATATAGTTCGTCATGTACACCAAAAAGAAGCTATCATTACACTCTTATGTCTAGGTACGCCCAGGCGTACAGTTTCTCGGATAGAGTGAGACATGTACACTAATAACAATCCATCATTTAACGCTTATTTATAAGTACGCCTGAGCGAACAAGAGTGTGTCTTGGTATCCCCAGGCTTACAGGAAAATGCATAGGGCGCGCATGGGCGTACATGACTATGTCTATGTATAAAGCTGTACTAACAGTCGGATAAAATAAGTATTATACACTGTTATATGACTTACATGAAGATATCATTAAACTTTTATACTGTCATAGTAAAAAGCCATTTCAATTGTCCGGATTGGAGTAAATGGATAGAAATAGAAGAATTCAAATATAAGGCATTTTATATAAATATCTATTGTGTGGCTAATTTTGTTGAAACATTGTCATTGTTAGTCACCATCTATGTAAGCGACATGTACGTATATTAGAAAACGTATGTTCAAGTCTCGACAATTAATGGTGCTTATCTTTTTAACAGCGATTTTGACTTCAAAGCAAAATGCGTTAAAGCAGTGTGCAAAGCACCTTCATAAAGTTATCAATATAGTTGAGCTACATGGAACCCTTCAATTTCAACTCGATTTTTGGACGAAAGGCCATGGCCTATCGTGCTTACGTGAGGCTACGCCAGTGCACTCTGAACTGCCTTGTGCAGCAGTGTTCTTTTGCATATGACCTTGGAGCATAGTATGAGCAAATTGGTTGTGGTCCTTTAAGCAACCGTACATACCAAATGCTTAAGCGTTATGCCTTGCCGCTACTGGAATCAAGAAAAATATAGCGCAAAATCATGTGTATCGTTACATAACATTTGGGCCTGATATATTTGGACCCTAAAACCAGGATTTAGCAAAATTGGAAGATAACTACAAGGCAAAGATATCAACTATTAAATAATCAGGAACATTGATTTCTGGCAAGACGAAGTGTTTTATTCCGGTGAAGGCCAATTGTAAAATTTAAGAACAACTAGGTGTAGCCAGTGCAATAATTTGAACACAATTGGCACAAAACCGTTTATTAATTGTGCATACGATATTTGTTCTAAACTCGACATACGAAGTCGTAGCCATGAAATATTAAGTCGTTAGAGTGAGCAAGTCAGTCGTGGCAACGAAATAAAAAAATGTTCAAAAATGTCACCTTTTTCCACCGTAGTTTTCTGACAATATTAAGGATATTTAAAGTGTTTTTTTTCAAAAGCGTATGTAAATAACGAGGCTTGTCAACTCAATGCCTTGACTGTTAGACACGAGTAGTTGAACTCATTTTATCCCTCTTAAAGCTGATGTAAAATAAAATATCCCCGAGATATTGCAAAAGATGGATCCTGTGAGCACGACTTGAACACACTTTGTAGAGGACCTCTATATCCTGCTTCAAACCAATTATCTAAGCTTTAGGGCTTAATGCATCAGCAGAATGAGAGAGGCCTGGTTACTTAGTTTCCTGTCTCTCATCAAAGAGGTCATTGGATCCCTCCAATGTATATGAAAGACTAGACATGCCCGGTTTTGGATATCATTCTAAAACAATAAAAAATAAAATGGATAAACTATCTTAGTTATACATTAAATACAAACTGGAAAGTTATACCATCATTAATATTAGATCGATTTGGGGAAAAGTTTCTTAAATTCCATATAAATGTAGACAGCCTCAAATCCCTGGCGAATATAAATAAAATAACTTTGTTTTATAAACAGCTTCTTATATGATGGATCCAGTTTAAACAACTGCCAATCAATCAAACTAAAAGTTCCGACACTTATTTCAATATTATATATAAATAATATGTGGTAGTAAATAAATAAAATTTGAAAATAAAAGTCTTTTATTAAAGAACTTGATCGATTCTAACATACTTTACATTAATGACATTTTATCAAATTTGGGCAACATCGACACAAATACGATTCTTTAAAAGTTAAAGTATAAACTCAATTCGTTAGCAGAAGTAAAAATATTAAAACAAGCAATACCTTACACTTGGAAAGAAACCTTAAGAACAAATGTATCTACAAGGACTATGGTTTAAACAGTACTTTTAATTAGTTGTCAATACAAATGTCTCGAAATCTAAACAGATATATCAGATATATATTAAGCAATTCTATGAAAAGCCAAATATTCATGGTTATTGGGAAAGACGATTACAAAAGCATATTTGCTGGAACTCTTGGTACTACATAATTCATAAATCCATTTTTGACAATAAAGTCAAACAGTTTGAAATAAAGTTATTACATAATATCATAGCATCAAATTTGAAAATATATATTATATATTTACATGGAAAGTGAAAGATTGTCCTATATGCATATATTGCAGGGCGGTAGAAGATTATGAGCAAATCTTTGTTACATGTTAGGCATTGTCAACTTTTTGGAGTGATATTCCGACAGTCTTTAAACGATGTGGAAAAGAGAACATATTAAGAATATAAACCACTTTGTAATGGAGTATAGAATTACTCAAAAAGAATATAAAAGTGATAACATTGTTTTAAGTCAGGTTTCTTATTGTATTTACAAGACTCGGTACATATACAGAACTTAAAGCATAGTAAAACGATTAAAAAAGGTTCGCAGTTCTACTCGTAGTATTTATTCACTATCACACAAGTTTAACGAGGGCTTTCGAAATTTATTATTTTTGCGAATAAGGTGACATTAGTCTAAATACTTCCACAGTTGCAAGCATTATTTTCAGGGATCATACTTTTGAGATTACGGGTCGAGTTTGTATGAATTTAATAAAACACTGAATTATATTTAAGGACTGGTCCAAAGAAAAAGACTTCAGAAAGTGGACAGCTACCTTAATTACCACTTCGCAACGCCGCGTATTCTATTGACTCGACGCGGTCGAACGCGGGAAAAAAATATAGGAATGAACGCAGTGGACATTATGCTTCAATCGTGGCGTAATATTAAATATTTACACCTCAACTTCCATTCCTTAAATGAACTGCCTTTCGGCAATTGCGTCCATCAATCGATGAACGCAACATCTTCGGATATGTTCGGATCACAATTCATCGCATAACAATATACATGAAAACTATTGATATTGTTATTGTTTGTATTGTGTTTGCAGGTCCCGTAAAATATAAATCAACATTTTAGAAAGTGCTAAGTTATTATATTTTAAACGTTTTGTTGCCAAAAGTGTTTCAATTTTACGTTTAAAAGTGATTTCAAGTGGTTGATCTTTTCCCGCGTTATTGTGAGGTCATTTGATAACAAAATGTTTCCGGGAACAGTCGGGTCGTCCTATTTACAGAATGGGCAAGAAAGGATTACTGAAAGGTAATCCGAAATAAAACGAAGTATTTTTTAACGTTTCTTGAATAAAAAATGAACTATTGGTGTAAATATAAGGAATGAATTGCGGGGTTGATATCATTATCGGGGATATGAACGCAATTGGGCTGGTCAAAGTACGCGTGGAGTCCTCTGACTCCACACTCATAGACCAGCCAAATTGCGTTCATGCCCCGATAATGACATCAACCCCGCAATTCATTCTTTAAGTGAAAATTGAATTAACAAAATAACGTCCGCGGTAAAATAAACTCGCGGGGATATGCGATATGTGCAAATACAACGCGTAGTTTGTAGTTTTTGTTGAACCATTATGTGTTAAGGAGCTTTTAGTGTCCTTTTTACATGAATATCAGTATCCCTGTTTGGGTCACAGCATCACCCTTTTGCCAAAAGTGCGACTCAAATGGTTGCTTAAACATTTCGGTATCAAATCTTACGAGAACGCGTTTACATATTACACATATTGTTACTTCAAATAGTGGGTGTTTTAGATTATAAACCAAAGACCAAATATAAAAATATAATATTTTAAAAAGCTGATGTAATAATATAAATGTATGTAATCTGGGTCCAAAAATAGATCCATTTAAATCCTACTCCCAGGTGTTATGTAGTAAATATTTATGGTTTACTTTTGTTTGTACATACCAGGTACCGTAAATTGTGATTACTATTTAGCTTGCTTTATTTATATTCACCATTTACATTGATGATATTTTTCATTGAAACATTGTTGTTGTGTAGCAGGTTTACTTATTGGCTGCTAGGTAATAGCAGATTCCTTTAACATTTCTTGTTTCGTGGTAAAAGTACTTATTGGCTGCTGTTATTGGCTGCTAACTTGCTCTCAGTGGTCTTTAAACTACTACGTCTTTAGTGGCAATGATAATTTGTTGTCTACAGATTAGATAGGACGTGCAGACAAGCACAGATTAAGTTAGATTGATTGTAAACATTTATATGTGCTTTCGTGTTAAGAACCTCAATCGTACTTGAACATATCGCTTTGATAAAGTTTTTTTTTAGAAATGCTTTATAGAAAAATGATTTGGACTTTACGCATAATTAACAGTATTAAATCTGGAGTATGCCGTGCGAGTACATGGGCTGATTTTAGCAAGGTTTCGGACGACTATGACAAATTTCGTATACCAGTCGGCAGGGATTTTATAGCCGGAATGAGTCAGTTGTACACCGGAAAACGTTTACAGGTATGCTGTTTACAAAACGCATAGGATTGCTTATAATATAATCATAGTATGACGTTTATATTATGTTAAAGATGCACTCTTGCTCACAAATAAGATTTTCCACAATTAATACTACTGTTTTGATATTCAAAAAAGGATGGATAAATGTCGAAAAAAAAAACGATTCTAATGAAGGATAGCGAGATTAATTTGAATGAAATGAACATTAAACATTTTTTATACCTTATGAGACTATGTTTGCCTTTTCAGCTATTAAAAACACGGTTAAAATCTTGTTATCAGTAATTATAATTTTCGATAAATGCAATATTTAGTAAGTAGTAAAAGGTTTAACACATAAAATGTATGTTTGTTATACATGTGTATGTATTGATTTTAAATAAGAGCGTCACTTTAATATTATCATTGAAGAGTTATAATCTTCTTGAACTTGCATTCCTAGCCAACTCGATAAAGAAAGTGTTATTAAAAATCATATTCATTTGATTCTTATGCTAAATTTCAATTTGTGTTCAATGATGATCATAAAAACATTCCTGCAATACACTGGTTACCTTAAATGCATAAAAATCCATATAAATCACGATTTATATTTAATTCCATTCCTTGTTCTTCTAAGCAGGTTTCAATTTTACTAACATCCTGATTAACTGCTATAAATTTCATGTGAAAAAGTGCTGTCGCAAAGTTTTTGAGAATTCTCGAATTAATCTCTTTTGATCTATCAATAATTCTTATGATTTTGAAAGAAGACGATACAAGGTCTCAGTGCTTAATACTTATGACTTTCCAACGATCCATACATTAACTCCGCAATCTCAAATTGATTTCTCTTATCGAAAAAACTTTGCGAGGGAGAAATCTACTCATATGGCAGTTAATGATAAAAAAGCATTTTTTACCTATGATCGCTCAGATAAATATATCATTTGGACATGCACAGATGTCATTGAAATTTGGTACTAAATAGTTATTTTTTTTTAAATTTCGGTACATGTTTATATAAGCAAACAATAGGCATTCCAATTGGTGCCAATTATGCATCTTGCAGACCTCTTTTTATAATATTATGAAAGTGAATATATGTTGAAATAGTCTTTGCCTGGAGATCTCGCCCTTGTTGATGAATTCAATAGCACTTTTAGATATATTGATGATATTTTCAATTTGGATAATCAGGTGTTTACATATGATATTAAATCGATATTCCCTTCACAATTGCAACTTAATAAATCTCATACATCCAATAAAAGAGCATCCTAATTAGATCTGCAACTCGAAGTTAAGGAGGATATATTGCTCATCCCAATTTTTATGGTGATGTTTTAAAATGTTTCCAGCAGGTGGTTGGGCAGATAGACTTTATGAATTGCTTGGGTTTTATTTCAACCGTGGATATAAAGGCAATATTTTGATGAGTAATTGCCTTTTTTAACATTAATTCCTGAAACAAATTATAAGGTTGATATATAGCATTTTTACATAACTAAACTTTCAGTCCTTTGATTTAATGAAAATTTTGCAGATTCATGATATCTTTAAAACCGTCTTTGGCTGGCTCGGAATGTTCCGGCATGTGACGTCATTTTCTTCCAATATTTTACCTAGGTAATCATTTGGAATAAAAGTTGAGATAATATATGTCGCTTTTATTTTGAAATAATGTTTTCTTTATTTGTTCCCAATTTTAGTACAATGATACTCTATGATCACATAGCTCTAAACTATTCATTATCTATGGCAGACTGTGTGTGATGCTTATAGTTTCAAACAATGACTGCATGGTATCTTTGTCTTAAGTTTTTACATTAGGTACTCTGAATTGTATTCCTCAGTCTGCAGATAGAGTTGGGATTTCAAATCATTGAAGTACTTGGAGTTTATCAATCAGTTTAATATTATTTGTTTTATTATAAAGTTTCCTCAAGATAATGCATACTTTGATAAGATTTACCTTTTACGTGTTTTCTTTCTTCAGAATTGTTGGGATAAAAGTGTGCACGTAAACTGGTTTAAACCCCAGTAAATTTACAGTTTTGTGACCGTTCCAAGGCGGTACCTAACAATCCTCGATAAACAAACCTAGTTTTCTTTATATAGTATATATGCACTGTGATGTTTGTGGAGTTTTGTGCTGTTGTTCCATGTTCCTTGTTTGTAATTTTGTGTTCTGTGTCTTTAGCCTTTAACCAGTGCCATTTAACCGGGTTTATGTTTAAACTTTTTGCTACTGAGCTTGTTTCTGTTTTTCGCATAAATATTTACATATCTCAAAACACATGCATTCATCAGAGTACTAATCTTAAGAGTGCTGAATTTGACCATGTCTTTATTAAACGGAGAGTCAATTTCGTTAAATAAAAAAAAATGTAATGAGGCTTAGATCCTGGAAAGTTGATATAAACAATAAAATATCTACACTAAATCATTGATTGCTATGAATGAAGGGAGTTTGTAAGATTGTCATGTTTGCGAAGGACGTCTTTGGAAGGAAGTAAGGTGTTACTAAGGAGGTGATGGGATGAATGAACGTAGCTGCAAAGGTTGTCATTTGTAACTACGAAGTCATGGTTGCTATGGAAGTAGGTTGCAAGTAAGGAAGTAAGTAGTTGCTATGGAAGTCGTTGGCTTAAGATGCTAAAGAAGAAAGTGGTCGCTAAGAAAGTAAAAGTTTCAATGGAGATCAATGGTTGCTATGGATGCGGTTTGTAAGGAAAACATTTGTTGCTAAGAAGGTCATCGGTTGCTAAGGAAGAAGATCGTTGCGACGAAAGTCATCCCTTCCTAAAACTGATGATTAAGATATTAGTTGCTAAGAAAGCCATTTGTTGTTATGGAGGTTGCTGCTTGATAAAGAAGGAATTTGTTGCTAAAGAAGTCATACCTTTGCTAAGGAAGTCACTGGTTTTAAGGTAGTTTAATCTACTAAAGAAGGCGACATATCAAAAATCTACACAGGAGGCTACATATCAATCATCAAGGGTAGACCCCTTGTGGTTCCAGTCAAGAAAATCTTCAAAGACTTTACTACATCAGTATAAAAAGAAGAACCCACAGGGACAGGATTTAAACAATATTGATAAAGAGACACTAAAATTATGAGGCTACATGTATATATTCAAAATATTAAAAGTCTTCGTCTTGCGGATTGGGAGAAGATCATATTTAAAAGCTTTAAGTATTTAGGTATATAGAAAAAATCAGGGTCATGGGGCTGGGACAAGATTCAACCCAATATTCATTATTTAAAGAAACTTAGTAAAGCATCACTTAATGATATTTTACATCATTATATCAAAGGTCTGTGCGATTTCGGAGAAGATGATTGTCAAAGATGTAGTAATATAGAAATCCTATCACCCCTTGGGCTTTAGACCACAGGGCCATAATTTGAACAACCTTTGTAAAGGACATATACATGTATGTCGGACTGCATACAAAATGCAAAGGAAATATTTTGGAAAAGTGAAGAATTATTTTCCCTGTCTTAATTTGTATTCATCGAAGATCAATAAATACACTGGATTGACCATAATTGTATTGTCGTCTGTAACTGGTCCGATAGCTCAGTACCTCATTGGGTGCGAAAGGTTGCAGGTTCGTGATCCTCCTGGTCCAACGTGTCATACACGAAGAAGACGTGGAAAGTAGAATCCAGTAGCTTTCTTTTCCGGCACAATGAATTAAATGGTACCGTGATATTTGGAGTGCTCAGTATTGATTCAAAACAAAGAAAACGTGTATAACGTGTTGCAGTACATTGGCAGCTACTTTACACCCGGCCAAGTATATTTAAAAAAGCTTTAGTTTCGCAACAGTAATTCCTTGTATTCTGCTACAACAGTACTGTTATTTAGATGTGACTGGAACTGCAGCAACGTTAAACTCAAGTCTTAATGGCATCTCAACTGGTAAAGCCACACTGCAGTTTCTAGGTTAGGGGATTGCTCATTTACATTGAATAAACAAACGGTTCTTGCTCTGGAAAGTACAATTTATGTACATGCATTTTTTTCTGCAGTAGTGTAATGCATTGTTTGCTTTGTACTTATTTTCCTAAACTACGAAAACAACTGCATTAAATAAAAATTATTCCTTATCACTGAAATAAAGTTAAAAAAATAAGACAAGCCAAGTTACCTTTAGTAGAATATCTTATCCTCGAAAAGGATTCATCGTTCCATGTAACCGTTATATAGTAAATGTCAAATGTTCAATAGACTTAAAATAGGAAATATAATTTATTGTATATGGCAGAACATTTGTGTGTAATTTTTTGATGACATTTTGCAATTAATTTATATTTCGAAATTTGTACCACTTTAATGCATCAGAAAAGAATTCAAACACAAGAATTGACTTGTTCTCATATGTTTAGCGGCAAGGAAAGTCCGTTTACAATTTTTTAAATCACAAATATTTGACATTTAGAGTAATAATTAAAATTATTAACATCTGAGGTCACATAAATGATATATTGCGCTAAATAAAGATCACTTTTTTCCGCTCGCAGTATTCTCGCTCGGAGTTTGGGTACTTTGTACTGTTTTGATTTTGTTCTTTATCGAATAACAGCATTAGCTTCAATTGTTGTTAATTGAATTACCGCTTCTTATAATGACTGTGTCTTATCAAATATTTTCATCGTTATTGTCTGTGACCAAGATGTGTTTTAATTACCCAGGTTTCAAACTGCATTTATAAAGTGTCTATAATTTCGAGAGCTGTCTGAAAACCTCACTAAGTATCATCTTTACAAATAACTTTCACCCTTATACGTGGATGAAACCTTAAGATTCACACAGTCTATGTCATTCTTGCAGATAGTTTACATAAAGAAAAAAGGAGAATCTTTAATGTGCATAAAATGTAAACTTTTATCATTGTCGCAAATGCTTTTAAGTACATTGTGTAGTTTAGGTAATTCCGAATTGTCAGGATTTTTTAAAAAAAGTGTTTCATTCTATTCAAAGAAACCTATTTATCAGTAATTGATATAACCATGAATTAAATTACTGTATATCATTGTTTTACCATTGTGTGATACATTTCTTGGACAATAGGAGCCAATCCCTCATTAAAAATCTGACTCTGTAAATATGGTCATAAAATGTATTAACCTTCATTTTGCTTGCGACGGCATTTTTGCATTTCATTTAATTTGGATATAACTACATTACCAAGAAACAAAATGGTTATCAAATTAATTATGATAATTCATTAAAATTGTATAAAGCATAGTATTTATCATGAAGAAAAGAAGTAAACAAAGATTTATTTAAGATATGTGGTTGTATACTTTAGTTTCATAAAAACGAATGTTTTGTTTACCTAACAGCTGGAACAGGGACCAATAACATCTGACTCTCAGATGACTTTGAGTTTTCAACACAAAAGGTTTCTTTCCAAGTTGTTTCCAAAATTCTATTTTATAAATTCAGTTAACGATTTAACATATGTCTTACTGTACCGAAAAAGATTATTCCATTATGATTAATAATGAGTTAATTTACAAGGGTAATGTTAACTTGCATTTATTTATACAGGTTACCGTTTTCAATGCCTTGTTTTATTTGGTTGCCAATTATATCTTATAAATACTGTAATCGGTCAATAACTATAATTCATAGATAATGTTTCTTCGTTACGTCATACTGATTGAAAATAAAATTTGATTTGATTCAAAACTTCTACTTTAGGTCGGATTGCCCTTACTAAAGGATCACCTGTCAAAGTAGGGATAATCACTGTTGGGTGGGAGTAAATTTGTCAACTGCGCACCCTGGTACCCTTAATCTGAAAACACAAGCCAATGATCCAATCACAAGCCAAGATGATTACTGGTTTGACATCGCCTGGTAAGTCATTCTGAAATGCCCTCCAGGCTTGTTTAACAATATTTAGCCCTGTTTGAAGCAGAACACCTTTCATTTTTAACAGATAGTTCCAAATTTAGCTGTCAAGACCGTTTAACTAATGGCGATGGTGTATCCCAATGTCTGTGTTAAATGTATGAAGTAAATATGTACTTACACTGAAAATGTTTCCGAAGACTTTTCAAGGCGCCAGTAAACATACATCACTTTCATAATCTAGGTGCTATGCACATATTAATACATTCGGCTTCATACATACTGGTTAAAAACCCCAGTAAATTTACATTTTACTGACCCTTGCAAGGCTGAACCTAACGATTCTTGATGAACATTTCTAGTTTTATTACATAGTACTTATGCACTGTGTTGTTTGTGGAGTATTGTGCTGTTTTCCATGTTTCTGGTCTGTGATTTTTTTGTTCTATGTCGTTGGCGTTTAGCCAGTGCCATGAAATGTGACTTATGTTTGAAATAATGGCTACTGAGCTTGTTTCTGTAGTTTTTTCACATAAGTTTTCATTTAGGCTTCATGAATAATTATGCGCATATTGGAAATGTCTTATTCCGTTTGCGAAAAAAATGAAATAAGTTTGATTTGACACATATTTAATCGGGATCCAACGAAATAATAATAATATTTCGTGTCAATTTATACATGCTACCCACAGTATGATGTTATTAAATCCGTATGACGGTGATAATCATTCCGTGGGCGGCCTTTTTGATATATACCTTCAATTGAACACGTATAAAATTCACATTATCCGCATCCGGGAGTTGACATGTCAAATTTTGCATGACTTGATTGACCGTTGTTTATCATTTAATCGATTACTTTTATTTATTCAAATTCGCATTCGGAACTTCTTGGCCATGTTCAAATTCGCTAACGGACATCTAATCAAAATACAGCGTAGGGATACTTTACGTCAGTTAGACCCTTTATGCGGCCTGAAGTTGCAGATATCGTGTGCATCATAACGAACTATGACACAAGTGATCTAGTATAAAAATAATTAATACTAAATATGACAAATATAGCAGCAGCAGCAGTAGTAGCAGTAGCAGAATAATGCGGTGGTTAGAGTATTATATGAGCTAAAGAAGTATTAGTGGTAGAAAACATAAACACTTTTGTTACTAATGGTGATCAGTATATTTCACATAGGATCTACACATTCTTGACATTGGCTGCGGCACTGGTCAGTACGCTAAGGAGATGCTGGATCTCGGAGTCGGTAGAATATCGTTGATTGATGCCTCACCTGATATGCTGAACGCGGCAAAATATAAACTGGCCAATGAAATTGAGCAAGGTAACAGTTTATGAAACGTTATGTACTGTATATTTTATCAATTTATTTTTACTGATTTGTTTATTTTGGCATAATTTTAAATAATACTTGTTATAATTAATGCAATGCTAATCAAAGCGCGAATGCACTGAACGACTCTCTGAGGGCAAGTATGTGAGTGTTGTGATTTTTATTTGAACAATGGAAATGAGGAGGATAACATCAATGTTTGTAAAATTTAAAAAGCGAATTGTGTGTTGGCATATGGCCAAGAGCGCTAGGGTCTACATTGGGCGAGGATACACTATAAGCTTTTATTCTAATAAATGAAAAATATCTTGTGTAGCTGGCAAGTTATAATATCTGAAACATGAGCAAAGCAATTGATACAACCTGGAAGTAGTTATAGGTCCAATCATATTGTTTCTTATCTCATAAAAGTGCTATCAACATTACACCATAAATAATAATTGTGCTTCAGGGTAATGACTGGTAATTTCTTGATATGTCTGGGTAAAACTTTAAATGCTTTCTTCCAGAACTTCTATAATGTTAAAGAACACTTATCTGTAACATATAGCGATCTAATAATAGTTATATTCTGCTAAAATTAAAACGTCCAGCTAGAAGAGTACAGCACTTAAATAGTCGAACTAGTAAGAATTCGTATTCGGGCCGCATTTCTACCAATCTGTTTTTTATGGTTTCGACGTCATTTTGCTAATCATAGAGCGCATTGACACAAAATTGTTCTAAAACCGGACACGAAAAAAGTAGTTCTTCGGAGTTTGCAGTCCTAAGACTTTCTGTGCGTGCATTAACACTTTCTTTCAA
Source organism: Mya arenaria (assembly GCF_026914265.1). Lineage (NCBI taxonomy): Eukaryota > Metazoa > Mollusca > Bivalvia > Myida > Myidae > Mya > Mya arenaria. The sequence continues at coordinate 43,358,025 of NC_069136.1, forward strand.
TAAGCAAAGACACTGACAATATGTAAGCTCTAATAGTCTATATATTCATGTTCCTTCTTTCCTTCTGCTATAGGACGTGTACAATGTTTGGAAACGATCAAGGCACCTCCTTTGCCATTCAACAGCGATTGCTTTGATGTGATTCTTCTGACTGCGGTAAAGTATATTGATATGCATTAAAACACGCAATTTACAAAATGTAAAAAATATAAGTACATAGTTGTAGGGTGTTACATTTTGATAACTTGTCTATATGAACTAAAGCTATTTATTAACAACATGGTAAAAAAGTTTTTGTCATTCGTTTACCACTCAACAACGATCGTTTCGGTGTAATTCTACTGAATGCTGTGAGGTATGCTGACACATATTGAAAACGCACCATTTAAAGATAAAAAAATCAAATCAAGAATCAAGCATATATGACGTAATTTATCACGTGGTATACACACACTGTCTGCCGGTTGTGCAGAAATGAGCAAGCCAATGTGCTGTCCTTTGACGTATTGTAAACACCAGGTCCAAATTTCTCGACATACCTTAAGCCATCAGATTAAAGCATCAAACAGTTTAATTAGCCAAATAACTTGTTGTAATCAACCAAAGCATAGATACTTTCACTCTCCGTTTTCTTCTCGTTATTTTCTATCTCGCTTTCTGTTTTAACATATCACCACCGATCATAAATTGCCCACTCACGTAACTTCAAAATCAAAGATCGATTAAAAAAAACTCAATACATCGATACTGTATAGCTTTAATGTGCTAAAACAAGTAAAATGATTCTTAGATAGTTTGTTAAACCTATATGGTAACTATATTTATACTTAAAACAGTATTTAGTAACATTATATTCATCTTTTTCGTCTATGGCATGTAAAATTATTTGTAATTAATATGTTTCTAGCAAGATTTAGACAATGATTACCGTTTTTGAAATTTATTATTTAGGTTTCATTCTATACAGTATATAAACGCTTTTCACTGGATTTCATCAATTCATACGATTGTTCATACATGTAGCAAGGCCAGGGGTTCCATATAAGCCTGAGGCTTTCTCAACGATCCGTTACTTGTATATGTTATGTTGTATGTATAGAATGTATTACAATACATACTGTTAAAAACAAAGCATAGTCTACAATAACAATTTTAAATTATTTCCTTCAGTAAGTCAACACTCCGAATAAGTATCGTAAACAATGCAGTTTATACCAACTTAAAAACAAAAAACCTAAGTTTGATCCTATTAAAAAGGAAATGAGCTTGTTTAAGAAATTGAATCGAGTTTTGGATCCATACGATAAGGTTTTCCCTGCAACGCTGGCGTCTTCATGGCGTTCATCTCATGTGAGCCAGAATACCAATATATCGGTTTTTGGTTGTTATAAGGTTTTTTATAGGAATTGCTTATATTTAGAATTTTACTGTTTTTTCAACTTTAAAAAAATAAACAAGATACGCCAAACTCCGTGTTTTTTTATGATTGATACTGACGACACTGATGTCTTTAAGGTAAACGAAAGGAATTTGACGTTCGTTATGAGTTAGATTAAAACAACAACAAGAAAAACAATTCTTAGTCAAAAACATTTCTCTTCTATACTCTAGTGGTGCGTTTTTATTGACTGACAGTATATATCATGCATATGCAAACACTTAAAACACACACACACGCACGCACGCAGGTACACAATCACGCTGGCACGCACACATGCACGCAAACACACACGCGCACGCATGCACGCATGCACGCACGCACGCACACACACACACACACACACACACACACACAAACACACACACATATAACCGTTATATATATATATGCCTATTCACAGTAGATGCTACCAAAAATAATTACTTTCTTATTCTTTCTTAAATTTAAATCAAAGATATAACGTCGAAATCCGTTGGCTGGATATCGCTTGGCTCGATTTCTTCGTTGGCACGAACTTGATGTAAAGAACCAATTTCTTTACTCCTTGTAAGCATTCCTGCTTGGGTCGATATTTGCGAGACTCGAAGTATTTTGGCCAATCCCTTGGATATAAAGCTAACGGGCTTCGACTGAATTTCTTATTCTGCTGTAAACGAATACATTCAAAGGTATATGTAAAATGAGGAGAATTATTATTCCCCTAAAGAGGCACGGTCTGCCTTTTTTCCTTTGATGAAGTACCATAACCATTCCTTACAATTCATGTGCTTTATATGCAGGTATTACCCCACCTTGACTGTGCAGGTGACAAAACATACCAAAACGCAGTGAAGATGTTAGAGGAAGCCAACAGAGTACTGACTAAAAATGGTACCATTGTCATTACCACTTCATTTTTTAGCACGTTTTCCCGTTATTGGTTCTGTAAAGTGTGTCCAGAACTATGCCAAAGGCTATGTGAATATTTCCCGAGTGCAAGTGATTTTGAAATTATGTTTACCAGAGCGAACCTGAAATGCGTTCAGAAATTTACAGTCATCGGCGCTGGATTTATGAGCTACGAGGGAATGGTCAACTCTGAAGGTTATGTTGATCAAGCATGGATTAATAGTGCATGTTGCTTTGACTTAGCGACCGAGGAGGAGCTAACTGCAATTCAAGATAAAGTGCACACTCTGTACCAAAATGGAAAGTGGAAAGAATGGTTAGCAGAAAACGATTCAACCAATGAGCTTGGCATCGCCACATTTTTTGTCTGCCAGCGAAAGGATAATGAGGGACAGGCGCAATGAACGCACATTGAGAAGGGATATTCGAGGATATCAGTATGTATACGTTAGCGTTTATCAAAATATTTCTTCGTGAATAAGTAACTTTGGAAGCGGGGCACAGCGAACCGACCGGGGTTTCTTATTTACGAAGAAAATACTTAATAAATTCTAACCGACTTATTGTTAGCCCCTCCCAAATTGCTTCAGCTTTAAAATTAAGCCGTGCGTCTGTCAAAAAGACTTGTCAATCAATTCAATATATTGTGACGTCATTTAAATCAGCGTTGACATTGAAATTGCGCCTTTGCATAATTATGTAAACACTAGACGTGGCTATATGCGCATGCGCTGTTATAGTAATGTACTTAATCCTGATGAGTCATCTTCAAAAATAAGTAACTATTCTTCACAACTAAGAAACGAAACATTTTAAAGATCTAGCGCCCCTGATTGGCTGGAATATAGTGCAATACTAAATTACAGATTTAGAAATATACCTAGGCAAGATAGAAAATGTAAATATTGCAATATGAATATGATTGAAAATGAACCATTTTATTTTTGTAATTCCTTTTGTACAGATATAAGACAAAAGTGCTTAAAACGATATTATTGTCATAAGCCATCTAAGAAAAAATGTAATTTGTTAAGTTCTAAAAACGCAGCGTTGTTGAAGACTTGCTAAATTTGTTTATATTGCCACTGAAAAACGCAAAAGTGCTTTCATAAGATTTATTGTTGCGATAATTTTTTGAATAGCTATATTTATATTTTTTCTTGAAATTATGCTCTTTTCATTCAACATAAATGCCAGTAATGTTTTATATAGCCGCCTAGAGTGAATATATATGCATTTGACTACGAACATGTAAACGTTTATGCCTAATAAAAGTTCTGTTCTGTTCCGTTCAGTGTCCACAATATATTTTACTTATTGCCACTGTTACAGTGACAACAGTAATAATTCATAGTGTCATTGACAAGAGTAATCATCCACTAATACATTGACAACAGTAATCATCCACTGTAACATTGACAACAGTAATAATCCACTGTTACATTGACAACAGTAATAACCCACTGTTACATTGACAACAGTAATAACCCACTGTTACATTGACAACAGTAATAATCCACTGTTACATTGACAGCAGTAATAATCAACTGTCACATTGACAACAGTAATAATCAACTGTCACATTGACAGCAGTAATAATCCACTGTTACATTGACAACAGTAATAACCCACTGTTACATTGACAGCAGTAATAATCCACTGTTACATTGACACCAGTAATAATCCACTGTTACATTGACAACAGTAATAATCAACAGCAGTTATACTCCACTGTATCATTGACAGCAGTAATAATCCCTGTTACATTGACAACAGTAATGATCCACTGCTTCATTGACAACAGTAATCATCCACTGTTACATTGACAACAGTAATAATTCATAGTGTCATTGACAAGAGTAATCATCCACTAATACATTGACAACAGTAATCATCCACTGTAACATTGACAACAGTAATAATCCACTGTTACATTGACAACAGTAATAACCCACTGTTACATTGACAACAGTAAATACCCACTGTTACATTGACAACAGTAATAATCCACTGTTACATTGACAGCAGTAATAATCAACTGTCACATTGACAACAGTAATAATCCACTGTCACATTGACAGCAGTAATAATCCACTGTTACATTGACAACAGTAATAACCCACTGTTACATTGACAGCAGTAATAATCCACTGTTACATTGACAACAGTAATAATCCACTGTTACATTGACAACAGTAATAATCAACAGCAGTTATACTCCACTGTATCATTGACAGCAGTAATAATCCCTGTTACATTGACAACAGTAATGATCCACTGCTTCATTGACAACAGTAATCATCCACTGTTACATTGACAACAGTAATTATTCATAGTGTCATTGACAAGAGTAATAATCCACTGTTACATTGACAACAGTAATACCCCACTGTTACATTGACAGCAGTAATAATCCACTGTTACATTGACAACAGTAATAATCCACTGTTACATTGACAACAGTAATAACCCACTGTTACATTGACAACAGTAATAACCCACTGTTACATTGACAACAGTAATAATCCACTGTTACATTGACAACAGTAATAACCCACTGTCACATTGACAACAGTAATAATCAACTGTCACATTGACAGCAGTAATAATCCACTGTTACATTGACAACAGTAATAACCCACTGTTACATTGACAACAGTAATAATCCACTGTTACATTGACAACAGTAATAATCCACTGTTACATTGACAGCAGTAATAATCCACTGTTACATTGACAGCAGTAATAATCTACTGTTACATTGACAGCAGTAATAATCAACTGTCACATTGACAACAGTAATAATCAACTGTCACATTGACAACAGTAATAATCAACTGTTACGTTGACAGCAGTAATAACCCACTGTTACATTGACAGCAGTAATAATCTACTGTTACATTGACAACAGTAATAATCAACTGTCACATTGACAACAGTAATAATCAACTGTCACATTGACAGCAGTAATAATCTACTGTTACATTGACAGCAGTAATAATCAACTGTCACATTGACAACAGTAATAATCCACTGTTACGTTGACAGCAGTAATAATCCACTGTTACATTGACAACAGTAATAATCCACTGTTACATTGACAACAGTAATAATCCACTGTTACATTGACAGCAGTAATAACCCACTGTTACGTTGACATAAGTAATAATCCACTGTTACATTGACAGCAGTAATAATCCACTGTTACATTGACAGCAGTAATAATCCACTGTTACATTGACAACAGTAATAATCAACTGTTACATTGACAATAGTAATAATCAACTGTTACATTGACAACAGTAATAATCCACTGTTACATTGACAAAAGTAATAATCAACAGCAGTTATACTCCACTGTATCATTGACAGCAGTAATAATCCCTGTTACATTGACAACAGTAATGATCCACTGCTTCATTGACAACAGTAATCATCCACTGTTACATTGACAACAGTAATAATCCACTGTTGCATTGACTTCAGTAATAATCCACTGTTACATTAGTAATGATCCACTGTTACATTGACAACAATTATAATCCACTGTTACATAAGTAATAATCCACTGTTACATTGACAACAGTTATACTCCACTCTATCATTGACAACAGTAATAATCCACTTTCACATTTACTAAAGTAATAATCCACTTTTAAATTGACAGCAGTAATATAATCCACTGATACATTGGCAACAGTGATAATCCACTTTAACAATTAATGACGTAATAATCTACTGTGATATTGACAGAATTTATAATCCACTGTATCATTGACAAACGTAATACTCCACTGTTGCATTGACAACAGAAATATTCTACTGTTACATTGACAACAGTAATAATCCACTGTTACATTGACAACAGTAATAATCAACTGTTACATTGACAACAGTAATAATCCACTGTTACATTGACAACAGTAATAATCCACTGTTACATTGACAACAGTAATAATCCACTGTTACGTTGACATAAGTAATAATCCACTGTTACATTGACAGCAGTAATAATCCACTGTTACATTGACAGCAGTAATAATCCACTGTTACATTGACAACAGTAATAATCAACTGTTACATTGACAATAGTAATAATCCACTGTTACATTGACAACAGTAATAATCCACTGTTACATTGACAAAATTAATAATCAACAGCAGTTATACTCCACTGTATCATTGACAGCAGTAATAATCCCTGTTACATTGACAACAGTAATGATCCACTGCTTCATTGACAACAGTAATCATCCACTGTTACATTGACAACAGTAATAATCCACTGTTGCATTGACTTCAGTAATAATACACTGTTACATTAGTAATAATCAACTGTTACATTGACAACAATTATAATCCACTGTTACATTAGTAATAATCCACTGTTACATTGACAACAGTTATACTCCACTCTATCATTGACAACAGTAATAATCCACTTTCACATTTACTAAAGTAATAATCCACTTTTAAATTGACAGCAGTAATATAATTCACTGATACATTGGCAACAGTGATAATCCACTTTAACAATTAATGACGTAATAATCTAATGTTATATTGACAGAATTTATAATCCACTGTATCATTGACAAACGTAATACTCCACTAATGCATTGACAACAGAAATATTCTACTGTTATATTGAAAACTGTAATAATTCACTGTAATATTGACAGAATTATTAACGACTGTATCGTTGACAACAGTAATACTCCACTGTTACATTGACAACAGTAATAACCTACTGTTATATTGAAAACTGTAATACTCCACTGTTGTATTGACAGCAGTAATATTCCACTGTATCATTAACAATTAATAATCCACTGAGACATTTACAGCAGTAATAGTCCACTGTTACATAAATAAAAGTAATTAGTTTCACGTACTTTAACAACCGGAATAGTCCACTGTTACATTTCCAACCGTAATAATCCACTGTTACAATGACAGCAGTAATAATCCAATGTAACATTGACATAAGTAATAGTCCACTGTTACATTGACAACAGTAATAATCCACTGTTATTTTGACAACAATAATACTCCACTGTTACATTGACTACAGTAATAATCCACTGCTACATTGACATAAGTTATTTTCCACTGTTGCATTGACCACCACTGTTAAATTGACAACAGTAATAATCCACTGTTACATTGACAAAAGCAATAATCCACTGTATCATTGACAGCAGTAGTAATCCACTGTTACATTGACATAAGTAATTTTCCACTGTTGCATTGACCACAGTAATAATCCACTGGTACATTGACAACAATAACAATCCACTGTTATATTGACCACAGTAATAATCAACTGGTACATTGACAACAGTAATATAATCCACTGTTGCATTGACCACAGTAATAATCCACTGGTACATTGACAACAAAAACAATCCACTGTTACATTTACTGAAGTATTAGTTCGCTGTTATATTGACTACTGTAATAATCAATCATAACATTGACAACAGTAATATTCCACTGTTACATTGACAACAGTATTATAATCCACTGTTGCATTGACAACTTTAATAATCCACTTTATCATTGACAGCAGTAATAATCCATTGGTACATTGAAAACAATAACAATCCACTGTTACATTGACAACATTAATAATCAACTGTTATATTGACAACAGTAATACTACACTGTTACATTGATAACAATAAATTGACAACAGTAGTAATCTTCTGATACATTGGCAGAAGAATTAATCCACTGTTACATTGACAACAGTATTAATCCACTGATACGTTGACATAAGTAATTATCCACTGTTAAATTGACTGAAGCTATATTCCACTGTTCCATTGAAAACAGTATTAATCCACTGTTACATCGATAGCAGTAATAATTACCTGTAACATTGACAACAGTAATAATCCAATATATCATTGACAACAGTAACAATCCACTGTTCCATTGACAGCAGTATTTTTCCACGATTACATTGACAACAATAACAATCCACTGTGACATTGAGAACAATAATTATCCACTGTTATATTGACAACAGTAATAATCAGTTGTATCATTGACAACAGTAATAATCCACTGTTACATTGGCAGAAAAATTAATCCACTGTTACATTGACAACAGTATTAATCCACTAATACGTTGACAACAGTAATTATCCACTGTTAACTGTTAAATTGACTGAAGCAATAATCCACTGTTCCATTGAAAACAGTATTAATCCACTGTGACATCGACAGCAGAAATACTGACCTGTTACATTGATATAAGTAATAATCAAATGTCTCATTGACAACAGTAACAGTCCACTGTTCCATTGACAGCAGTAATATTCCACAGTTACATTGACAACAGTAATATTCCACGGTCCCAGTGACAACAGTAATATTCCGCGGTTACATTGACAACAGTAATAATCCACAGTTACATTGACAACAGTAATAATCCCCTGTTATATTGACTACAGTAATAATCCACTGTTACATGAGTAATAATCCACGGTTGCATTGACAACAGTAATAATCCACTGTTACATTGACATCAGTAATAATCCACGGTTACATTTACATCAGTAATGATCCACTGTTACATTGACAACAGTAATAATCCACTGTTACATTGACAACAGAAATAATCTGGAGATGTTTTACCTACACGTGTGCAAGCAGCCCACCACCAACCGCCCGCACTCTCGCCAACTCTATGTGATCCTGACTCCACATCTCACGCTGAAATCTAATAAGAGGTAATTGGTTTGTGCAATGGTACAAACCATAATTGGTACTTTGAAATCTCCATATATAGGTTGAAATTCAATAACTGTAACAAAATCAAACGTTTGCAATAGAAATATGTAACGCATTTTATCAAAGAGGAATACAAAATATGACTTGGCATGTGTAAGAAATGTCAACAAGAAATGTGTGTTATAAACAGGCAATCAAAAAATGTATAAAAATAAAGAAGCATACATCAAATTATGATAGAATATGTCGGATAGGATATGAAATATCTTTACTTTGTAGGATATTAATTTTAATCAACAAATGTTATAGGAAATACAAGTAAATTCGAAGATCCACTTACTTTAAGCAGATCCCCAACGAGGTCCACGCTTCCGAGTACTCTCTGAACGTGGATGCGAGAGGATGTTCCACCCCAACATCCGCTGGCAGACGCCCCAATCGGAACACCTCTTAACATCCGCGAAGTGTCACCTCCAAAGACTGGAGTGCTTCCGGTATATACATGTAAAGAAGCAGTTACTGTATAAATCGCGTGGACAGATGGAAGAGCAAATATGAACGAAGAATTTCTTAATCTATAGATTCTGAGACCTACTAGCATTTCAAGGACACTTCGTTGCTTACACACAACGTAAGATCAAATACAACTGATATGTAAGTACTAACGCCGGAACACAACATAACTAGTAAGCCCTACCTGAAAAGGAAATATGCAAGTAATAAAAAGAGATAGAGATAGTTTATTCACTATAAGCTTACAGCCAATGAGTAATACATATCTCAAACAAAAATATAGAGAATAAAACATTTCCAGTATGCAAAATGATAATAATATCTCATACATTGTTCATCAATTTCTATATCAGACAAATATATATTTTCAAAACGTTTAACTCAATTGAATGTGAGAAGATGCAATGCAATTGGATTTTCAACGGAATATAATATTTTCAACAATAGAATTACAAGTGAAAGTTAATTCGGTTGAATAATGATTTATAGAAGCTTTGCTTTATTAGAGGACATTTAAATTTAAAATATCTATATCATATAAGATATATCTTAACATGTTTTATTTGTATTTAATGTTTGCAACACCTTGATTTAGACAAATGTCGTTAAACCCCATTGATTCTAGCATAGGTTTTATTTTATATGCCCAATTGAATTGACCAACATTGTTTTGTATATCTGATATCATTGAATTGTATAAAAGTTTTATGTGTTTTCTGTCATTTGACATTGTCAATCTTAATTAGTATCTGATGATATACGTCATTTGATAAACAAAGAGATGGGTTCTTCCAAAATTCTCTATAAGTAAAGTTGTTTTTTGTTGATAATTTTACTTTAAGTAAGTTTTCAAAGAAATTAAGTTGTATTTTTTCTAGTGAATCTGCACTTAGGTATTGTCATACCATGAAACGATGTGGCTTTTTTATGTCAGTAAATTTAGATAAGTATGTCTTTAATTTAAAAATAGCGTTAGGGACTTTCCCTCCAATTGCTTCAATTTATTTATTAAATGAACCACCGGTAGAAAATGTAATTCCTAAATATTTGAATTTGACAACAATCACAATTTCGAAATCTCTGTAAAAGAATTTGATATTATTTCGTGATCTTCCGCCTTTTCGGAATACCATGACTTTAGTTTTATTGACATTTACAACCAGCTTCCAGGTTTGACAGTAATTTCTGAGAATTTTTGGTCCGTTTTGCAGTTCTACTTCTGAATTTGCAAATACCACTATGTCGTCTGCGTAAAGAAGTAACAATAGTTTTAATAGTTTTATCTTTGTTCTTAGATTGATTCCCTGAAAGCCTTTGAGTATAAATTCTTCCGCTTAATCTTTATTGTACTAGGAAAATATAAAAGGGGATAAACAATCTTGTTTCAGGTGAGGAGACAAATGCCTCACTTACTTAAAGCGAGTGTATTGTTTTCATCATATTTCCACGTATTCCGTATCTATTAAGTTTGCAGAAGATGTTACCTCTCACCAAAAGGTCAAAGGCCTTTGTAAAATCTACGTAGCAAACATACAGTTTCTTATTTTGGTTTAGAATATGTTCAACGACACCATTAAGGACATAGATAGTGTTCCCATAGGTTTCCTTAATCCTGCTTGACCTTCAGTATAAATAGAATAATTTTCGGCCCATGTATTTTAATCGATTACTTATTATTCTTGTAAAAAGTTTCCCTGAAGTGCTTAGTAAGTGCCCTGTTGTTTTCTGAAAGGTTTTGGTCCCCCTTCTTAAATAATGGTATAATGTAGCATTCCGTGCATTATTAGGGAAGTAACCTTGTCTCAATACATTATTAAATAATGCACTAAAATAATGCGATAAGTATGGAAAACCATATTTAAGGAATTCATTTAATATAAGATCGGGTCCTCCCGAATGCCCGTTACTTAAATGAGAACATGCTTGTTTGATTTCATCATTTGCGATTTCAATGTCTAACTCTGAAAACTTTATTTGTAATTCCCAATTTAGAAAAAATGTTTTTGAAATATTCTGTATCTTCATCCTCTTGATAGTAGACTGAGTTTGGGTCGTTGAACGATTTGAAATATTGCTCAAATTGGAATAGAGTTGGTTCTAAAGAATTCTGTTTGTGATTATTACAATATTAACATGTTCCAATTCATTTTTGCATTTTGATATCTGGCATGCACTAGCTTCTCGGTGACGCTTTTGTCGAATCGATAACGTTTAGACCGCAGAAGTGTTCTATATTCGGTTCTAGTTTTAGTCATAGCTTACCTATTGTTTTTCGAATCGTCGTCTCTGTATTCATTTTAAAAAAATCTATGCGCGTATTCTCGCATTCATTTTCAAAGCATTTATTAGTTTCGTTACTGGACGACCTGTTGCGATGACCTGTCGTTTTCTTCAAAACAGGGTCACATGAAAATTATGCTACCCAACTCTGCGTAAAACGTACTTAAGTTTTCTTCTAGGCTTTCAATATGAGAAACTCATAACAAATTGGTTGCCAATGTATCTTATTTTAATTGGAAAATTGAACTTTTGTCATTGTCCAATCTATATAAATAATCTATATTTTGGTTTGCACTTTTTACCTTCCTTTCATCTACTGTGTCGCGATAGTTTGTACCTCTTAGTAATGAAAAACATATTGCACAATGGTAACTCATAATGTTTGGATCGTGTATAGTAAAAGACGATAAATGTGGCATTAATGTCGGTTTACATTAAACATAATTGACCACACTACGACCATTATTTTGCATACAAGTAAAGTTCCCGATACCCTTATCACTACCATCCTACCATGCATTAATCGCAGACCCGTTATTTTACACAAGTTAATTAATAATCTACCGTTTTCGTTTATAATTGAGTCTTGGGTATTTCTAGACAAAAAAATCATCTTCCATAATCAGCCATGCATTTAATTGATGTTTTGTTAAAATTATTCCTGTACAAAATCCTTTCGCTTTCCTAAATAGTGGTGGCGCCGTTGCTGTAGTGGTGGCGCTGTGGATTACTTTTTGGGACCGAAAAACATAAATGTTTTGACTTGTAACACATATCTTTATTTTCGAGAATAGTGTTAATTGCTCCAGTGATGGCGCTGTCGAGTTCGTTTTACGTCCGAAGTAACACAACTGTTTTGACATGTAACACATATGGGTTTTTTTCAAGAATAGTGTTCATTGGAGCTGTTTGTGAAAGTCATGCACCGATTTATGCCCGTAGCAATTGTATCATGCCTCCAAATTCATTAAAATATACTACATGTATTGCCCTTATATAGCTACCTATCCTAAATTTAAAAAGTCTTTAGAGGTCTGTCAGGATGTTTTCAATGCATTGTACTGCAGGGTGATATACATGTAGTTCAGTATCTAAAAATGAAAGAAAAATGTTGCCTTTGTATAAACAACTCATAGATAAGGCCTTATAACCGTTTGTACATAAAAGACCGGGATTTTCGAAAGTTGAGAGAATCGAGGCCTTTTTCTGAAAACCAGAACAAAATAAAAACAGTTTCTGAGTAAAATGTTTAGCAGAATTTATGTTACTGAATGCGCACTATTTTCTAATCAAACGCATTTCATTTCAGAACATATTTTGTTATTTTGTGGTTTGAACACTTCTTCAAGGCAGTGTTTACTTCAAAACAATAATAAGAAATGATATCAGGTTTCCGATCATTTACGCTCAGTGACCAAAGTCAAGTAAATATTTCATGACGGAACAACGATACCGACATTTTCTCAGCAGACAATGGCTCGATTTTTACCGCATATGTAATTGACACCACGCCGAAAGCGATAAGGCTACGCCTACAATGTCACGTAACTCCTACGCAAGGAACCTGCGACAGCCGGGTGAAAGAATGTACAGTAATATTATGCATCGATGTTGAATAAGTATGACAAAATTGTCCAATATATACCCGACAGTGATCTAAACTGGATTTAATTTGTCATAAGAGTCGTTATTTTCACTTATATATTCGGGGTCACGAAAACCGTTTTATACATGTACTATACACAACCTGTCAGATTTGTCTCAGATTTACTGATATCTGGATACTTGATAAACAATTTACACATGTAAGTGTTTTATGATATCTTACATGTTTTTTGGCATAATGACATAAATAAATATGTGTTTAATAAGTAGGCAATAATATTATCGTAGAAATTTGAATTTATAACGGAGATAATTTCAAAATTGTGGCCGCGAGGATTCTTTGCGCAAGTACCGTTCGCTACTTTTTGCTGGGATGGTGGACATCACGAGTTTGCCATAGTAAAACAAATAGTCAAAAGACTCGTTGAAGGCCTTTTAGGTGGACTACACTGGGACCAAATGATGTTCTGTTTTTACTAGATTAGCAGAATTTGACATTTATGACTGATCGGATGGCATTAATAACTAGTTGACTGATAGTTAAGCTTAAGTAGAGGCAATCTTAAAGCAAGACTTCCTTGTAGCTAAAACGTTCGCTACGCCCCTAACTACGGTTGTAAAAGAAACACTAAGTTATGCTCATTGGCATAATGTTGTGCTTGAGTGTGGTCTTTTGTTGTGGAGAAAACTGTGGAAAACTCAGTTGTCCAGCTCGGTGACCACCAACGAATGCAGCCTCATGTAGTGATCCTTCACTAAGATCAGGGCCTTCCCCAGAAAACATTTCAGGCGCAAGTATTGGTGGGGGTGGGTGCGGGAGGCGTTGTTCCCCCTTCCGCGTGTCAATGATTTTTTTTTTACATTTTCAATACCAAATGACACAATAAGAATAAATAATGGCTCTGTGGTCCAAAGTGGCCCTGCCCATGCTGTCCCTGGTTTCCTTTATACTCATATAGAAAAACTTGGAAATCTTCTCTAAAACAAGTGTTTTGATAGTTTGTACATGTAGCCTCGTGTAATGGCTGTTAACTTAAATAGTTCAAATTATGTTCATGTGGCCAAAGCATGCCTTGCCCTGGGGGGTCCCAATATTTATTTAGAACTTATGAAGGTAAAATATATGGGGTTTTTTCTGTTAATCCCCAGTAATATACTTAACTTTGAAATGGCTTATGGTTATGTGAGGAAATATCTGAAGATGTTTTATACCACTCAGGGATCCCAATTATATCTCGTCTAAAATCTCGTCTAAAATCACCATGCCAACACCGTAATATTGGTATATAGCTTCATGTTTTGCTTAGTTACACTAACAACAACCATATCAACCAATGTCTTTCTTAGTTTTTTTACTTCCCTATCAACCACTCACTTAAAAAGCATCCAATGATTTCTTGAGAAACCAAGCTCTTTCGTAGCAACCACTTTCTTCTTTAGCAATTAGTGAACTCCCTAGTAACCGATTGCATCCTTAGCAACCAATCATTTCCTTATCAAATATATACTTATTAAGCAATGAATAATCTTCTAAGCAACCCATCACTTCCTCAGCAACCACTTTCTTACTTAGCAACCAATGGCTTCCTTAGCAACATTAAACTTCTTAAGCAAACACTTACTTCTTAAGCATCTGATGACTTTCCTGGCAACCACTGGCTAACTTAAGAACCAATGACTCTCTGAACAATCACTTACTTCCATTGCAGCTACATTCACCAAACATTACTGAAGGCACAAGTGATAATCTTCGCAATTATCAATATTTATAGCAACAAATGACTTCCTCAGCAACCAGTGAATTCCTTAGCAACCAGAAAATGATCGAGCATCCACGTAAATCCTTAGTATACAATTGTTATACCATATCATTGATGAACTTATCGTCAACCACTTACTTCCTAGGTAAGCAAGAACAATTCATACTTCATGTAAGTCTAACTAAAGTTCAAGACAATATTATATTCGCTTTTAATCAACAAACCATTGATATAACCAAGGCATTGCCGCATTCAGCACATTAAGTGCTTTGATTAATGGCTTCTACGAGACAACGATTCACTGATATAAAGGAGCTCACCCTGGTCGTACGATCTACGGATGCTACATAAGACAAGTCGTGGGACCGTGACAGTTACAAAAAATGGGTTGATCGCCACAACAAGTGCGTGAGCTACATGGGAGAATATTTCGAAAAAATGTGACGTGTGATAAGGTATACTGTGAAACCGCTGTAAAACTGTTAATGTTCTATGTATTTTGACAAGTGTTCGTGTATCCAGTGTGGTACTAAATGTATTTTTTGACTGTATCATTTTATTTTCTCTATCTCAACGTACTTATCATACTTAAATATTGTCCACGAACTTTACGAACTGCCCTCGCAAGCCTCATGTACAGCTGGTACGAATGGAGTCCTTCGGACTCCACACACTTAGACCAGCCCAATTGCGTTCATACCCCGATAATGACATCAACCCCGCAATTCATTCCTTAAATGAGACTAATCTTGCACGCCATGTTTTCATAAGAAGTTATTTAACATGGAATCAAAACAGGACCAGCTAGTGCAAATTAGTGATTTAAGTATAATACTCGACAGCTATATTGGTAGTAGTATTCGTAGTAGAAGTAGGTAGGGTAGATGGGGGGGGGGGGGGCGGTGAGAGAACGAGGAAAGGAAGAAGCAGAAATAGTAGCAGTAGCAAGAAATATAACTACAAGTAACCCTCAAAGTACAAACATATTTCAATACAGAATAAACATCATTTTAACGACGAATTTTCTTTTTCATATTACGTGATTTCTCACAATATCTGCTGTTCAATCGACACAGGCGAAAGTAGTTGGCGTATTTGATTGTTTGTATGTGTTTGTTAAAAAGATTCAGATGTCTACAGCATAAATTACTATGCAAATATCCAATTTGTAAGCATTTTCGTATGCTAATTCAAATAGAATAAATAGAAGATGAATCCCGCAAGGTAAGTGGTACTTTTAAATGTCGGTTAAAAAAAACAACATACGCGGAAGCATGCTTCAAAAAAATCAAATTAATTGTATTTTGTTATGGAATTGTCTTGAAATTAGCTTTTGATCATTCGTAATGCAAAACAAAGATTGTTGTGTTGTCACCTTAACCAATTGTTATTTATATTTTGTTCTCTAAGGCTGAGAAGTGATATGTAAATGAACGATCGAGCTGTCTCCGGCATTCTTCAACTAATTTACTAAATTGAAATGGAAATTGGTTTTTTCGATAAGGCGATTGGGGCAACAAAAAAAGGTTCAAGTGTAATAAGATTATTCAATGAAACCTACAAGCGTAGGACAAAAAAGGCATGCGATAGTGAGATAATAAATAATCACGTAATAGTACAGTAAGAACTTAACATGTGATAGTGAGACATGAAATTAGAAGTATTATGGATAACGTAACATATCGATTAATCGCACATCAAATACAACTGAAGCATTTTATGACTTATCCATATGAATATGAACAGAGAATCCAAGACAGTGTTTTTGCTGTCAGCTTGATATCAAAACAGCGAAAAATGCCTGTCAATAAAAGCAGTTAAATGTATTTATTTAAGATTTAGTCGCAGGTCTACGTGCGTCCGCGCTTTTTGGATTAAAGAGGACGCGCTGTATAATTCCATACAGCGGTTTTTTGTACTTGTTTGTATCTTAGCCACTTTATAAGTTTAATCGTTTATGATGTTCATTTCTTACACTTTCATTTTACTGGTTGTTTCAAATGATAATTCATATTTATACTTTTAAAAGTCAGTATGTTTGTTCTTTAATTTTGCATTTTATATAAATAAGGCTATTTACTGACTAGGCATACAACTGGATACCACTGTTTATAATTGACCTTACGACAGGATTTGATTGACAGGTCCTATCAGCCAATCAGAATGTAGGGCTGATAAGCCGTGTTGCTATCCGCCATTTTGTCCGTCAAACTGACCAGAGTCCGTCATATACATGCGCTGGCAATTCCTCGCCTTTTTAAGTATTATGGTAAAAAGGTGTTGTCATGGCACTTGTAATTCGGATACAAGGTAGCCAGGCCGACTAAAGATGGCTTCCAATTCGTTCCGTATTCGAAACCAGCGAGTTATTTAGAAAAATGCAAGTGCTGTATCAGACTCTGTGGAAGGACCTCATCAACAGCTGAACTTGGAAATTTTGAAAGATCGTTCAAAGGCGAAACATCTATACGTCTGTACAAAAGTATTTTTTGAACAAAACTACTTATTTCAATCCGCTCAAAATTTATTTAATACTGAAATTGTCCGTGCATGACCTAAATAAGTGTTACTATTTTTAAACTATAAACATCGTACATTTACGCTTTGGCTTGTGTTGTCAAATCGGCATTAATGGCCATTTAATATCAGGTCCAACATGGACACGATTGATTTCATTCAAGATAGAGGTATTTTTGTTGATACCGTTATGTAGTTTTTATAAACCGCTTTGCTTTCAAAGTAAATCAGTAAATATCGTACTCCTGAATTTTTGTCCGAACCATCGCATGCTTCCGAATCTGATCTACTCGTATGGTTCCTATGTAAACAATGGCTTTTGTAGCTGTCATTCCGACACATTTCGTAGATTTCTTATTTTCATATCAGCACTTTGTCGACGGGAAATCCAATCAAGAAAACCCTGACCCTCAAGCAGCTACTGTATTTGACCAGCTCACACCAGTTAGGCCTCCTCCAAAACTCAGATAAATATTTGAGCCACCAAAAAAAAACGAGAACAGATCGGTCTGAATCGTTAAGGTATTATTTTCTGTATAAAACAATTTATTTCACTGTACATTTAAAAATCAATTATTATGTTCATTAGAACTTGATTCTGCCAAACATGTACTGTAAAGACTTAGACTTATTATGAATAAAGAACAAGTCAAACATGTACATATTTTCATTGTTATTCTTATATTTTGGGCCATTTACGTAAATCTACAATATTTAATGATAGTTCATCCAATGTTCAGAGTCCGGATCACATGCACACTCGATTAACAGTATTCTTAAAGTTGCACTCTCACAGAATTCTAGTTTGACACTTTTTGTCTCAGAATCGGCTTATTTTGGCATTCTTTAAATTAAGACCTAATATATAAATCACAAAGCAAACTTCTCCGAGCCAAAATATGATAAATGCAATCGAATCCTGTGTAAGTTGTCAAAGTGATCAATCTGTGAAAGTGCAGCTTTAACAGTGAAAAATAACTTCTGCTAATGCTATATATTTTAAAATATATTTGCCATTGCAATAAAGAGATATTCACCTACAATATCATACATAAACACCAAAGAAATATCAAAGTGTAAGTAATATTTGCAAAACAACAATGTATTTAATAAATCTGATATTAAATATGCAACAACTGGTGTTAAACTCCAGAACTGAAGCTAACATCATAGAGGTACATCCTTCCAAGAATCCATCAAAACAACATGCTGAACAACTTCAAGAACTCTCTTCAAAAGACCACACTTTCCTGAAATAAATAAAAGATGCCAATATTAAAATAAATCAGTTACTTGTATTGTTAAATATTTTAATACTAGCTGTAAATGCTACTGCCTTTGATGTTTGCTTTCTACATGTATATCATAATGAAATATTGACAAGATAATAGCTAATGTTTTGTGGTTGTTGTTTTTCTCTGGACAAATAGTCCATTACTTTTGTACAGCAAAGTAAAACTAAATGTTATAAAAAGCTTTAAAATAGGTCCTACCGATTAATTGTAAAACTTGTCATCACTGGTTTTCTCTTGCGGTTGACATTGCCTGGACTGGCAAATATCATGCGTGTGTGTGGGGGGGGGCGGTTTCCGGTCTTATGCTAGGTCCCCTGTGGCGGTAGGCTTGTTGAAGACAATAATAAGGGGACTTCCTTATCTCCATCAATCAGAATACTTTAATGGTGTCAACGGTAAATAGCAGGAGACCCTCCACCAACCTTAACCGGTAAATGGGGGAGGGTAGTGTGTGTGGGTTAGAACCAGCTGCCCGGTCAGCTTAGTAGGTTAGAGCGCCGGGCTAGTGTTCTGGTGGTTGTGAGTTCGAGCACCACACCGGGGGCACTTTTCCTCCAAGGTCTACTTTTACAGCCAGAGTGTGTGAACATATTCCACAATTTCTGTAAGAACAAAAATCAAAGCATGTGAATGTTTGAGCAATGCAAAAGTTACAGATTGGTATCACCCACGATTGTCACTTGTCAACTATTACATTATTATTCATCAGGGGGAGTGTTCAATCGCTTAGAACTGAAACTTTTTATGCATAACCCCAATAAACCATTTCTGCTCATACTATAGAATACAAGGTTATACGGTATAGCTGGCATGTAACTGTTATTTAATGTCACTTCCGGGTTCCCCATTCGGGCCATTTATGATTTACTCATATTGTGCGATGATTTAATCTTTGTTTCAACAATACTGTAAGAAGGACCGGTGTTATTAAAAGTTAAACTTACCCTTGTTTGCATTTACAGTATGCGTCACACACACGCTTTTCCTTTGTATCGATGTCAATGTTGACAACATGGCGGCTATCCGATTTTCTCTGACTTGGATAGATTTCACCCCGTAAATGTTAGATATCGTCATTTTCTAAAGATATATAGAGCCTTCCGATGTAGCAGCCAGTTACAAATTCCTTTGACTTCTATTTTTTTCGCATTGTAATGTCACATTTATGATAATTTGTCAGGATTATCGGAAAGCGAAACGACGCGAGACGCCATTACTTCCTCGTTTGTTTGACGGACATAGACAGAGTTCGCCCCCTTGATATCAGGGGGCGTGGCTTAGAAGCCGCTGTCGTAAGGTCAATTATTTTGTTGAATTTATCAAGAGCATGCTTGCTCCAGTATTTTTTCTTTATAACCTTAAATAATGGTGTTTATAAACATAATTTATAAGAATAATATGGTGTTTTGCTACTGCCATTTCGTTTTTTTACATTTTCGGAAGTGGATGGACAATAATTCGGCACATATCCGTTCCGCTCCTTCAACCGTCTTCGTATTGTATCTTATTCGCCGAGCCACTTGGTGCATTATCGCCAACTACTTACCGCCCCCCCCCCCCCGCCGCCCCACCCCTCAAATTTTTCACTCATTTATCGAATAAGAAAAAAACGAAACCACGACATGTACTTACGTTTCCGCATATTTGCCTTCCGGTAAGCATGCCCAGAACAGTACCAAAGTATTATAGCCCAGCATTTTTAAACCTGTGCATGTATATACATTTTAAGTAAGCAACTGTAATTATTATTATTGAATTAAACTGTATTGGAGCGGCTTTATATCTTTAATATTTCTTTACAAAAAAGATGCACTCTTACTCCCAAAAAGGATTTACCACAATGAATAATACTGTTTTAATATTCCAAAAGGGATGAATTAATGTCGAAAACAATGGTTCTGATGAAGGATACTGATTTTGATTTGAACGCAATGAAAATATAACACGATACTTCTACCTTATGAGACTATATTATCTTTGAGCATTCATTAATCATTCAATATTTTTGCGCTTTTTGCTATTCAAAACACGGTTACAATCTTGTTATCAGTAATTAATATTTTCCATAAATGCATTATTTAGTAAGTAGTCAATGGTTTATCAATCAAAATTAATGTTTGTTATACATGTGTATCTATTGATTTTGAATAAGAGCGTCACTTTAATATACTGGGAACTACAGAGGCGAGTCAAACTTATTGTTGATTTCACAATAAAACATGAAAATACTGGGTTCAGAAGTTCGCTGAGTATTGAGTTCGCATGGCACAGGTGTTTTACAACTGTATGAACAATATACCACAAAAAACGCTAGTTTAACAACAAATTTAAACATGGTATCCGCATAATTATAGAGGCTCTTCAGTTAAGATACCTGTTTTTTATCATTGCCTTTCAAGTGGTCTTTGAATCCAACACTTTTCTATAAAGTTTGATTATCCTAGTTTTGAAAATGTTTGTATTCTCAGCAACCTAAAATAAACCACATCATTTTTTTCTGTTGCATTACATTTCATGCCAAACATAAATTATTTATTATTGACCTAGGAAAGGATAATAATATAAGAAAAAGACAATATTGTTGTGCCACAGACGAGATACTTTAATCAAATTTAAACTCACATTCAAAGCAAATGGTTCCAAAAAAACTGCGCCAGTGTTAACACCTGGCTTTAATTATCTTAAACTCAAATCGAATGGCAAAAACACACTACTAAAGAGCAGTCGTAAAGTGTCCGGAACCACTGCTGCGCCCACCCTCAGACTTTACATCACTTGCCCTGTCATGGTTACAGAAATTTACCAAACTGGAAAGATAAATATGCATGAGACAATATTCAAAAATAATACTCGCGAGAAATATTCTAGTTAAATACATCCGTAATAAATGAAAATGTTTTTATATCCCGTCTGAGCGTCGAATGACCAGTTCAATACTATAGATGCATGAGGAAAAATACTACAGTCGAACCCCGTTGGCTCGAAGTCCTAGGGACCGGCGACATAACCTCGAGCCTCGGAAATTTCGAGCCAAGCGGGAATAATTACACTCAGTATATAGAAATCGGTACCTTATATCCAGTTCGAGCCAACGAGGTATTCGAGCCAAGCGAGTTCGAGCCAACGGGGTTTGACTGTAGTTTACGCACTGAGTAACCAAATCTATACCAAATTGTACTCTTATGATATTTAATACCTTGATATATATGATTTGATTTCCTTTCAGAAAAAAAATAAGAAGATAAATGTATTTATTGAAGTTGCCGTATAGGGTTATAAGAGTACAATTTGTTATAGATGTGTGTATAATAACCGACATAAAACCCAAAGTAATCAATGGCACAAATATTGTTTCCATACGCAAACGTTTAGCAATGAGCGATAATAAACTGGTGCAAGTCGCACGATAATTTCTGTATTACCTCTCTTACTGGAACTACTAAAGCGAGTACATATAAGCGTTTTATTCTTAGATTCCATATTCAAGAAAATCAGCCAGCATGAGCTAGCTTAATTGCGTGAATTAACGAATACTAACTAACGAAGGTACGGAAACGTGAGCACCATTTTGGATCGATGTTTTTTTGTTTAATAGCGTTTTTATTATTTGAGGAATGAAGATTGACTTTTTTGATACTGTCTGTTTAATAAAACTGTTATCTTTATTCGACTCTCGTCCATATTTCAACTAACAGAAAGGACGTTTTTTTTAAAATCTTCCATTTTAACATTTTATTTAAAAACCTATTCATATATTAATTCGTGTACATATACTTTGCATATGCCTTTCAAACCTGTAGTGTGATGTTTCAGATAACTTATGAATTCTGTTTCCATGTAACTGTTTTTGTCCATATACGTTTACAACATAATAGTTAGTATAATTGATCCATACAGCTATAATTCCGTATGCAATGCAACTGAGGCTCATAAAGGATTATCATTTTAGTAAGTAGCTTCGTACTACTTTATTTTAGTGAACTTATTTCTAGTATACGGAATAAATCGAGTTCCACAACGTTGAAAATTTTAACTGGCCCCTTTGCACCCACTCACCACACAGACACCGCACTGTGACAATGTTTTTTTCGTATTATTTGAATAAAAAGTATATATATTACCGGGGCGGATGCAGGATTTCGCGTTAGGGGGGGGGGGGCGCTCTTTGGAACTGCAACAAAGAAAGAACACTCCCTCACAAAGAAAAAGATCAATACACGGTTTAATGTGTAAATTGGAATTTGATTGATTTCAAGGGCATCTATATCCTCGGATATTGATATTAATAATTAACTTTAACAATTTTAGAGGGGGGCGCACGCCGGGTGCACCTCCGTTTAAAGCCGCTAGTGCATTATATAGTTAATAGAAGTCCGGTAAATCCTGAGAAGAATGCTTGTGTCTACTGAACAGGTATTGTGCTTGTCGCGATTTCATTATATATTGAGGTTAATTTGTTAAATGTTATCCATTTTGAAGACTATAAACAGCGTTTGATTTAATTATATGTCAATGGTTTTTAAAACAAAACATTATTTCCTGTATGCTTCAATAAAGAAGATATATTTAAACTGCAGAACAGGAAGCACTATTTAGCCACACACATTTTGTTTCGTGTTTACAAGAGTGGAAAAGAAAGCATTTAAATGTCCGTTATTTTGATGTTGCTGATTTTTTCAAGATGCACATTTATTCCCAAAAAAGATTCACCACAAAAAGGATGAATTAATGTCGGAAACAATGATTCTTATGAAGGATACCGAGTTTAATTTGAAAGAAATGTACATAAAACACGGTATTTCTACCTTATGACACTATTGTAAACCACAGTTAATCTTTTAGCATTCACCAATCATTTAATATTTTTGCTTTTTCTGCTAATAATTACATGGTTACAATCTTTTTATCAGTAATTAATATTTCCATAAAATTATGCATCCATTGGTAAGTAGTTATAAAGGTTTATTAGTCAAAATGTATGTTTTGTAAATGAATGTAACATTTGTATGTATGGATTTTGAATAAGAGTGTCACTCTAAAATTATATTTAACACTTTATTGAAAGTGTATAAGATTAATTCTCAAACGGTCTCATAAAGTCAACATAGTATCGTTCCAATTGTATCAGATACTGAATGCATCGTGTTTGTGGCAGGAGTAGTAATCCACAAGCATGCGTTTCTATATAATTATAGAGTTTATGTCCCTTTGTAATACAGAACG
This sequence comes from Mya arenaria, assembly GCF_026914265.1. Taxonomy (NCBI): domain Eukaryota; kingdom Metazoa; phylum Mollusca; class Bivalvia; order Myida; family Myidae; genus Mya; species Mya arenaria. The sequence goes on from NC_069136.1 coordinate 43,382,288, forward strand.
TCCTTCGTAAAGTGTCAAGGTTATAACTATCATCAATATGTGTTCCCTCTTGAAAGCATGTTTACATCACAGTGTTATATGGTTTATATCCAAGTTCTGATAAGCGCTGGTGTGCGCTGTAAGTATATATTTTATTCATTTATTTATTATTTGGTTTCGTGGACATTATAGTAATTTCGCAAGCTCGGTCAAACATTAAACAGTTAAATAGGACAGATATACTTTACATGCTGTATAAATTATGTTTACAATCATTTTGTTTAAGTCGATACATGTAAAACTTGCTTTCATGGTAAACTTGATTGTTAAATGGTTTCTCTTCCGTTTATATACCAGGTATACATTCTTTTCTTCATTTTCGTACAGATTCAAAACTGTTACCGACATGTAAACAGGGGCGGATCCATGAGTATAGGTTAGAGGGGGCGTAACTGAGAGGCGTAACCTTTTAACTAATTCCCATCCCTCTGAATTATTTCTTATTTAGTGGATTTAACGTGTTGTTAGAAAGGGGGGGGGGGGGGTGTACTCTTCTTAGAAATTTAAAAATAATCTAGTCCGATAGGGTACATTTGGTGCGTATTTTTCCCACTTTAATGTAATTAAAAGCAAACTAGCATAATTTTAGGGCGCCACATCCTGGATCCGCCGGTGGTAAAAGTAACATATGATTTAGCTTTAAAAAAGTTTATCATACGAACATATTAAGCAAATATGAACGTATATACATGCGTGAAAATTCAACTCTTGTAAATTAAGTACTATTAGATACGTTCTGTTTCACCATAAACACGTGCGACAAAACTCCGAATAGTCACAAAGAAGCGTGACATGTTTGAATATTATGTTCAAATCCAAATGTATCTATAATGTAAATAGTAACTAGGTAAAACTTACTTCATCTGGTTTGTGCGTCTATCAGTGATTTTTAAGAGTAATTTAGTCTTCGCCTTTTTAAAACTTATTTACTTCGTATATTGTGACAGCAAAAATATGAATCCCTTACTTATTCGTTCATAAGTTTAACATTAAAAAAAATAATTCAGTAAAATTATCGTGTACCGTTTGTCGTGTCACCATTTGACCAATGGCGGAGTTTACATGGTTATTCTTTTTGTTTGTTTTATTTTTCATATCAATCGAAATACTTTATAATTATTTTATGTTAAACTGTTTTAACATACATAGTTTTTCCTAGTCAAAAAATATTACGATTGGCAATGTAAAGTTGACCGTACTTAAGCTATGACAAGTCTGGGGCGTACCTAAAGACATTCGGCATGTACTCGCGCAACCCGTTTGTTGGGGGTCCGGGCATCCTCTCCCGGGACTTTGCTTTTTGACGGTGCAATTCGGCGTATATTTTATGACTTTTTGTGATTTAAAAACGCAAATAATTTACACATGTAGAATTCAAACAAAGATAGAACATTTATCATGAAAATTGAAACGCTCCATTGTCAAAAATTCGACTATTATGGGTACCACTGTGCCTTATCCGTGTAAGGGCTGGGTTTTTACATCAAATTTCGCAATTAACACGTTTGTTATATTTTCAGTTATTTTTTCAATAAAACGCGCTCGAGTATTTGCGAATCGCTAGGTACGCCGCTGCAAGTTAAATTTATAAAATGATCTCGTCCCTTCCGAAGATGTCCTGGATAGCTTTTCGTTGTCATTTGTGCATTTGTTTAAACGTTATATTTGTCACATATTCTCTCTTCACGTATCAGTACTTAAGTGCATTTTCAATTGCAGTGCAGACTGGCTGATAATGGAGAAGAACATGGACCAGGATTTAGACGAGATAGGACCCTACAGCTTGACCGACCTGTTTGAATGCCTTAAAAGGGTATCACTGAATGAGGCTAAGGAAATTAGTGATATCCTGTCTGTGCGTCGATTAAACGGTCTGGTAGAAGTCACCGAGAACTACCACATGACAGCGCTGTATTTCGCCGTCAAAAATAACTTCAACGGTATCGTAAAAAGTTTGCTGGACAAGGGCGTAGATGTCGACAGGGGGCAGGGGTGTTACAGCAATTATTTGGGCCAATTTATCTGGAAGGAAACACCATTACTTAATGCATTGTTCATGACTAAATTTGAAATGATAGAAATGTTGTTACAGCATGGTGCGGATCCTTTATATGATTCGTCGAAGGCGAGGTTGGTCGATCCAATGAATGGGCAAACATTTAGTAGTGGACTCACTCATGTCGCCTTTGACGTTGCTCTTACACGGGGAAAATATATCGTAGACATGTTTTTGAAATACGTAAATGTAAAGCGTGAATATGGTGAACGAAGCCACACATGTCTCTGCAACGCTGTGAAATACTATTTGGAGGAATCTTGTTCCTCACAGAGTATGGAGTATATACGTCAAATTATACAGAAAGGTGGAATCATTTGCAGGGGCGACTGTAGCACTATTGCTGAGGGTACGGGCAGTTTCATTTCAGGGAGAATATGCAGCATTATTACTCTTTGTCTGAATAATATTGTAAACGTAAAAGAAGAAACACTGTATGGGTTCCATTGTTCCAATAGTAAGGCGGCATTACATTGTCTTAAACTGGTTTGTACATCAGATTACGTACACTCGGACTCAACTATATACAGGACATTATCTAAATATAGCGAAAAGGTTCTAGAAGAAAATGACCTGTCACCAGAGATAGAAAACAGCAAGCAACAGAATATCATGTGGATTATCAATTACACTCGAAACCCGTCCACATTGAAGCACATATGTAGCGTTGTTATCAGACAATACATTCCCGGCGTGTGTTCCGGTAAATGTGACAGGCTACCAATTCCTAATGAATTGAGGAAATACATGAATATTGATGAATTTACCTGAATGGAAATTAAAATAAACATAAACAGCATGTTTAAGAGTTTTCTTTTCTTATGCAAACTTATCCCCACTTGTCAAATGTCGATCGTTGAATAATGCACCAGTCATTTGTAACCACAGCCACCGCAGGTCCGGGAAATAGCGGGGACTTATACATTCGGTCCAGCCAAGCCCGGGCAAAGTCTCCGCCCTGCGGGGACAATCTGCTGGTAAAACCCCCGCCAAATGCCCCCGCACCCAAGGGACCCAAGATAATGCCACTTTCCCGCTAAATTTGGCGTGAAGACAAAACCACTTCAGTCACCCGGCACTGCGGTGCCACCTGGAAAGTAAAAACACGGCCCATTTCCCCGGCTATCCCCGGTATACCCCCGGACCTTGGGGGAGGGGCGTGGTTACAATTGACTGGTGCATAAGGCTTGATTAACTTTGTCCGGAGCAGAAATCGGAAAGTACGTAAAGGATTTGATTGCAACTTTGAACAGAGATGAACGTTTCATGAGAGTTTGAAACAAAACAATGGGCCGAATGATCTGGGGCCGTATTAAAAAAGCATCTTTGTTACAATTTTCAACTTTAAGTTATTAAAAACTTGCCTTTATATTATTTGATTTTTAAGAAAACGAACAATGTTTGCACACCAAAAATATGAAAAAAAGTAAGAACATGGTTTAAGCAATACATGCGTGCGAATAAATCTGATTAAAATAGCGGTTATTTAGAATAATCGATGTCAAACATTGCGAAATTCTTACTCAGTTGAAAATATTTACTTAGATGCTTATTGAATACGGCCCATGGGTTTAAATAAACATCACGATGAACGAAAACCTTGTTAACTCATATATGTCTACAATTAGATGATATGCTCATAGAATTCAATAAAACAAGTACAGTCGAACCCGATGGCTCGAAATCGCCTGGCTCGAATTCTTCGTTGGCTCGAACTGGATGTAAAGGAGCGATTTCTTAATACTGTAGGTAAGCATTTCCGCTTGGCTCGAATTTTTCGAGGCTCGAAGTATTTTCGCCGGTCCCTGAAGGTTCGAGCCAACGGGATTCGACTGTACAGTTAAAACTTTTGTTAGGAATACGGCTAATCATATGTGTATCCATTAAATTTCTTGAGCAGTGAAGAATTGGAAGTTAACAACGTTGACGAAAATAACGTTGTTAACTGTGAAACAGTTCTAAAAAATCGGTCCAATTTTTGAAAGAAAATCTTAAATCATTTAATGATAATAACTAAGTATGGTTTTAATATTACACTCGTCGTAAAGCAATATGGTGACCATAATATATCAAATCTTTAATATGATATATACGATATACTTATATATAATTGTGTTTCTGCAAATGTATTTCCACATATAACACATACACTTATAGAAACATGTGTGTTAAAGTTGTTAACATAATTCTTAATATACCATTCTATCTTAAGAAAGAGAACATCGTTCGAAATCTAAAAAGCTTTATTTTGTTAAAACAATGTTATTATAACATTTACTATTTTCCTATTCTTTGGCAATTATATAGAAAATCTTACAGTGTAGACATGTTCTAAGCAAAATAATCCCGACGGAAAAGCAAATGAAGTATTGTAACATACAGTATGTCTAGCATCTGTCATATACATTGTGAATAAGTTTACTTCACATCTTAATTTCATTCTCATTCATCAGAGGTTTGATAATGATAAATCTAACATGTTGTACGCATAGCATCATCACTCTGGTGTACGAGAATGCTGATTTAAGATGAACAAAAAATACAATACAGAAATCAATATTATGAGTTGGACATTTCATTATTTGATGGTAAGTTCATCAAAGTCGGACGGAGTACCCGAGCAAAGGTGAAATGATTTCAAAGCGTATTCTTTACATTCAACTAATACGTCACTGTTTAAAAGCGACCTTTGATAGCTGAACGTCACCGTCAATTCTTAAATAGCAGAATTTAGGCAAGGGTTGTTCTTTGTAGCGGTGTTTGAATTCCATAACATCTCCGCTATTAACACAAACCTGAAATAAGATAGAACGATGACAATATATAATTATAGTTAACTTGCACACAATGGGTAAATTGGTTTGGTTGACGCTTACATGAACTGATTTCTTGTGTGTCTTGTGTGTCAGTTGGAATTTTACCAGTTTGCCATCAAACGATACCTCATTTGTTTCTTCTTCTACTGTTAGTGTACATTAAGTTTCTATTGCATGGCACACTATTCAATGTTGGTGTTCAATTTAGGACACCAGTACCGTGTCCTTCTTGAGAGGCAGCATTGAAAGAATGTTGGGGTCGAAATGACAACCTCTTTCCCGAAAGATGGACACATATACAATCAGAAACTAAATGACGAAAATATATATTTAAGAAAAGATTCGCTTTGTTCGTGCATTCTTTCAGTATTAACGCTCGGGTCTAATTTTGCAACTCCTCGAAACGAAATAGTGCTTACTGGATAATTTGCAAAATCGAGCTAGAGCTTTAATACTGCATTAATGCACTCAAATACGGATGACGCCGTACATCTCAAAGCTTCGATCTTTGGTATACTCGTTTGTATGCGAAAAGTAAAGCAAGTCAGTTAAAATTAGGCAGAGAAATCTTTAAATCAGTATTTTACATCTACGAATCTTAGCGCAGGTATTTGAATCGCATTTTACCAGTTAAATTGCCGTCGAGCATTCAAAACATGAATGAAACAATGAGTTATGATACCAGACAGAGAAGACTAGAGTTTCTGTGTCACGTGATATCAACGTTGTTCTTTTTGGACATAAAGTACTTGATATATCAATTACCCTGAATCCACCCCGGAAAATGTTGACAGTAATTTCAAAGAATTTCTCCGTTTGAAATGGAAAATGCGGGATAGCCCTCTCTTCGTGTCCCCAGCAGCCGTACTGTTGAGAGTTCCTCACAATCACCTGTTTATCTGTTCCGAAATTGAAGCGGACGTCGTAAACGAAGGCCGTATCACTGGAACCCGGTCCGTTAGGTGAGTTATCAAAACTAATGTTGAATCTAGAATAACCAATAGAACGATCAGATGATCTCACATTTCTTATGATAATGTACGTGTGTTGTATATTATGATGCTGAATCTACAGAATATCCAATAGAATTATCAGATGATCTCACATTTCTTATGATAATGTACGTGTGTTGTATATTATGATGCTGAATCTAGAATAACCAATAGAACGATCAGATGATCTCACATTTCTTATGATAATGTACGTGTGTTGTATATTATGATGCTGAATCTACAGAATATCCAATAGAATTATCAGATGATCTCACATTTCTTATGATAATGTACGTGTGTTGTATATTATGATGCTGAATCTACAGAATATCCAATAGAATTATCAGATGATCTCACATTTCTTATGATCAGTTATGTGTGTTGTATATTATGTTAATATTTTCTGCCGACAACGTGGTTGTAACATTAGAATACAACCTACGTCTACAGCCAATCAAATTGCAGACAGGTAATGATAAGTACTTATAAGTACTAGGCTTAATCATTTCATTAATTCTAACTTCGCATGTGTTTAAAGGTCGGCCAATTGCGTCAGATTTTGCATTGACAATGTGTCAGTCAATGAGGTTGTATTCTAAGTCAGTTAGATGACCTGAATTAAAATCGTAATGATAAAGAAGGGCTCGTTCACTGCGCCTCGCTTCCCCCTAATCATTAAGGTTCTATTTCATGTGATCTAACTATGACATAAATGGCTTTTTATAACTACATGAGAAAGTTTCTCTTTGCTTCACTTGATTAAGTAAAACTAGCTTATCTCTTAATTTCTAGCTGTGATAAAACCTTAAGTATGACAATATTTGAGTAACCGTAATCAATTCATAACAAATGTTACGCTTTATGTCAATAAAGAAACTAAGAAATTACTTACCTTGATGCGTTTGATCTCGGCATTCCGCTTATAATTATCTGCTGTCCAGCATGCAGGGTGCCGAGATTGTGAACAAATGGTGTGGACTGAAATCGGTTGAAACAGAATTGCTGTGGTGATAATATACAGAACAGAACAGAACAAAACAGAACAGAACAGAACATTATATACGATGGACATGCAATAAATGATAAATCTGAATCTATCAAATATTTGCTGTTGACAATTGATACAATTAGAATTAAAACCCTTACAACAGTTCTTTTAAATCAAATTCAAATTTCTTAAAATTTACTTGATCGATTTCATTTTTACAAAACATTAACTAACATCCGATAATTATTTCTATATATGTTCATCTCTTAACCAGTCTGTACAAATCAACGGTAAATATTTATTAGTAACAGTGAATTATTTGAATCTAGAAAAAAATATTAAATCTAGAATGCTTAGACCAAGTTGAGATTGATATCTTATATCAACACAGTGCATAGACTCTATACACTATATGGATATGCACGATACACCGTGACAGTACATACACTGGTGTTGTATTCTATACCAGTATATACTGTGCACGGTATATATTCTATTTATTCTCAGAGGTGTTGAAGCACTGCTTCAACACCCCTGTTCTCTATGCAATGTATACAGCCAGAGATTATGAAGATTTACTTCAACTTCTCTGTTATAGTCTCTATACATTGTGGTAGCGTGCGCTATACTCTATTCATTCTCAGAGGTGTTGAAGCAGTGCTTCAACACCTCTGTTCTCTATGCAATGTAGATTTTGAAACTTTACTTCAACTCCTCTGTTATAGTCTATATACATTGTGGTAGCGTGGACTATTCTCTATCTGTAGATTTGAACCCCTGTAATAGTCTATATACATGGTGGTGACGTGCACTATTCTCTATTTGAATAGAGAGGTGTTGAAGCAGAGTTTCAACACCTCATCACCTTTATTTATTCTTTGTCCAGTGAAAATGAAAAATGGGAGAAAAATGCTTAGATTTTTTTTTTTTTGGTTTTGTGTTATATCAGACACCACATTTAATATACTATAAGTATAATACAATCACATTGTAATATAATTTTTGGGCAAAATGTTTTAAAAGTTAAATGAAAATGAGAATTTCTGGACTTAGCTTCAACTCTGCCAAATTTAGCAATAAAATTACCAAAACAACTTTTTAAAACAGATATTATATAACATTATAAGATACTTGAAATATACAAACTATGTATTTTGTAAAATATGATTTTTAGGTAAATTTGTTAGAAAAAAAAAATGAAAATTTCTGCATTTTGCCAATTACTTTGTCAAATTTTGCAATAAAATTAACAGAATTACTGTTTTTAAATATATTTTATATTGCAGTATAATAGACCTTAAGTAAAGAAACTACATACTTATGTGAAATGTGCTTTTGGGGCACAATGTTTGACAAATGAAATGAAAAATTTTGAAATTTGGTCACCTAGGCATCAATGAATTTTAAGTTTTTATATTGCAGATATTTACCAGTCGCGCAAAATGCACAATTGCAAATAACATGCAAAAGCACTTTGTAACCAATATAATGAAACATGCGCTTTGGTTTGCCAAGCCTTGCCTTGCAAACATCTACATAAGCCTAAAAATGTCTGTCTGAGATACCAGGCGTGAAGCTGCATATAACACTAGTATGCGGATGAATCCACATGATCCTGATAAAAACATAAAAAAATCAGCCAAAGTTGCAGTATGCGTACTTGACAACATGATCCTTTAAATGTCATTTTTATTTTCCAGTACAAAATAAAGCACCTCAAAACGCCCAGAATGCACCATGTTTTTCAAAATATTCTGAGGGGGCATGCTCCGAGACCCACCTAGCAATTATGAATCCACATATAAAGGGCTAGCTAAGCCCCTTACTTCTGTATGCAAAACAAGACTACATGCTCATCTTTTCTTTATCTATTCTGCCTGTTAATTTGCTTGTAAGCTTATGTTAGTCAACAATATAATAACATTAGCTGGGCCAAAATACAAAAGTCTCTTCTTATGTTGAGAAAAATTCGAAAAATGGTCTGAAACAGCCCTAAAACACACAAAAGCCTTAAATGAAACAAACATATATTACATATTAAAGAGAATTGGAGTACTGTCTATAAAACATACACCTTAAAACACAATCTATGAACAGTTTTTGCCAATGTCTCTTATAAAAAAAAGCTACAACAAAAATATCGCTGGAAGTGATGGTACTTCCCATATGCCCGTTTTCTTTGAAAAAGCAGAACTTGTAATTCAATGTGCTAGTAGAAGGTAAATTGTTGTTGCATTATTATACACAGTTGGAAATACCATTATTAATAATTGTTTTCATTGTTAATGCTGCACTCTCACAGATATATGAATTTTTATTATTTTTAACTTGGAATGAAAAACTTTTGTGCACATGTCTGATAACAGTTATATGAGACTGCATACAAAATCACAGTTTTTCCTATTACCATTTAAAACTCTATGTTTAATGGTTAGTAATGCTTGAGAAGAAATGAAAATTTTGGCAGTTTTTCAGACAATTGAATTCTGTTTCATTGAGAGTTATCTTATATGACTGGATTGAAGGCATTCATGCAAAAGTCAGACTATTTTAATTATTTTTTTTCAAAGCAAATGTGAAAACTCTTAATCAGTGACAGTGCAGCTTTAACATCCTTTTAGATTTAATCACTATGATTTCAAAATTATCAGACAAACATGATACTAGATGTATACTGTCTTGTTTGGAATTCTTGCCCTTATTCAGTATTTGTTCAATCATAGCAGTATTTATTTGAACTGCCTCTAGGTTAAAGTGTGATAAAATTCATAAGATGTCAAATACATAATTATATAAGATTCACAATTCTTTGAAGGAATGAACTCCTGCTTACATGTCATATGATGACAAATTATGGACAAATACAGAACCTAATCCTAATGGTTTTTCTCCAGAATTATCAAAGGGGTCACTCTTAACAAAGATTTAGTATAAACTTAATAATAATTTCTTTAGTTTAACAATGTTATAAAATCTTGAAAGGCCATAGGCAGGTAGTTCTGACGTTCATACCCTTCAAAACCTTTGACAAGAGGCATGTCTATCAAATATAATTATGAATTACTGGTGTAAATGGGTAGTGGGTAATGCACATGTCAATTGTAACCACCACCACCCCAATCTGGGGGTATACTGGGTGTGAATGCGGTGGTTTTGTCTTACCTATGGTATGTTGGATGCGGGGGAATTTGGCAGGGATTTTAGTTCAGGATCAGTTCAGGGAATTTAACCTGGGGTAGGCTGGACCAAAAGTCAAAAGTCCCCGGACCTGGGGGCGGGATGTGGTTACAATTGACTGGAGCATTATGCTATTCATTTTGTTGCCCACTCTTTTGTTTTTCTTTGATAATCCATTGCACACAACTATAGATCAGGATCTCAAATACTATATATGTTGAAAATTGACTTTTGACATCAATGTTTTAGTTATAGTTATGAATAATGAGCGTTCATTCATTGCTTTTTTATCGAATCACAATCTTAAGTGTTAGCAAAGCACACCACTTTGTGCAGTAATGTTTAATGCTGTGGCTCCTCTTATCAACCAAGCACTTGGGCTGTTGGTGGAAAACCATTTCTCTAGTTTCCTCCCTGTCTGGTCACCTGTTTGAAAATTAAAACATTGATAATATATGATAATGACAAAACTTGAAAGTATCCAGAATTGTACACTATGTTTATACATTTGCTAAATTAAATGAATAAGCTAAGGAAATGTACATTCAAAACAAAAGGGCCAGCATGGCCCTTAATTGATCACCTGATTAAAATGACCATGAACAAGTCAGTCAGGTAACAACTGGTTATGAAAGGTGTTGCTATTTGCTTAGCAGGTTAGTGGTTGCTGTGTTATTTGATGGTTGATAAGGACTCCTCAAAGAAGGCTGCTCTTTGTTAACAGAAATGAGAAGTATGGTAAGCTGGTTGTTCCCATGGTCAATGGATGTTACGGTAATGAACCAGAATGTTGCTATGGAAGTAAATGATTACTAAGGAAGTAATTGGTTGCTATGAATGTTGGCTGTTGCTCAGGAAAAAAGTGGTTGCTAAATAAGGCATTGGTGCCTATAAAGGTAGTTAATGGATGCGTTGGAAGGAATTGGATGCTAAGGAAGTCATTGGTTGAATGGGAATTCATTTGTTGCTATGGATGAAGGTAGTTGCTAAGGCAATCATTGGTTGATAAAGAAGCCAAGGATTGTTTAGGAAGTCATCATTTTTTATGGAAGTCATTGGCTGCTGTAAATGAAGTATTTGATAAGGATGTCCTTGGTTGCTTATAAAGTGGTTGTTAAGGAAGACATTGTGAGTTTGGATTGTAGTCACTAAGTCAGACAAGTGGGTTCCTTAAGGGTACTACGAGGTCTACGATTTCCTCAACAAGACAAAACCTTGCTTAACATCCTGCCAAAAGGTGATTATTATATTGTTGTAACAACTGGTTTCATAATCTTTGAAACTAAATACCTTTTAGTTTAGACATCAGTTTCTAAGGAATTCATACATTACTGCAGAAGTCATTGCCTGATTTGAATGTGTATCAATTTTTGTTCTAGAAGTCTATCAGTAACAGGGGAACTCTGGTTGGGACAACTTTGACCCCAAGGACGAAACTTGAACAACATTCATAAAAAAAACACTTAACAACAATCAGTGATTTTTTATGAATTCTTTTTACTGCCTGTACAATGTACCTCGCAAATTCGGTAAAAAGTCAACTTTGGGAAAAATACAAAATCAGGCTAAAATTGCTTATATAATGGCAAATATACATTTTTTAACTTTTTAATGCATACCTTATGCTGTGAAAGAGTAAGACTTGTCAAGATTTTGTTTATATTTCAAGAAATTCATTGCTATTTTAATCCGGAATGTAATGTAATTTTTTTTAATTTTGGGGAAAATGGAGTTTTTCACAATAAAAAAATCACTGACAATGAACTACAAACTCCAACATATAAACACCACATACACAAAAACAAATTGATTACATATATAAATTACTGAATATTCACATGGTCTTATGATATTATTGATGAATATTATAATGTTATTTTTAGATACCAGTTACGGGTAGTAGTAATGAAGAATACCAGATTACAAAATCAAAGTGGAAATTGGAACTATTAGAGAATCACATTATTTGTGGGTAGGTCACTTAAATATTCATTGAGGTGAAAAGAAATTACCATATGATGTAATGCATATGTTTAACCGCTGTTGCACAATCATCATTTCCAAGTGACTGTCTTCATGTCCAGTACTAGCTTACAAAATCCCTTTCTAGATAGTCAAAGACTTCATCTGATGCATCTTAAAAAGGAAGAATACAACACAATCATGAACACAATAAATGCAAATAATGGTGGGTATGCTTTAAACATGATTCAAATGCAAAACATCTTGGCAATTATTTCTAGAGCAATCTAAATGTCCTACATGAGATTTATTCTCTTATGAAAAAGTGATGTTTATGTACAAGCCAAATATACTAGAAATGTGTCAAGTGGACATTAAGTCTTGTGTTACTTGGTGAATTGCATATACTGTGAATGAACATAATTAACAAAAAAACAGGGATTTCTCATAATATGACAAAGTTTTTTTTTACCAAGTTTGGTAAAGATTATTGAGCCATACAATGTTTTTATCTGGACTGCATCGTCTTTTATTCTGGGCAGCATAATATGGAAATCCAGGCCATGTATACATCTGGGTATTATCTGTAATGGACCACATTTTCCAAAATGTATGTAGGCAAATGAGTTACATGGAAATAAAAACTATCTATACATAATAATAAGTGATGTGTGTACATGTGTTTACCTTGGTATTATATACCCATAGATATATTATATGACATAATATTGGGTTAATACAAAAAAAATGAAATAATATATAATTAGGTTAATGATAAATCAAGCAAATTCAAACTAACACAAACAATTATATGTATATATTTACATTATTTCACAGTAAAATATAATAGAAATTTATAAACATTGGCATAATGCTTAAATCAGGTATCTATTTCAAGGCAGTTGTCATTAAATCATAAAATTTAAAGCTGCACTCTCACAGATATACCATTTTTACAACTTTTTTATTTTGTCTTGGAAAGAACAAATTTTTGCATAAATATCTGCAAACCAATGATATAAGATTGCTGCCAAAAAATCAGATCGTAGATTTCCATATTTCCGTTCGAAAATTAATGTTTTATGGCTTAAACCATTACTAATGGTTTAAGAAAAATGCATAAAACATTACTTTTTAAACTTAAATATAAAAATCTGCTATCTAATTTTTTGTCAGCTGTCTTAAATAACTGGTTTCCATGGATTTTCGCAAAAATTGCCTCATTCCAAGACAAAAAAAATTGTCAAAACGTTCAATCTGTGAGAGTGCACCTTTAAGGTTAAAACAACTAGAAAATGGAACTTTAAACAATAAACTTAAAAACCATGACTTATGGTACAAGTATTTCCACATCGGAGCGGCTGGTTCTTACACACTGACAGTGACACACAATACACTCCACTCCTCTCCATTAACCCTTTATATATATATATATATTACAGTCGAAACTCGTTGGCTCGATATCTCATGGCTCGATATCCTCGTTGGCTTGAACCAGATTAAAAGAACTGATTTTGTTTAACTCTTTGTTCATATAAAATTTGATCGGATGGCTCGATATATTGTCTCAGGGTCGATATTTCTCCATTTTCGCGGTTCCAAGTAAGAATTTTACAATTTTGTTTGCTTGGGTCGATGTCATTTTTGCGGGTTCAGGTAAGAACCTCACACCTTGATTTGTTTTGTTGCCTTCATTTAGCACACGGCGCTAATCGATAAAAATTAATTCAATTTATTATAATTATTATCAAATTTGAATGACTTAACAGTTTGAATAAACATGCCATCACTTTATCTAAGTTCTTTCCCTAATTGTTATACATGTATAAATTTCAATGCATCCTGCATATAACTAATAAGCTATGTTTTTGTTACCCACTGTTTAAAATTACTTGTTTGTTGTTTTCGCATAATTTTTATAATTAATAAAAACAATCAAATAATATTTTCTAAGTATCGAATAAGTGATGTTACGAACTTTACGACGTGTAACTATGTCCAATTAATACTCTTCTCTTGCGGAGATAGCATAGCCAATAACAAACGAGGTAAACAAGACTTTTTGTAACGAATAATAAAAAAATAACATTCTGTAAGCAATCCCGCTTGGCTCGATATTCTCGAGGCTCGAAGTATTTTGGCTGGTCCCTAGAATATCGAGCCATCGAGTTTCGACTGTAGTTTAAAGCTGACGGAGGCACTCCTGCCATGTACCACTGCCACCATTTAAGAAAACCTGGGAGGAGAAGTGCCCCAGTGTGGAGCTTGAACCAACAACAACTGCTGGAACACTATCATGGCGCTGTAACCAACTGAGCTAACTGAACGGCTGGTTCTCATCGACACGATCTACATCTACAATAACTTTACAATGTACATGAATACATAAATAACTAAAGTATGAATGCAATGTATTCATGTACATTGTAAAGTTGATGTCTACTGTTCTACTTTAAAAGACACATGCATGTACCCCAAAATTAGTTTTGACAGGCATGACTCACTAATGCCAGTTGTGAGCTTGTTCCTAGCTTCGATCAAGATATTTCTGTCTGAAAATGACATTGAATACACTCTAAAGCCTAAAAGGCTGTAAAATATGCATTCAACATCTTGATAAGCAACTATCTTAAATAAATTAAAATATTAGGATACAGAATGATGTGAAAGAGACTTTAAAAATATCACTGCATTGTTGGATGTTGGTGCTGTCATCTGATGATCTGTCAGCGGCAATGATTGAGGCAAGCATCAAGTATATTTAAATAAACATTGCACTTTAACAGATTAAATGTTTTGACAACTGTTTTATTTTTTGTCTTTATACAAGCCAATTAATGCATAAGTGCAAGAAAAACAGTGACACAAGACTGCTTAAAAAAACATTGGATTGCATACAGTATATATTTAAGTTAAAGCTTCACTCTCAAAGATATACCATTTTTACAACTTTTTTATTTTTTGTCTTGGAAAGAGCAAATTTTTGTATAAATATCTGCAAACCAATGATATAGGATTGCTTACGAAAACCCAGATCATAAATTTTCATATTTCCATTTGAAAATTAATGTTTTATGGCTAAAACCATTAATAAACGTTTTAGAAAAATGAACAAAATATCAATTTTTGAACTGGTATATATAAAAATCTGCGATCTATATTTGTCAGCAGTCTTATATAACTGCTTTCCATGGATTTTCGCCAAAATTAGTACATTCCAAGACAAAACATAAAAAAGTTGCCAAAATGTTCAATCTGTGAGAGTGCAGCTTTAAGAAAATGATGTTTTATGCATTTTTCTTCCAACTGTTAGTAGCACTTTTAGCCATAAAACATTTTTTTTAACGGAATATGTTAATCTGCGATCTGATCTTTTGTCAGCAGACTTATATCACTTATTTGCATATATTTACACAGAAACTGGCTCATTCAAACTCCAAGACAAAAATAAAAAATAACAAAGTTGTCAAAATACATGTACATGTATCATTGTATGTGAGAGTGCAGCTTTAAGGAGTACTTCGTTATATCAATAAAATATACTCGTTAAACTGTCAATTGTTTACGTATCTACATAAATTCAATTACCTTTTGAACTAGAAAGTGTTATATTTTCAAATAACCATTTACCTCTGTTCAGTGTCGGTCAAATTCGATGTTTTGAATCACTCTAGCGCGTGCTAAATACTAAATGACGCAATGTTTTGGACTGGTCTTCATTTTCTTCGATACAGGCACAACCGAGCGTAAATATTAAGCGAGAAAGTCTAGTGGAACGATGCAGGGTTCATTGGGTTTGTTTACAAAAATTCAAGCATCCGGTTAAGAAGACGACAAATAAGAATGGTATTAAGTTGGTAGAATGGAACTCCTTCCTGATTCCTGCACATGTAAGTTGTAAGTATTGACTATATCGGGATACCATACAGGACACTCAAGTGTTATTTTATATTTTCTTAGTTATCATGCAAATGAAAATAATCACTATCATTTAAAAGTTATTCATGGAGAGTTGCAAATGGTTTGTTTACATTAATTAGTTTTATGAATTTAATTGAATACACAAATTTTTATTAGAGCTTTGCACCAAATTAAATTCAGTTCATTTTACGGGAGTAACCCA
Source organism: Mya arenaria (assembly GCF_026914265.1). Classification (NCBI taxonomy): domain Eukaryota; kingdom Metazoa; phylum Mollusca; class Bivalvia; order Myida; family Myidae; genus Mya; species Mya arenaria. The sequence goes on from NC_069136.1 coordinate 43,398,441, forward strand.
CACTAGCGGATCCAGAAAGGGGGTGGGACCCCCCCCCCCCAAAAAAAAAAAAAAAAATATTCTGTAAAGAATCTCAAGACAATTATTCAAAAAATCTTTTGATCTTTGATGTCATAATGGTAAAAAAAATTACCAAAATGCAAAATGTAAAAAAAATATCAAGTCAGAGAATGGGTTGGAACCGGTGTCGCCAAAATTGCAGTCCAGTGTTGTATCCACTGTGCTATAAAGGCTTATCCTAAACAGTTGGAATATTTAATCTTTATACCTAACTTGTAATATATTGGCGAATTTTTTTTATTGTAAATTATGTGGTACTTCAGTTAGTAAGTTTTAATGCATTGTACACATAGATACCAAGTTTATGTCAGTTTTTGTCAATTTTCTTTTTTTCCGCTATTTCATTAAACAGATTACAGCCCCTTTTAAACAAGTCTTTGGGAGGAACTGTTGGGGATTGTTATTAAAGCTGCATTTTCACAGATTTACCATTCTGACAACTTTTTTTTCATCATGGAATGAATCATGCAATGTTAGTGCATAAATTATGTCCGCGAACTATGATTTAAAACTGCTGAAAAAATATCAGATAGCTGTTTTTCATATGTACGTTCATAATTGTTGTTCTGTGACTTAAATTTGAACACTTTCAGAAAAATGAAATATTAAGCAGATTTCTCAATACATGACATCTGTTTTATTGTCAGCAATTAAAGGCATTGATTCTCTGAGATAATAATAATGTTAAAACAGTCAATCTGTGAGAGTGCAGCTTTAAGACTCATTTTTCCTAAGATCAGCCAAGTTAGTATTATAGCTAATTTTAGCTTAAAAGTAGGTGAATTTTATATTTATTTCAGACCAGATACTTTTGAGGGACCAATTTAAGGGCAAACAGACAAACGTTTTGATGCAAAGAAAGCATTGGATTTGAAAGGTAGATTTTTAACACATATTTATATGTACTCAATGTCATTTACTAGTATAACATAATGTATTCAAGTATAAGATATTTCAAGAATTTGGTCAGGTTGTTAGGTTTAATTGAAACTGTTAAGCAAATAAATGAAAGTCCATGCAATTTTGCATGCACATGTTTGTTGCATGCAGATTTTACTCAGATGGCATAGGGTACAGTTACTCTTGTAACTTGCTTAAAATAAATGCAAATAATTCTGCATGTGTCTGAACTCATGTTTTATTTTTCTCTACAAATTGTTTTAAAAAATGCAATTGTTTTATTTCCTTTCTTATGTGTTATGCATTGCAGTTCCCATGGAGAAGAAAAATGGAGAGATTCTAAAAGTATGAAGATACTCCTGTGTATAATGAGGAAATCTTGTCAGTGAATGGTAAGTTCTCTTTGGATTAATTCTATGTATAACAATATAAATATGAGGTAAGCCAAGAAATGAGAATTAACATAATTATTCTGTTCAAACATACATTGACATATTAAATATAAAGACATATGTATGATTTGTCTCTGCTATTATACTCCTACCACTTGATGGTTAGGGTTCATTTGGACAAGTCTTCTTTTATCCATAATTCCAAATGCTTCTGAGATTTCTAACACATATTAAATATGTTGAGGAGAAGTGCTGTGCAAAAAACATTTTTGTTTATGGTATTTTAGAGTTATTGGTCTTTGATTATTTTTCTTTCACTTTTCTATGTTTTTGAGGTATTAACTTCAAACTTCATGCACATATTGGACGTGATAAGAAAAATAGCTGTGCATATGAATCATTAAATTGTGTATGGTAGTCAAAGAATTGTAAACCTTTGATTATTATCTTTATATTTTTTTATTTTTTTCTTCTCTTCATAACTTTTTTTCATTTTTTACTTTAATTTAACAAAACACTATTCTGTTTTTGGTATATTAAGGATTATTTTCTTATGTTTATTTTGTGCTTGGCAGTTTTAAAATTATTGCCTAATTGGTGACTGTATGCTTAAAAGCAAACATCACTCTCAGTGAAACCTCTTATTACAATAGGTGATAGCTGTAGTTTTTCATGGAAACAAGTGTTTGACAGTATGAGTCATTTTTTAGTAGCAATATATTATGTACATTTAAGGTATAAGTTCTCTTTTGCTAATTGTTCAGTTGTTTTTCAGTTGTTGCAATTGTGGACCAGGCCAGAGTTGTACTAAACCAACTAAGACACAATGAGATACAGGAATGACACAATGAGAAACAGGAAACAGGAAAGTGATGAATGATCGCCACCTGTTACAAATTCATCTAGGTACAGTTTTTATTCCAGATTATGTTCATCATGTTTGTTTAAGACCGTGATGATGAGGACTAATCTATTGATTATCCCTTGCCAAAAGGCAAAGTGGATACAGTAATTGTGTAATTGTGCACGTGTGTGTGCGTGTGCACGGAATGTAATCTTGAGCATAAATCCCCCAGGTATTAACTTCAAACTTCATATACAGATAGATCCCTATTGAGAAGAAGTGCAGTGTTAAGGGACCATAACTCTGTTTACAGTTCTTTTTGTAATAACCCTTTGTTATATTTCATACTGAGTTTTTGTCTGCAGCAGAACTTGAAAAGTCTTTGAGGTGTTGATCTCAAACTTCAAATATGTACAGATAGATCTCATTTAGCAGAAGTGCAGTGCACAGAAACCATAACTCAAGAATTTTTTGTAGTAGTTGCCCTTTGTTAGTTTTCAATGTTATCCTTTGTTGTAATGCACAGTTGTGATCATGCTCAAATATGCTCATTCACATTAAAATTAATTGTCCAGGTTCAAATCCTGTAATAGAAACAATTATTTTCTTTCTGTGTTTAGCAAAGTTTATATGAACTATCTATCAATGTAAAATAAACTAAGATTTGTGTGTTTTTATCATTTCTTATTTATTTGTATATTTTTTGTTACATATTTTTATGTGCATATATATAAAATCTATATCACAAAAAGTGTGGCTAATTTTTAATATTAAGATATAATATGTATAAGAACTATCATATTTCAAAATCAACCATAGAGCTTTTGCAAGATAGATAATAACTTAATGTATCTGATGAACAATAATGTGATTTTGGGATGCCAGCAATAACTTTTCAAGGTGAAAATATGTTCTTGTCATTGATTTTACATATAAGTAATCAGTATGCAAAGCCCTTTCAAATGATAGTTATATGGGGTAACTATCAAATTTTAACATTGAAGCCAATGGCACAAATGAATGAAAAGCTCCTTAATAGTTCAATATTTGAAGCCAACAATGGAACTGTGTTTATGTATTGCTTAATGTTCCTTTTTCTTTCAGAAAACTCCCCACATCCAACAAGAGACAGTCTGACTTCAAAATCTTCATTGAAGGCAACTTAATGGACAAGACATCCATCACATAAAGATTCACTAAAATTGGAATGATATACCAATTTTAACTTTTAACAGACAAATACATTATAGATTTGAAAATAGATTACCCTTAAATAAGTTGGATGATTAACATTTACCTCAACACAGTACAAAGTGCTCATTTTGAACTATTGTGATTGATCATAGTCTGTCCTTCATTTTTATTAACAGTTTCATACAGTGTTAACACTTTAGTATGGGGACTCATTTTTAGCTCAACTTTTCAAAGAATATGGAGAGCTAAACTACTCACCGAAGCGTCGGCGTCACCCCTTGGTTAAGGGTTTGCGTGCAAGCACACATAGGTTAATATCTCAGCAACTACTTGAGGTATTGCATTGAGACTTTATACAATAGTACTCAACCATCCAACCTACTTAATTAACCAAGTTTGATAACTCTACTTTGCATTTAATGCCAATAATAGGCCTTTAATATTTGACTTAGAAATTCTGGATAAGGTTTTGTATGCAAGCACACATAGGTTAATATCTCAGCAACTACTTGAGGTATTGCATTGAGACTTGATACAATGGTACTCAACCATCCAACCTACTTATTTAAACAAGTAAGATAACTCTTGTTTGCATTTAATGTAAATAATAGGCCTTTATTATTTGACTTAGAAATTCTGGTTAAGGGTTTGCGTGCAAGCACACATAGGTTAATATCTCAGCAACTACTTGAGGTATTGCATTGAGACTTTATACAATAGTACTCAACCATCCAACCTACTTAATTAACCAAGTTTGATAACTCTACTTTGCATTTAATGCCAATAATAGGCCTTTAATATTTGACTTAGAAATTCTGGATAAGGTTTTGTATGCAAGCACACATAGGTTAATATCTCAGCAACTACTTGAGGTATTGCATTGAGACTTGATACAATGGTACTCAACCATCCAACCTACTTATTTAAACAAGTAAGATAACTCTAGTTTGCATTTAATGTAAATAATAGGCCTTTATTATTTGACTTAGAAATTCTGGTTAAGGTTTTGCATGCAAGCACACATAGGTTAATATCTCAGCAACTGCTTGAGGTATTGCATTGAGACTTGATACAATGGTACTCAACCATCCAACCTACTTATTTAAACAAGTAAGATAACTCTTGTTTGCATTTAATGTAAATAATAGGCCTTTATTATTTGACTTAGAAATTCTGGTTAAGGTTTTGCATGCAAGCACACATAGGTTAATATCTCAGCAACTGCTTGAGGTATTGCATTGAGACTTGATACAATGGTACTCAACCATCCAACCTACTTAATTTTCCAAGTTATATAACTATAGTTTGCATTTAATGCAAATACTTGCCTTTATTATTTCACTCAGAAATTCTGGTTAAGGTTTTGCATGTAAGCACACATAGGTTAATATCTCAGCAACTACTGGATGAATTGCATTGAGACTTTATACAACCACCCAACCTAATTGAATAATCAAGTTAGATAAAAATTCTGGTTAAAATTTTGCATGTAACCACATTTATGTTAATATCTCCGCACATCATGTATTGCATTGAAATCTAATCTAACAATGATCCATGCATGTTTCGCCAAAACTTTTCAATCCTTACACTGAAAAGCAGCGGAATAGTCGAGAGCGCTGTCTCTGTGACAGCTCTTGTCTCTTTGGTCTTTATTCATACTGGCCAGAATATGTTTACCAAAAAAATCTTAGTAGAGATTGATAACTGTTCAGGTTGGACAAAAAGCATGTAGGTTGTTTGTTCTAATAATATAAACTGTAAATGCTTCAGAAACTATATATATAATTTTTCATGATATTTGTCAGTATTTATTCTCGTCAACATTTAAATAATATTAGGTGAAACTTGTTTATTGGTCAAAATGTGTTTGATTAGAGTGGCCTCAAGTTCCACTTCATATGAATGAAATTTGGTCAAGTTTTAGAAAAAAACTATGTTCTAGTTTTATAGGCCATATTCTCTTCCCAAGCTTTCCTTAAAGAATGAATGTAGGTAATATGAAACAGGAGTCACTAAGTCAAGTATTAAAAACCTTAAAAATTGCTATTCATAGAGGTATTGTTTCCTCATCATAAATCACAACTTAGCCAGCAAGACTTTTCAACAAATAAGGCATAACATGTAAAAAGTTAATAATTAGGCACATATTTTAGTGAATAAAAGCTTGTGAACATATTATTGAAACAAATAATGTGTCTGGTTCTGAGGTGAGCAATAAAGCACATTGCTTAGTAACAATTGAGCTAGCTCATTATTAAAAGTTTGTTTTAAACTTGAATTAAATGAATGCAAATCATATATTCTTATTTTTAATCTATATTTTTTTTAGTTACATTGTTCTGTTGTTAATTTCCATACTGACTTGGTCAATTATGGCTAATTGTCTAATTATATTTTAACTTCTAACCTAAATGTTTCATTGTACTTTTGAGTGTTCTGTTAACTATATTGCACATTACCCTATATGACAGTATAAATTCAATAAAACCTTGGTTATTAAGTTCCATACATATTGGAGCACATGGTAAGCCTCTAGAAATGTCACTTCTTAAACCTAGATTCTTGATCTGTTCGCCACATTGTTTTGTTAATTTTTTGTTTATAAAAACAAATGATTGTTTAATGTCAAGGAAACCTTTTTAAAGTTAAAATGTAGATGTACATAGATAACTGTCAAATATTATTTACCATTTAATAACTGTCTAAAGGCAAAATTTCCATTCATTTTTATACGCCCATCTTACGATGGCCGTATTATGGGAACACCCATGGCGGGCGGGCGGGTGGCGGGCGGGCGGGTGGCGGGCGGGCGGCTCCACAATGTTGTCCGCTCTCTAACTTGAACATTTCTCATCCAATTTCCACCAAACTTCATGAAAGTGTTTGTTGGTGAAATATCTAGGTCAAGTTCGATAACCAGCCAAATCGCTTTAGGCACTCCAGAGTTATGGCCCCCTGAATTTGTCAAAATTGGCCATTTTAGCTTTGTCCGCTCTTTTACTTGATCATTTCTCATCCAATTTCCACCAAACGTCATGAAAGTGTTTGTTGGTGAAATATCTCGGTCAAGTTCAATAACCAGCCAAATCGCTTTAGGCACTCCAGAGTTATGGCCCCCTGAATTTGTCAAAATTGTCCATTTTAGCTTTGTCCGCTCTCTAACTTGAACATTTCTCATCCAATTTCCACCAAACTTCATGAAAGTGTTTGAGGTGAAATATCTAGGTCAAGTTCGATAACCAGCCTAATCGCTTTAGGCACTCCAGAGTTATGGCCCCCTGAATTTATCAAAATTGGCCATTTTAGCTTTGTCTACTCTCAAACTTGAACAGTTTTTATCCGAATTTCACCAAACTTGCTACTATAAATGTTTGTTGGTATATATTCTTGGCAAAGTTCTATAACCAGCCAGGCTCTTCAGGATTATGGCCCTTGAATTGGTCAAAATTTGCCATTTTTGCTTTGTCCACTGTAATTTGAACAGTTATCATCTGATCTTCACCAAACTTGCTGAAAATATATGTTGGTAAAATAAATCGGTCAAGTATGATAATCAGCCAAATGCCCCGAAGCACTTCAGGATTACTGCCCTTGCCATTTAAGCTTTGTCTACTCTCTAACTTGAACAATTCTCATCTGACCTTCACCAAACTTGCTGAAAATGTTTGTAGCTATAAAATCTTTACCAAGAATGTTTGCCGGTATAAATGCTTTGCCAAGTACACACTGATTGTCTCTTGGGTACGATTAAGGATGAATTTAGAATCCAAGAAATTATTGATTGGCGAATTTTGTGAGTGTCACTCTTGTTATATTTGATTTGGGTCCCTAGGTCACTGTAACTAAAAATAGAAAAATGCTTGGTACTGAATAACTTCAGTTTTAATACATTTAAAACTGAATCTCACAATAAAGGCTGAAGTTCTTGTTGCATTGCAGCATTTCTAGTTAACTTTTTAATTTGACTCTTTTTATTGCTTTCGACAGGCACATATTACATCATTATTGTATTCATTTTTAAGACAAAGCCTCATTTAATTGAGTGTGCTGTCCAAAGACAGCTCTTGTTGACATAATTATAAGACACCTTATGTTATGGTTTATATGAACAATAGCTGTTTCTGTGTATGTTTTAGAAGAAACTTCCATTTCTTATCATATTGATGGACATAGATATACATACATGTACGGGATTATTGACATCAGATTCTTAGGATTAAATTTACTAATGTTCTGTTCATGTTCAAAATAGATACAGTTATGGTAAATGCATAGTCTTGTTTGTTTATAACATAGACAACCATGTCTTTTGGTTGTCCTGGTCTCCTGTCCTGTTATGTGAATTGGGTTTTATGGACATCTTCGATATTGTAGGTCCAATTCTAGTGTCTAGCTGGAAAAGTATTTAGCCTAGGGAGACCTTAGTTTGGGTTATCATGTTGGATATGTCTAAATGTTGGCATGTCGGGAAATGACAATTTTAGGCTATGATTTTAGGCTATGACAATTTAAAAATGTAGACGTTGCTGGGCAAGGCTCCACACCCAAGTGACTGTCGCATTATATTCTTGAAAAAATGCCTTGGGCTTTTGGTTTGTTATGAATTTTGCGAGTCTGGCAAATATCTGCATTATAAAATTCATCGACATACAGGTGACAGAGAAAAAGGTCAATTTTCAATGATTTCAAAAGATTTATTAACTAAAAGGGGATCATCATAAATGAATACAGAGAACAAGGTTAATTGATTTGACAGAGGATTGATGCAGAGCTTCAAAAATTAAGGAGACAATTTCAGAAAAATGCACATAAATGATTTTTGTTTATTTGTGTTGTTTGATAACTGCTGTGTGTCGATTTTTATTTAATTTCATTTTACCCCCCAAATCACACTTCACACAATACATGGTTTCTACACTTTAGGTTTGTTATACTGTTTTATAGTATCTATTGAATACAGTAAAATTTCTGGTCATTGTATTGCAAAATTTGTGCTAATAATTTGCAATTTCAGAAATTCTCATTTTTATTTAATTTTTCAAACATTTTCCCCAAAATTCACATTTCACAAAATTACATAGTTTCTTTACTTTTGATATATTAAACTGTAATATTTATGAAATACAGTAATTCTGGTCATTCTATTGCAATATTTAAAAAAGTTATTGGCAAATTCCAGAAATTCTCATTTCCATTTAATTTTTCATACATTTTACCTCGAAAATCATATTTTAAAAAAAAAACTGTGTTTCTATATAATATATAATAATGTTAAATGATATATATTAGCTGCAGTAGTTCTGGTGTTTTTATTGCAAAATAAGGCAGAGTTATTGGCAAAATTCATAAATTGTCATTTTCATTTAATTTTTCCAACATTTTACCCCAAAAATCATTTTTTGCGCCATATAATTGTTCTATGATTTAAGTATATTAAATATGTTGCCTGATATGACATAAATTCATCAAAATTATTTTTGTGCAGTTTTCTCCATTTTTTGTTCAAAAATCTCCGTTTGTATACATTGAATAGAGAACAGAGGTGTTGAAGGACTGCTTCAACACCTCTGAGAATGAGTATAGTATAGTGCACGCTACCACAATGTATATAGACTATAACACAGGTTCAAATTTACAGATAAAGAATAGTGCACGCCACCACAATGTATATAGACTATAACAGAGGAATTGATGTAAAGTTTCAAAATCTCTGGTTGATACATTGCATAGAGAACAGGGGTGTTGAAGCACTGCTTCAACACCTCTTGACAATGAATAGAGTATAGCGCACGCTTCCACAATGTATATAGACTATAACAGAGGAGTTGAAGTAAATCTTCAAAATCTCTGGCTGTATACATTGTATAGAGAACAGGGGTGTTGAAGCACTGCTTCAACACCTCTTGACAATGAATAGAGTATAGTGCACGCTTCCACAATGTATATAGACTATATCAGAGGAGTTGAAGTAAATCTTCAAAATCTCTGGCTGTATACATTGTATAGAGAACAGGGGTGTTGAAGCACTGCTTCAACACCTCTTGACAATGAATAGAGTATAGTGCACGCTTCCACAATGTATATAGACTATAACAGAGAAGTTGAAGTAAATCTTCATAATCTCTGGCTGTATACATTGTATAGAGAACAGGGGTGTTGAAGCACTGCTTCAACACCTCTGAGAATAAATAGAATATATACCGTGCACAGTATATACTGGTATAGAATACAACACCAGTGTATGTACTGTCACGGTGTATCGTGCATATCCATATAGTGTATAGAGTCTATGCACTGTGTTGATATAAGATATCAATCTCAACTTGGTCTAAGCATTCTAGATTTAATATTTTTTTCTAGATTCAAATAATTCACTGTTTAGTGGTTAATTGTTCAAATAATCTTCTTTTAAACAGTCAACTCCAACATGGACATTAACTCATTACTATACGCGTTTAAACTTCTTGTATTCCGATATATTATATATGTTATATGTTTTAACATGCATTAATACGTGTATTTTATAGCAGATCTGAATAACAAAATGTTATAAGTATTGTTGTGACGACGCTTTGTCACTTAGTTGTATGTAACCCAGCCGACAATAAGGAAGCTTTATGTAGAGCTTCACGGTGCGACCTAAAGTTTACGCATGCGCTCTCTTGAGATTGATCCCGCGCTGATATAAAATGTGAAAAACATACTCGGAACTCCCAAGAGAAATAAGAGTGTTTTTGTGTGGTTTGAACGGCTCAGATTTAGTAATTAAGGTTATTTAGGACTAGGTGAACCAGGAGACCATCGAAACACTTTAGTATGTTTGAACGAAAGAGATAGGTACGTACCGGGTTAAAGATGGGTGCAGAAGTTTTGCTAGAAGCGCCATGTTTTCTAGAACTCTGAAAATGCAATGATTCATTAGTTATACGTAATGCTGCCTTTATTTCTTAGATGAAGTACAAACTTAATTGCAGAATTGCTATGTAAGGTTTGCTATAAATATATACATATGCATTTCATAACAATTATTAAACAATTAATGGCGGTTCGCATTCAACCACTCAATTGAACGCATCTGTAAAATTCAATATATTAATTTGACCACATCATGCAAGCGAACAGATGAATAGTCCATTTTTCTCGTCATGTCAATTATCTGATTGAGTAGTAATATTATTTTATATTATTATTAATTCAAGGTATAAAGAAAGACGTACCGCCATTGAGAGTAGTCCAGAGATATTACGCTGTCCCCTCTAACGCATGTCCTACACAACAGTTAGTTAACTTCCTTCTATTCGACAGGATGTGTATAGCGATAAGGAGAGGTACACATTGTTCACAATGAGTAATCAAATAATTTATTGTCCTTTAAATATTTTGTTACTGATAACGCTACATAACGCTCAAAATCAAAGCAAGTTAAACGATTGGGTTTAAACAAATAATTTCAACGCGTTTTGAAACTTTTAAGTATGTCTTATAAACCTCTTTAACATGTATAAATAAAATGTTTATTACCGATGAAAGCTTATGTTCAAATAAACAGGGAAAGAAAATGGCAACAAACGGAATAGCTGTTAATCCTTGTATTATAAGTTGAATATACGGATATTGTAATATCCTGCATCTTATCACTAAAAAGTGCGAATTGAAGCAAAAGGAAACACTAACAGATTCAGGGATCCGCATCCGGATATCGCCCCACCCCCTTACTCCTACCCACCCCCTTACTCCTACCCAACCCTTACTCCAACCCGACCCTTGCTCTAGCCACGTACACACACAACCTTAAATGCCTGATAAACCTCTAAATTTCAGTATTACAGAAACAATGTTCATACAATAGACAATAACGTTCCATTTGATACTAAAATTAGGCAATATTTCATTTTTAGAAATGTTAAGCATTTCCAGTTGAAGGAAATAATTAACATTGAGAAAACCAGGTTTATGACACATGACTCCACTGTGACCGATTTAACCTATTTCATTTCTGCGTTTGTCTCCCTAAATATTATTGAAGTAAACTCGTTGGGAAAAGATAATACTGAACGATTGCATCTGCTGATATAACATTAAGTGTTTAAGGTGAAATATTTACCTGTGTTAAATCTGCCCGACGTGTGATTAATTTAGATGTATACACTTCGACAATTGCACTTAACATTTGTGTTTTATCATCAACGAAGAATATTCAAATTAGCTGCAATTTACGAAAAATACGCCCAAAATCTAGACACTTTGATGAGTTTCAGTGGTTTAACTGACTATATATTTTCCGATAATACTTTAATATTGAACTTTCGTTAATACATTTCTATTAGATTTCAACTTTTTAAGGAACTTCAGAATAATTCAACTCCTCCCAGTTAGCATATGACTACAATATTAAACAAACGTGTTTACACCCTAAAAATCATTCCGTTCTTGATATTTCGTGAAGGGGTACTTATAACGAGACATATAAGGCACGGAATCATGGTGCTTCTAGATAATTATTGAATTCTTACAGGATCCAAGGATGATAGCCATAAAAAGCAAACTGTTTGAACAATAGCATACTGTTATGCACCAGTCCTTTGTAACCACGCCCCCCCCCCCCCCAGGTCCGGGGCATAGCGGGGACTTTGACTTTCGGTCCAGCCAAGCCCGGGCAAAGTCTCCGCCCTGCGGGAACAATCTGCTGGTAAAACCCCCGCCAAATGCCCCCGCATCCAAGGGACCCTAGATAATGCCAATTTCAAGCTAAATTTGGCGTGAAGACAAAACCACCGCAGTCACCCGGCACTGCGGGGCCACCTTAAAAGTAAAAACACGGCCCATTTCCCCGGTTATCCCCGGTATACTCCCGGACCTGGGCGGGCCGTGGTTACAATTGACTGGTGCATTAGTATAAAAGGACCAACGTACACACACTGGGTGTGCCTGGATCATCGTATCAGCGGGGCAAGCACCCGGAATGATTCTTTTATTTGAAATTTGATAGTGAGGGGCAAGGGGAAAGATATGCCTGCCACCTTTTTTTTACAAGTAAATAAATTATATTGATCTAAGTCATATCTTGATATTGTACTAGACAAATCAGTTAATTCACCGGCCACTAAGATACATATTCAAAGCCCTGCCTATAGTAACACGACATTTATTTAAGAAAGAGTTAGGCCTTCTTGCACATGTGCAGAATCTCACTGGTAATATGTTTACTCTTTTTCATGTATTTCAACTGTTATTCACTTCTATATTGACTGCATATTTCCCCTTATAGTTAGTTTACAAAGATCCATGTATATATATAAAATAATGTCTAATTTAAGTAAAACAAATGCAAGACTTGTTTCAAACTATCATGGGGCACAAATTGACAAATATTAGACCTGGTTATCGGCTATGATGCAACGACAAGAAGGCAATGATCGTAACTGGACTTTCATTTCTCAAAAAACAACATACTAGCAATAAACATAATTAAGAAAAACGGATACTAAATGAAATCAATCGTTTCGATTTAACCAATAATACTTTATTTAAATGACAGAAACCGTATGTACACAAACAGTACATTATATTATATAATTAAGCTAACCAGGATTCACAACATACTCCAAAGCAGCCGCACTTCCTGGCTGTTTTTTAACCATTAGGCCCAGTTGTTGTGCAAAGTGTTGGAAGAAAACTTGTCATAGGACATAGTCGAAGCTGTAATGGATTGTCGTTCCATAAACAGCAGGTGCTTGTCCTAAAATTAACTAACAAATATCAACACACTCACAATGACATTTATTCAAAAACTATGCATGAAATTAGGCAATACAAGTTTTCAAATAATTTTAGGTTATGTTTAAGGATCTTTGTTATTTCTATTAATGTACCTCTTATCTTGTTTGATTCTGGAAAAGTTTTCAATGTTAACTTCAGAAATGTTACATTGTTGACGATATGAACCTTTGCCAGTGTTTACATTCTAATGTTGATCTTTGAACATTTGTAAGTTTGCCATTTGACCTTGAACTATCAGCAAGGTCTTGTGTGGACCTCTAGCATTGTGCACAGAGGTCAGATGATAGCTTCACGACAAGTATGTCTAAGGCATATCAGTAGCCCTTGTTTGCGAAATTATGTAAGGCATTCAGCTCGGTAATATGCGTCTCTGGGAAAACATGTGCATGTATATCTGCCTTTGTATTGTCAGATGTTAGCAACATCAAGTTCTTAACTGTGTGCAACTCGGGTAACGCCCCCAGTAGACTAACATCATTGTGCTTGCAATAATTATTTATGTATTTTCTGGTTTTATTACCACCATGCATAGTCGAGACAGGTTTAAGAAATCTACAGGAATGGCTATATGTTCTAGGATCAAGGCTTATCCGATAGATCACGCTCGATGTCATATTTTACTTCCGTTTCCGTTTTGCAATATATAAAAGATACAAGAATTGGTAAATATATATGATAACACATTAACAAGAATGTTACCTACCTTTAGCTTACAGATATCTTTATAAATCTTTCGTTTATGCTCGACCTACTTCCCCCGAATGTTTAGTTTGCAAATAAATAATACGAAGGAATGTCATCAAAAACCTACTTTATTTTCACCAACATATTTGCAGGCGTATTTTTGACTGTAGCATATAGCGTTATTAAACGGCCTTTTTCGTGATTAATACTTCGTTAGTTTGTTATTTCGTAACGCTAAAATACAGACTATCGGTCTCGTGACGAATTATATATAATCGAACAACTTACAGTCCTAACGTCGCAACGTGTTTAAAAAGGGGAATTGTAAAACACAAAACAGATTGTTTAGAAATAAATCCGGTTCAGAATTATTAAAGATGCACTATTACTCAAAAATAAGAACACATTTAATACAATTGATTTATTATGCCAAAAAAGATGAACAAATGTCGAAAACAATAGACCTTATGGAGGATATCGAGTTTAATTTGAAAGAAATGTGAAGAAAACACAGTATTGCTACCTTATGAGACTATAGTAGATCGCAGTAAATCTTTCAGCATTCACCAATCATTTAATGTGTTTGCGCTTTCAGCTATTAATACACGGTAATACTATTGTTAATAGTAATTAATATTTTCCATAAATGCATTATCTCGTAAGTATTTGAGGATGTATCACTCAAAATTTATGCTTGTTTTACATGTGTATGTATTGATTTTGAATAAGAGTGTCACTTTAAGTACAAATGGAAGTTTTATAAATACAGTCAGGTTCAGAATGGTTTATCTTCAAAGCATTCCAGTCCTTTTACTCCGTTTTGTCCGTTTACGATGCATAATATGCTCTTGTTTAATGAAGGGATAAGTTAAACAATACGCAAACCATTATTAAAAGTATTTTACAAATGCATAAGGGCAACAACGACTTAATTTATGTAATGTTTGAAAAATATCTCTTAACTTAAATATGTTAAGTTAGACCGTCAACAGCAATATAGTGATAAGTGGCATTAAGGTTGACTATTTAAAAACAAGTTGTCTATTGAATAGCGATAAGTTCACAATGGTATGAAAGCTTTAAAAATATTCAAAATTGCCGCATAGACTTATACCTCACGTGACTTGCCCATGTTAAATTATCTTATACTCGACATAAGCCATTCCATACCGTTACCTTAACATACCGTTTTTCACCGAGTGATCTGAATAGTATTACCCTCGCATGAGTGTTAGAATAGACCCTTGAACTTTCTAATTGATCGAGTCGACCTTTTGCACAAAAATTATTTTCGACCAACAACTATCTCCCTTTTGAAAAAAACTGCTTGTGAACTGATCAACAAACTTGTAATTAATTTCATATTTCATTTATTTTTAAGTGAATAAATAAAAATGAAGTTAGTCATTATGTGCTTGGTGTGTGCAAATTTTCGGTAGCTCCGTGACTGTAAATACAAACATTTATTTCGTAGAGCGTATTTTGTCGATGTGCATGATTTGGTAAAGTCGTCTAATTTTCATTGATCGCTCAGCCCTTTGCGCATGCACGAAGTCAAAATGATTGACAGTTAAGGGTGCCGAAGTCTACAGACAATTAAAGCTTACGTCATGCATCCGAATTTGAAATAGATGTGTAATCAAATCGTATTGATATCTTTACAGTACACAATTTAAATATTTAAGTTACAATATTCAAATACAAATCTAATTTATGTTTCTTCCATCAATATACACTTTATAATAAACAATAATTTTAGAAATTCAGTACTAAAATGATTATTATGAATCAAAACCTGAACGATGTCATCCCAGTAAGGTGTTGTACTATGCAAACACACCTAGATAATTCTAATAAACTAACTATCAACAATTTGTTGATTTTTAAACAAAAAGTGTAATAAAGGCTTTTGATTGGGTGCTTTTCCAAAACATGTTTAGACTTATATCGATAAATATTTGTTGTTTTCGAAAGTGCATTCAAAGAGATCATATATGGAATTGTTTTAAAATTGGTTCTACCTATCTTGAACACCCTTACCAAAAGACATGAACACACATTATAAATGGCCTCTTATGTACATAAATATGATAAGTTGTTCATTGTTGACAAACAAATTGTCCAATGGTGGGCACATGTTCTTTTTTGAAGAAAATACACATGAACAGCATTCTTTGAAATCTGATGGCTTCTTGTGCAAATTGCCATTATTCATCCGTAGTTTTACGAAAAAAGACCTTAGCCAAATAGCATTGCAAACCTGGAGTTTATCTTATTGCGTGTGACAAAATTATATATTTACACAGTAAACAAAACACATATACTGTAAACACTAGTTAATTGAAGAAAGACAGTAGTACATAATCTGAATTACTGTCTAGAACAAATACATAATGTGCAAATATAGCGTTTATTAGTGCTGTCAGTTGATTCCATCGATTATAACACTTCCATCACACGTTTCTGTTATGAATTTTCGGTGTTCATGTCAAAGGGGGCTTCAAAACATGGACTGGGCATGTAACTATGTCATTGCTATCCATTTACTTCTTTTTTGTATGTGAACGTCTTTTGAGCCGTTTTTTATAAACCTGCTCGTAGTTGAGTGCATGATCTTTTATGATTTTAAAGTCAGAAACAAAGACGGAAGTAAGAATTGCGCAAACAATAGCTACGCTTACTATTCCAATAAGCTTGGACATCAACCGGTCGTCCTTTCTACATACAAGCTTGGACTTATACAATGATGTAGAGTTCCTAGGAATAGTCATGTTTTCTATCAGTGAGCTTATAATCTCGCTGTCTGTCATTCCAATGAACGTTCTGTTATGACATAGGCAAGGCATAATGTACAGCGGACGCAACGGTTTCTTTGTCGTGAGTCCTGAAAATACACAAATTACATGATGGGTTCATGTCATAACTTTGTTCAATTTGCTCTTATATAGTCACATATTATACTAATGGATTGAATGTGAAAAACGTATGATTTCACACGTGTTCCGTTTTTCCGTCACATTGAGCACAAGTGAGGTCAAACAAGGTATTATTGAGTACAAGTAAGGTAAAAAGGTGTCTCATTGAGCACAGGTGAGATCAAACAGGGTCACATTGAGCACAAGTAAGGTCAAACAGGGTCACATTGAGCACAAGTGAGATCAAACAGGGTCACATTGAGCACAAGTGAGGTCAAACAAGGTATTATTGAGTACAAGTAAGGTAAAAAGGGGTCACATTGAACACTAGTAAGGTCAAACAGGTTCACATTGAGCACAAAAGAGGTCAAACAGGGTCACATTGAGAACAAAAGAGGTCAAAAAGGGTCACATTGAGCACAAAAGAGGTCAAATAGGGTCTCATTGTGTACAAGTAAGGTCAAACTTGGTCACAATGAGCACAAGTGAGGTCAAATAGGGTCACATTGAGCACAAGTGAGGTCAAACAGGGTCACGTTGTGTTCAAGTAAGGCCAAACGGGGTCATAATTTGTACAAATAAGGTAAACCAGGGTCACATTGAGCACAAGTGAGGTAACATTTTTATTTAATTAACTTACATTTTAATTAGTTATATTTTTATTCCATACACCTATACTTTGTTACGTAAATTTCTTATTTGATACACTTATAGTTTATTAAGTACGAAGTCCAGTTTGGGCCATTGCGTCCTCATCCCTAACCCCTTGAAACTGCCCAAGAAAAAACACGCGAGGTTTGAACGTTAAATCAAAGCGTCTTTGTGTCGATGCAGAAAATCATATGAGTTCACACATAAAAATGCATGAAAAAGACGTGAAATTACATTTTAATTCCACTTAATGGAGGTGTTCTAAAAACAATAATAACAGACAATACGGTGGCCCATTTCTTTTTTGAATTCGATTACCTTACAGAAAGAAATCAACAAAAGGTACGTCAATTTTACAATCGTCACATTTCCTGCTTTTTCACATTGACATATCTTAGTGTAGACTATCGCAGAGTCTAGGTCAAATTCACCCATGCAGTACATTACCAATCATGGTGTTGGCGACCACCGCAACTAAGCAATAGTTTATTATATTAGCAATCGTGGATGACCATCGCCCGTTTTTTACTGTTGTGATGTTAATAAATCAAATATTCGCTACCATTAAACGGAACCATATGTTGGACGCCATGAAAGACCTTGTAGCCGTATATGTGTTGCATACATCAACGTGACATGGACCAAGTCGTAGCAATGTGTTTAACTGGTGTATTGTGAATAAAAACGCGTTAAAATTACCCAAGTAAACTTGAATTCCATTCATGTATAAAGCGATGTTGCTGCCAAGTTTTAGCTCTGAATGTTCGCCTACTATGCTTGCCTCTGTATATTAATTATTATTATTATTATTATTATTATTATTATTATTATTATTATTATTATTATTAGCATCCTAAATATTATAATTAGATTAAAAGTCTTGAACAGAGCATAAAACCATACAAGTTCAAATTTAAACAAAGCACATATTTAAAGGCATTTGTGCGACAAAAGGGCAAGAAAGAACCCTAACCAGTAAATTTACACGACGGTGGTGTTTCTTCCCATATTCCATCGCTGTTACAGAAGTTGGTAGAAGAACCAGTGAGCAAAAAGCCGTTCTTACAGTAGTACACCGCTGTTCTGCCAAACGTTGTACCTACGAATTAGATGAACGTGGTTGCATTAGGCCTTCTTGCAAAACCGTTTTGACCGAAATCGCTATATTAAGACTATCAATTACCAGATAGTATGATGCAGCAACCCATGGTAAGCGCTAAAGAACTTCCTGACGTGTATAAGCCATTCCAAATAAGTGTTTTAGTTCATCTGAACACGAGATACCATCTCCTCCCTTAACAACTATAAACCTCTTTACCCACCACATGTGATCTAAGTCACCTATGACGACCTCGCCAATGGCTTGCTATACAAGATTTATGACTACTACGCTTGTCCCTATAGCATTATTGTATTATTCCCTATTTACCTTCGCATTCTTTAGCAACCTTCGACTTCCTTAGCAACAACTTAATGCCTTCGCAATCGCTTTTTGTCTTAGCAAAAAATGATATCATTCGCAATGACTTTCTTCCATACAGAAGATTGAAACTCCTTTTACATGATACTTGACGTTACTTGACGTATACAACAAGTGGCGTGAATAAATACCTGACGGTATGTGCACGTGGCCATTCGATGGTGGGTCTAATGGCCCACAGTTAAGCGGCGAGCATGTAGGTGCAGGTGAATTCCACGTCTCCTTTTCCGTGCATGTAGAAACATTTTGACCTGATAAAATGAAGCCCACGTCGCACGAGTATGCAACGGAATTATTCAATAAGGTGGTACTATCAATCAAGGTGTATAACCCGTCCGGTATTTCTTGCGGGCGTCCACAATCGATTATTAAACAATTAGATGCGGGGCCACTCCATGTTCCATTTTCCAGGCATTCTCTAAATACATACCCAACTACTTTGTACCCAAAATTACATGTGTAGTAAGCCTTATCCATAAAGCTTGTTCCAAGACTATGATTAACGTTACCATTTAATGGGTCCACGAGATTAGGACATTCAACGGGATCACAAGTGGGTATATTTCCATTCCATTGACCGCCGTTACTACACTGAGTATCAGTCTGTCCATTTATTATATAGCCTGGGTCACAAATAAACTCAGCAGTCGATTTCACATTTCGGGTTGTGTAAATTACCTTGCCATGCAGTGGATCAGTCAAAACCGGACAATTAATTGCTGTACAAGACGGGGGCACGCCTGACCAAATTTTGTTGGCATTACATTGAACACGTTCTGTTGAGTCTGTAATGATATATCCCGTACCACAAGTGTACGAAGCAACACTTCCAAATTCCAGTCCTGACGATAGCGAATAATTTGCGTTTAAAACCAAAGGTGGGTCAATGCAGATAATTATTGAACATCTCGGCACATCACCAATCCAACTACCGTTTGAAATGCATTCTAAAGTTAGGGATCCGTCTGTTTCATATCCATCCTGACACGAGTAATTAGCAATTCTTCCGTCATTTATCGAGAGCGATAACTCGTATTGTGCAAACGACACATTAGGAGGGAAACCACAACCCAGAACCAGACATTGAAATGGTTCTTCGGCCATTCCATCGTTTACCCATTCACCACTTGCGTCGCAACGCTTTAACATCGATCCTGTCATGTTGTACCCTGGCTCACAAAAGTACTCAGCGATGCTGTTGTATGTTGTTCCCGGTGAAAGTGTAAGCGTTGCATGCGAAAACTGTGGAGGGGTTGGGCAGTTAACTAAGTGACATTCAGGATCAGTTCCATTCCAAGTATGTGTATCCTGGCATATCCTTGAAAGAAAAGTCACAGCTAAACATGTATTCTTCTAGTTAAATAATGAAATAAAGGGAAAAAAAATAAGAAAAAAGTAGAACTGATGACGTTCTTATATGTTATGTTATAATGCCAGTGAAATAAAATCCATCCGACTATACTATTCAAGACAGATATTTGTTGAAAACATTTAATATGTGTATTATTCACTAAACGGGCTAACCCTAATGCTTTGATTAGATCAAAATAGCATTTGCCTATGATAAAACAATACGGAAAGTGGGAAAATGTATTATGTAAATAGTGTGAAATGTCCTGACATACACATAAAATACGTATTTACCATGAGAAGTGTGAAAGATGAATTGACAGTTCACTGTGGGTCAGTATTATTGTAAAGTGAAAACATATTTGTTCCTTAATCGTTATGGGCTAATTCTATCAAACTGGGAAATGAAAGGCACCAAGTGTTTGTCCGAACCAAATATTGGTTTGGGCATCGTCCTTAGGCTATTCTTGGGCGTTGGCAACACTACGCTATGTCAAAAGGGTATCGCTCGTGGTAACGCACGGGCCAACAGCAACAGTAAGGCATGCTTATCGCTGCCAGGATTACCCCGTCCAATGCCCGCTGATGGGCGGGATGTAGATGGTTTGCCGGACCGAGATAGGCCGAATTAACAACGAAAGCATTCATAATCAAATTTAAAAAAGACAACAAAAAACAACGACAAATTTTGGTTTTAATATTCTATCATTTTGTCTCCAAAAGCAAACATAGATTGGCCTTATGTGTTAAGTCATAAGCAATTTTAAGACGTTACCGATACGCCAACGGTAGAACATCTCTTCATCGGCATAAACAATTAATCCTTACGTCCAGTACTGGACAAAGCAATGGTTATGATTATTGTGCTCACTGTTATCAAACTGATGATGGGTGTCCTTACATTAAGAAAAGTTTGCCGACCATACAAACGGTGGATTCACCCATAGAAAAAAGAATGCCTCGTGCAAATACTCTTTCCGAATTGTTTATTAAACACGCATACAATGTTCACGTTAAATGCAAAACTGGGAACATAATCTGCGCCGATTCCAATCTTGAATGAGCGACGCCTACACGTCAACTAGTTATACGATACTCCTGTTACTGTTTCAACGGAAAACATGCACGGGATTATTGGGAACCGATTTACCAAGACAATGCATTTAATTCCATCATCTATGTGATGTATTCCGGCCAATTTTCCTTTGAAAAAATAAATCAGTTGGAAATTATTTAACATAACCAGTATGTCTCCCTAAACGAATAGCAGACTTGATAATACAACATAGTATTAGGCTGCTTTTTAAGAACTTAATTTATATTGATTGATTGAAATAGTCTGTATCTGTATAGTCTATAGCAGGGTAAATAATGAATTTACGAGTGGGTATTCAAAACTCATTATTGTCGGAAACCTTTATTTTAAGTTAATCAATAGTTAATAGTTAACACTGATATATCAAATAAATATAATGCAATACAATAAGGATCGTGAAGGAGTGTGTCTGCAAATGCAAAGACTACGAATTGTGCTAATTCATATTTAACAAAACTGAATATTTATTTAATATTGTATGCATAATGCTGTCTCCCTGCCGTTAGAGGCAAAACGCCTATGAATGCTTTTTTTGTAATAAAATATATGATTTTATGTTAAACCGGCAACGCCCTGGTATCAAAGTTATACTTGGTGAACACATTATTTGGCTATTGTTTTATAGTGTAATATGTGAATATAAATGCTTATAATAATATAACAGTAAATAAACAGGAAAGCTTTAAGTGTTTCACAAAGGAAATGTCAATGTCGGCATAAAAACATAAGCAATGCAAGCCTGGTAACGTCCCCTAGCAACGGTAACGATCGGGAAATCACTTTATCAATTTGCGTAATAATAAATTACGTAATCCCATTAAATCAGGTACTAATTGTGCAGTCACACCTTCCGCTAAATGATGACACCTAACTAAAAGTTCCTACCTGATCAAATCACCTGAGGCGAACGTGTACCCATGGTTACAGATTATTTCAGCTTTTCCTCCAACCGTCAGCCCTCCCTCGAATTTGACTGAATACGCGGTAGTGTTCGCAATAAATGGGCATTCTAGATACAGTATAATAACAAAACTTATTAGACACATATTGTATGACCATACAATGGCGAATATTTAGGTATAAGACACATGCCGCATAATCGAGTCAGTGTTTATCGCTTAGCATTCATATATGTTCAGATAATACGGTTTGTCTTTACGTCTTTTGTTAAGTAATTTAAAGTACATTGTTATTAAAGACAGACTATATTTTCATTCATGACCAATGTCATGCAATCTTAAAAAATGCAGTACACAGAACAGAGCGTTTAAGGAGTTACAGTCGTAACAAATTTTCCTGTAAACTGTAGATGATCCTTTGGTTATTTCACAAGCGAACCCACAATGATACTGATGGCATATCCCGTTTATGTATGCGCATGTATGACAATCGGGATTGTCGAAACATTCCTTAAGGCAATAACCCTCTGAGGTTAATGTCGTGTCATTGCTGCTGTAACTTACTTCAGAGTTATTATGTCTGGATAACTCGAACACAAGACACCCTAAAAAATCAACAACAATAACTTTAAACAAAAAATATAAATTCGGAAAAAAAAAATGTACATGATAAAAATAATAAAGAACATTTTAGATACATTAGGCAATAAGTTTCTTTTTTCCGGAAAAAGAAAAGTTTTACTATTTTATAGAAGTTCGTTTCAATACTTATTTAGAATAATATGTAACTGAGATTTTTCATATAAAAACGGTTCATTATTCGAGTGAGTTGTCCATACAAATAGGCCAATGCATAGTTGCTAAATATATTGACTTATTAAAGTAGACAGTTCATACTTGTATTACACGTGGTCCATGCTTGCCAACGACCCACGGGACTAGGTGTGTACTCTATATTGTCAGCTACATCGTGGCACCAGCATTTGGGACCATTTTGACTTGTAAATTTGTTAAAGTGCGTCGAATTGTGCGACAGTCTCCTAAATAACACAAACAGGGTCACTTTTAGAAAAACGCCTTATTTACGGAGTAAAATCTGGGTATTTTTAATGCGTTTCAAGACAATTGACCAATAATCTGTAACAGTTGAAGCATCCCCTAACATTACAAAGAATAGAGAAGGAAGCCAAAATGATATTTCTTAAATAATAGCAATAAATAAATATTATGAAATCGATTGTATTTGTTTGATTCAAAACCTGAAAAAAACTAATATAATATTTTTAAGCCTCAGTGCCACTTAGGATTAAATAATTACAGAGATCATTACTATGGTAGAGTCTCATATAATTTCTGATAAATGTTCTTAAGATACTTTATTGAAAAGATATGTATGGAAAATACCAAAGAAATTAAAAACTGAGGCAGAGAAGTGGGCGAAGCATAGCATCAGTGTTGTGTATGAAGAAATATAGTGTGACAAATCATTAGGAGTGTTAAAGCTAAGATACTAAAAGCTGAAACCCTTCTGCAAATGTTGATATTTACTAAAATATCGTTCTTTTTTTCAAATTAGTTTAGCTTCAACAACTTTGTTGTTTTGTAATTGGTTGATTGACAGTAGCGCGTGATGTAATCAATGTAAATGCACTTAAGTATTCGTGGTCTTATGGATCAGGTATTGTTTTATTCTATATTTTCTTGTCTTTACCGCCGTGGGTTCGCAACCGACTTAAACCAAAATACTTTTTTTTACTATGACTGTCTTTTCTGCAATTTCGATGTCATAGAGTAAAATTATGATAAAATACTTTATTCATCACGGGTAACTATTTAAGCCAAAAACTTCTTAGTTAAAATGCTTATAATTAGTATACAAAGCAACATAGTAAATCCCGTGATATACAGATTTCGAAATGACGACGTGCACGGTTAATCGAGATTTGCTTTCGGTTTTGTTGAATTTTGTAATTAGGATAAAAGCATTTTTTATCATTAAAAAGGTAAAATAAGGTAAAAAAGAATAAGATTATTCAATTGGATATGCATGGTAATAATTAATTTTACATCACTTAAACATAACTTAAATGTTTGAAGTTATTCATTTAAAAATTATTTTAATTGATTAATTTACAAAGCCACCATTCGTTCAAAATCAATATTGTAGAACTTACAAGTCGTGCAGGCATTCGGTTTCGTTGCTTCCACATTCTGTACCTTGATCAATGTCACCTCTACATTGGATACATCTGAGAATGTTGGTACAAACTTGTACCGATGTAACACCTGCAAGGATTTGCAAGAACGTTTTTAAGAATAAACATATTATGATCCTTGCGTAACAACACGATGCATGCTAAATCATTTATTTAGAAGGTTATATGTGTGTAACAAGAATGCTGCAATGGTAATTGTGTATTATCAGTCTAGGTTATGCTTTCATTTATTTGCAAAAGTAGGCTGTTTAAATTATTAGACATTGCTAATTTGAAAGAATCGAAGAGTAATCTGGCATTCTAGAAACAAAATTTATATTTATATATTGAAACAGTATAATACTTACAAACACAAAGATTTAACACACATATTTTAATCGCAAACCAAGAAGTTCCACATATCATTTTGTTAAAACTTTTTTCATGTACCTTATAATGCAAGTACCTCATTTAAATTGACTGCTCAGTGTGCGTTTTATCAATTCAATTCATATGAGGCCCGAATTGCTACCAAAATAATTAAAATTGAATTAAATAAATGTGATTAACCCAATCATGTCAGCGCTATAGAGAGCTAAATTCAAATGCCGAAACAGTTATTGTATAGCAATGAGTTAGCAAAAAGAACAAGCTTAACGTTGCATATTAGAATGGATTCAGGTTATTTTGTTGATAGTCTCATTAATAAATGGTTTGAAAATAGTTTACAAAATTGGACATCTATAAGAGACATCATAGACTGCAACAGTTGGTTTCATTTCTTTCTTGACTTTTATTTTTAATTGAAACATAACATTGTTCTTAAAGCGTCGCTTTCGAAACTGATGTCTCTTCTTCACGTGTTTGGAAAGTGTGAAAGCAATACCAACCAGGTAAATGGGGAGAAAAAATACACCGGGTTTTTATAAAATTTACACATAAGTTACAGATTAATCTTAAATATTTTTAGTTCAGGTATAACCAGTTGTTTCGGTAATACGTTTATCACGCCTATTTTTATGAGCAGCATAAAAAGTGAGCACCCAATAAGAGGATTGCAAAAGAAATATCGACCACAGGGGCAGCGTGCGTTGTTTTGACGCACCCCTTTGACCACGCACCCCCACCTCCCTCATTTTTGAAAAAAATCCCAGACTTAATAATACTGATAGGGGAACTGTTACTAATGATTACTATATAAAAAAATGAATTTTATTCTTTTATCTTTGTAAAGGGTGATGACTTGCCCCTGTATTTTACTATACCTTTTTGGAAAGAATGATATTGAAGTAGCAGAAAAGAAGAAGAAGAAGAAGAAGAAGAAGAAGAAGAAGAAGAAGAAGAAGAAGAAGAAGAAGAAGAAGAAGAAGAAGAAAAGAAGAAGAAGAAGAAGAAGAAGAAGAAGAAGAAGAAGAAGAAGAAGAAGAAGAAGAAGAAGAAGAGAAGAAGAAGAAGAAGAAGAAGAAGAAGAAGAGACAGAAGAAGAAGAAGATGATGATGATGATGATGATGGCGATGATGATGATGATGATGATGATGATGATGATGATGATGATAAAGAATAAGATCAAGAAGAAGAAATAAGAAGAATTATCATACTGACAAAAACAGTATGTCTCCTTTCGTTGAAGGTGGGACATAATTCTTCGAATATTCAATTTACATACACATTGTGCAAACGTTTAACTAAGATAATTTCATTACCCAACTGAGGTCTTTATTGAAACGGGACCCTGGCTTTCAACATCAATCACATGATCCATGCACGTGATTTAAGTTTATTATCTATTAAACAAGTAAGCACTTGATTTATATGATGGACATTCAAACATCACTAAAGGGAGCTTTCAACCCGCTGTCAGTTTTGTTATTAACATTGTCAATGAGGTCTACCTAACACAAATTTAATTACGACATTTGGATATAGTTTTATATGTAATGTGTTTGTTGTCATGTGATGTGGCCTGTCTCTTGTTTCGCGATTGTATGGCCTTGATCGACAGGGATCTTTGTTACCTTTTAAATCAGTATATGCATGTATTTACTCAACAGTCACACGTGTCCATGTATATGTCTACTCCTGTATATATCATACACCAACCAGCAAGCAGGCCTCTCCGATGCTGTTCAAATGTAATATATTAAATATTGTGTGCTGCTTTACTATGCTATATTTACAATCACCTACATTGTTGGATGTAAAACAATATGACGTCTATTGTGTATGAACAGCAAGGGTTCATGACGTCATTATTTATATCAGTATTTTGAGAATAATTATTTAAAATATAATTATCAGGATTTATTGAAATTGCTCTTGTAATCATGCTGCATAAACGCAGGGTGGCATGCGATAACATCCATAAAGCTGCAGAATGATGCGATCAATATTTAAATGAACATGGTTGATTCAAAGTGAAGATTGTCACACACGAAACCCATAGCATTTATGTTTAAGGCCAAAACAGTATAGAGAAGGAAATTCGAAATTGCAAAAATGTCATCTGCTTTGTAACCAAGTTAGACCATTTAAACAAGCATAGTAGGAGATGTTGATTCCGGTAAGCAATGCTTCTGTGTAAGCAAAGATTTCCACGATGATCTAGTACTGCGAGAAGTCAGTAAGCGTGGCATTTATTATGAATGTTAGCATAAAATTCAACGGTTGCAAACAGCGATGTCCAAAATCTACAAAAACATGAACGAAAACCACAGTTATGCCCAAATCTAGTTTTAGTTCGTTTACTCAAATATCCCTTTTAGACTGCAGGTCGCGTCTGTTTTCTTTTAGACGATAGGGCCTCTTCCTAATCAAATACTTTACACTTACTGACCCTAATATTCATTCAAATGTTTAAATTAAACTTATAACATATTGAAGCCTATTCATTTGTTTTTGCAATAAAATAAAAGTAAAGAAGATCGTTACATTGAAGGTGTAACCTGGTATTGACTGGACGCTCCCGGCTTTGTTGGGTTTCTTAAGTCGATGTAGTCAAGTGGGCACGAGCGCATTGCTAATTATATTAAGCTTATCTAATCTTTATTGAAAAAGGACTTCAGTATGATATCAATAAAACAAACATTTAGACCGAGTCTCCGGATGTCAGAGCAAACATGTGCGGTCCATATTAGTAATATCTGAACAAAACATGCGTGATAGCGTGCACGAATGAAGCTTACAAATGAATTCATTAATTATGCATGTGTTTGTCTTGCGCCTGTAAGAGTCTGTGATACTTTGGTCCGTGTCGCATATGTGTCTGAATCCATCGTTTCAAACCTAGCATTATTTAAGCGATATGTATATTTGTGTATGTCGTATACATTCTTTTACAGCTGATGTCTCAGTGTGTGTATACCACGTGATAAATTACGTCATATATGCTACGTCGGAAGGCAATATTTTGCTTAAAGTGAAGACTTAAATAAAAGATTACTTTACTTTTACCCCACCTTTTTAAATGAAACAACGGACAGTCTATCTCGCTAAAAGATTCCCACCTTTATTAAATAACCCGAGTTGGATTAGGTTATTAGTTTCATAAACAGTTCGACAAACCTGTTTCCAAAACAATGTTTATTACAGTGCTCCGTCAGACGGCCGTATTGTGAAAAAGGTTTGTCGAACTGTTTTAAGAAACTAAACTCCGAATCAAACTTCGATTAAAGACCGAAGGCGGGGCTGCGTAAGCGGCATAGACTGCGCTATGTTTTATTTAAAATGGTAAAAAAATGAAAGTTATCTTTGTTTAAAGCAAAATATTGCCTTCCGACGTAGCATTTAAGACGCAATTTATCACGTGGTATACACACACTGTGTCTTGTTTCTCGCCGCTTCAGTTAAGTGTATGTGATATACTTGTTACGTTGTAGTCTTCAATTTGATGCTGTCTCCAATCCGGCTGAAATGTTTAATAACATAATAGTATTGTTGAATGTTGGGTATTTGTGAGATGTAAAGTGTGAGATTGAATTCTAGTAAATTAGTTCCAATCTCTAATAAATTGGTTTTTGAAACTTTTGAAAAAATTAAAAATAAAAAAAAAATAAAGGCGGTTTCCCAATTATTTAAACATTTTGAGTGATAAACCTTTTACAAATACCTTAATAATGCATTTATACAAAATACTAATTACTGATAACCAGATTGAAGCCGTGTATTTAAAAGCTGAAAACGCAAACAATATTAAATGATTGGTGAATGCTAAAAGATTTACTGCGATCTACAATAGTCTCATAAGGTAGAAATACAGTGTTTTCTGCACATTTCTTTCAAATTAAACTCGTTATCCTTCATATTGATTTCGACAATAATTGATCTTTTCATGTATAATTAAACAATCGTACTAATTGTGTTTAATCTTTTTTGGGAGTAATAGTGCATCTTTTTTAAATACTTTATGTTAATGTAAGTTAAATGTAAGATGTTAAGGTTTAATTGTGACGTTGTGCGACTTCGTTGAGTGTTATGATTTAAACCGTGTGTTTCTAAATAGGAGCATAGCTATTTATTTGGAACGTGGGCTTGTTTCTATAGTTTCCATTGTACTTTTAAACTAGCTCATTGTGAATGTCCTGGGCTGCGGGGCTTGTCCCCGTAAAATTAATTGTGTTTCTCATAGTTTTTATTCATACTGTTTCATTATTCTTGGCAGATAAAACAGGCAGGAGTCAGAGAACCATTTGATAAATGACAGCTGATGATTCGAGTACACGCTTGATGATTCGAGTACACGCTTGATGATTCAAGTACACGCTTGATGATTCAAGTATACACTTGATGATTCGAGTACACGCTTGATGATTCGAGTTTACACGTGATGATTCGAGTACACGCTTGATGATTCGAGTTTACGCTTGATGATTCGAGTACACGCTTGATGATTCGAGTTTACACTTGATGATTCGAGCTTACATTTGATGATTCGAGTCCATGCTTGATGATTCGAGTACACGCTTGATGATTCGGATTTACACTTGATGATTCGAGTACACGCTTTATGATTCGAGTACACGCTTGATTATTCGAGTATACGAATTGATGATTCGAGTATACGCTAGAGTAAATACGGGTATATAACCAATTTTAATGTTCGATGTCCATTTCACCACACACAGGCGAAGTTTATAATTCGGTAAAGAATGAAAGTGAGACATTTCAGAACTATCGCTTCATTCCGTCTTTATAAAACGCTCGTTTGTAATTGCATATGGGAGGTCAAGTTAATACTAAACTTTCGTTTAAATAATCGTACATCGTTTTGTAAAAGTGTAATGACAAATGTTTTGAAACACAGCAGAAACATTGCAAAGAAAGTGAAGAATCCTGTTGTTATTCCTTACCACGATGCAAGATAAAACGAAAAGTAAAAAAAATGGTTAACAGCTGGTCTCCTTGTTCGGGTATTTGGTGTTCTCTTTTAATGGCGCACACAGCGTAACATTGTTCTACAAAATCCCGTCGATTCGAAATTTTGGCCATGGATTCCAACGTTAAAATACAAGTAAATTAAAAATATTTTACATTATTATTTTGTAGAAGCAGAAAACAGCATAGTCTTTTATAGGCTAAGAAATATTTTCCCATCTTTTCTCTCAAAAAGGTTATTTAGGAATAACTGTCACTTTCTTGCTTGTTTACCTCAGTTTAAACCCTGGTGACACATGTGAGAACCCCGTTGAAGTCACGTGATTCCTCACCCTGGTATCATAGGAGACAGATTATCACGGCACTGAAGACAATTATTACATTGCAGTACAATGCTGTGTATATAAGTTTCAAAATGGCAGTTTCGTTCCAATCAAAATTCAATGTTATCCGGATTTTCAGTTTAATGTCTTGAACATTTGTTTGTCAGTTCATCTCGATTTGTCGAGTGTTTCTATTTTACATCGTTGTAAAGGAGCTCCTCACGGGAGATGAGGCATGTCACTTAGTAGTAAGACACACGCCATAATTTATGGATGCAAAACAGGAAGAAGGTCCTGATTTTCCCTAACTAGAATTTTGCCTCGGTCAGTCGACCATGATGTCTGAAAGCTCCTTTTTTGACTGGAAGTTTTAACCTGGGAGTATTATGCACATGTTTATCGGTTTCCTCAAGTGCTTTACTATGACATCTCCAAAATTATAATTGTTGGTTACTTCTGCCCTTCCTTTTTAAAACGTAATGTCACTTTCTCTGTCTTTCCTTTAAATGTCCGGGTTCACGCATCGTATATAATGTTAAAATAGCCATTTCTTGTAGTATATGATGGTGCATCTTAATGCAATACGCATTTCGAGCGTAATATTACATTATTAACTTCTGTGTAATTCAAGAACCTTAACTATGTAATCCAGTGTTATTAGGTTGCCTGACTCTATGTAATAAAGATAAAGGACAAAATATGATTAATACTGAAAGATGTATTAATAGCAAATTTACTTACCCTTCCTCTTTGGCTCAGTATCTCAGGCCTTTAGTATTTTTTATTGTCATCTCCCAACGGATGAAACTAACACAACCTGAAATACGTACTTATAAGTTATAATTTCTATAGCGTCGGGGCCCGAGTAACACGAATATCAAAGCATAAACAATATATGTTTCCGGACGGACGAAAGGACGGAAGGACGGACGGACGGAATGACCGATGAACGGACGACGCCAGAACAATATCCCCCTCCCGAAACCTTCGATTCGGCGGGGGATAATAAGGGCAAAAACTCTTACTGCAGCAAACCAATTTGGTTCCAAAGCAGTGCACTTCTCCTGTATCAAATTTTTACCGGTATGTTTGTGTAGTTTGAAGGCAAATCCCATTGGTAGTTATTTCCAAAATTAAGAATGTGTGGTAACGGTATATAACAATAGTCCGTGAGCGGGACATACCTATCACTATGGCGGTTCCGTGCATGTGCTTGCTTGGTGGCGTGTATGGGTGCCTCAGGACAAATCCTTGTCAAGGTTATATATTGACCATGCAATTTAGGATTATCCAAAAGAAACGCCATAAACGTTCACCATGCTGATGTGGCATGTTGCGATTGATACCAGGTCTGTACCTCAAAGGTCAAGGTCAAACTTAGATGTCAAAGGTTACAATGATCCTTGTACGGGCTGGAAATTAACCATTCTTTTCTACAAACTTTCCATGAAAGTTCACTATAAAGAGGTGGCCTGTGGCGCACAAGTACCAGGTCTTTACCTCAAAGGTCAAGTTTACGCTTAGAGGTCAAAGACTGACATAACCCTAGTCCCGGCAGTTCTTGATCATGCATTATATGATTTACAAATTATCTTGCTAAAATGATCATCATGACGAGGTGGAGTGTCGTGCAAAAAAACAAAATCTGTACCGTCAAGGTCACATTCACGATTAGAGGTCAAAGATTAAAATATGTCCATGTCGAAGGCTCTTTAGATGGAATGGACTCGTCATGTCAGCTGTTGGCGTCTAGTTTGAAAGCAATATTTGTTTCATTTCCTACTTGTTAGTAAGATGATAAGTATTGTCCAAGGCCGAGAGTGTAATATAGGTTCATTCCGACCCGAGCGTAGGGTGTTTTGCGGAAACGAGGTTTACCGAGTTTCCGCAAAACACCCTGCCCGAGGGTCGGGTTTGTGGTTTAGAACCAGCGGACCGGTTAGCCTAGTCGATAAAAGCGCTGAGCTGATGTTCCAGATGTCTTGGGTTCCCGAAACCCGAATCCGGGCTCACTCTTCCAACCAGGTAAACTTTACTGGTGTCAGAAATAAAAGGCAGGATTTCCTGGAGAGGCCTGAAAGGTATTCTGGCGGAGGCTGTAGTGCGAGTGGACAAGAAGCAGCTGCTTGGTTAGATCAGTGGGTTTAAGCGCCGTGCTAGTATTTCGGTGGTCATGTGTTCGAAACCAACTCATGCCGTGACAAGGCCCTCTTTTCGTCCCAGTCCGAGGTTTACTTTAGATAATACACAATATTAATTATTGTCCGAATTACTAGTTTCTTCGGTTTCAACCAAATAGGTGGCACTAGGAAATACATACATAAGCCAGCGGTGAAAGTTAACAAAACGGTCATGCTATGAACAAAACCAAACTGACTCAGGGATTGTTGATGGCAATGTCAATCGTACTTTTTTTTGACTTGTCGAACTCTTTCTGAGTGTTGTCGTTTCCTTTTATAGCACACGACGATTTTGCTATGAAGCGGAACTTGTGTACTTTATTTCACATGAGCAGGCTAAAACAAGGCTTCATATCATAAATTTAATATTACGAGAAATGTTCGGACAGGTAAATAGTAGATTTTATAAAATACTGATAAAGAATACAGTCCATTCAATTGAGTCCATATAGACAATATTTACCAATGTCACGAACTAGATACTTCAACTATTATGTTTATTTCTATGAAAATAATACGCTCGTATGATAACATACGTTGAATCATACTGCACAATTCTGCAGTACTTTTTCGTATGTCGTAGATTCTATTTTCATGACGATACATTATATCAAAACGGCCGTCTTGGCAGTGAGGAAACCCACCAAACGTAGTGTCGTCATGCTCTAATGAAATTATGTTCTCCGGCATTCACGCAATATGTTATGTGATACGAAAATTACTGATTCCATTAGATTAACGTTTTTTAGTCTGATAGTAGGAGCACTTTCGAAAGAAATTATTCGTAGTTTGCCCATGTTGCCCAATTAGGTACTGGAGAGCTTCTCTTGATGTACAGCGTGTATTAACAATCACCCACGGCCAAATGTTTTGCAACGTTGAATATAAAAGAAAAGGAAAGCTGTTTCGTTCTTTATGAACGTTTAAAATATATAAAGATGACCTATTTGATGATCACAGAGGACCCCTTCCCAAATCCCTGCGTCTAGTTCATAGCAAATATATTTTAAGTTTAAAAAGTGTGCTTAACCAAAGTAACGTCCCTGCATGGACAAAGGTTTTTTGGAACAATTTTCCACTTATTTAAAACTTTTGATATGGACATTGTTTTCTTTAAGATCGGTAGCTTTTTGCATATATATTGAAGCGGAATTGTGCCCCTTTGATTTTCATTTGCAAACACATTGAGTTATCTTCATGTACTGCCTCGTTTAACATTGATTAGAGGTTGAATTATTTCTTTTCAGTGTAATCAACACATACAAGTATGCCTTAATATACAAACTGAAATTATAATTTGGGTTAAATCGATGATAATGCTCTATCAAAATAATGATAATGCGCTCGACTATTTGTACTTCATTCGGTTCAAGTGTCTGAGGTGATAAAATCTCATGATCCATTTGTTTTATCATTATATCGAGGTGTACCTGTAATACAAGTAGTAACTACTTGATTTCACAGTATTGCGGTCACCCCTTGATATAAAACTATATACAACGTGTATGCACTTAAAAGGACTAGACACCAGATCCTCCCAAAATCGGCAAACATAGTATTTTCCTCCAAACAAGCCTTGTATCAGCACTGATAAGTGTGAGGCCGATAACACATCATATAACATGATTCAAATAATTTTGTGTCGTTGTCTCAACTGATATCACCCGTTTGAAAACAGCGCATGATGGTGTCTTAGTTTATAGTGTGTATATTTACTATTTAGCATGTAAAAGTCTCATGATAAGTAAAAAGAAATATACCGACGCTTTTTTTACAAACACAGTATATTTGGAAAAAAACACACACGCTAGAACAGCGAAAGATACATGCGTCATAAGCATCAGTAAGTAAGATTGAATGCGTTGTACACAACGATGTCAATTTTATGTAAGTTTTTGACAATTTTCTTCTTTTTCTTGCAATGGTGTCTAGTCCCTTTAAATGCGAAATTAACAGTTTATGGTTTTGTTCCACGTTATGTGTTTTAATTAATTTAACACAATTTTAATGTCGACATA
This sequence comes from Mya arenaria, assembly GCF_026914265.1. Classification (NCBI taxonomy): domain Eukaryota; kingdom Metazoa; phylum Mollusca; class Bivalvia; order Myida; family Myidae; genus Mya; species Mya arenaria. Next base: position 43,432,776 of record NC_069136.1, read on the forward strand.
AACAGGGTAAATCTGGTCAATTGTTATATCACTTTTAAACGCTAAAGCAAAAATAAACAATTAAAAAAAAAAGCAATGTGAAACCTAAGTCCAGCAGGTATGCATATGTATATTGTTGCAGTTGTAATGCAATGTTTGTCTATGTAGAAACTGCCAGCAAAATGACGGGCCAATCCTATTTGTTACAAATAAATGGCGACCAGGGACCGGCTCAATTTATTCCTTATATGGTTATAAAAGCAATTAATCATATCAACTTATTATCTTGTTGTCTGGAATTTCTTACATGTTAAATTGTTGATAGAGACAATCAAATGTGTTGCTAATATTAAGAGTTTTTAGACTAGTTGATAAACATGGTTTGTAAATTGTGCAATCAGGAACAAGTCTGCTTTACTTGAGATATAATTTGGGTTATCATGCAGTATAATTATTCAATTTGTATCTTTATTTATATCGTTTGAGTTGCTGTACATGCTAAATCATGAACTTGAAATGCGAGTAGATGGTTTGATAAAAAATGTAAATCTCATTTTTGCATTTTGTTTGCATGTAATTTAAACTATCACTAGACTTAAAATAGACTGAAAATTATGACATATCTAAAATAGCCTTAAATGAAATAAATTAATGTCTTGCCTCATTGAAATATTAACAATATAAATTTATTTGAGAAGTTCGGTTATTGATTGTGTACAAGCTTGTGCTCCTTTCCTTTAGACATAGAACGTGAATGAATGATGCCTTTCACCTGGTTCTTACTATGCAGTTCTAAATATTTGAATTAGCCTTCACCACTCTTATAGTTGGCTTCACTTTCATCAGACAAAAAAACTTGCATTCTATGCCGTCAGGTTATATGGTATAAATCACGTCTGTTAGACATGGTTCAACTGACTGACAGTGTAGCTGTTTAACATAATATGATGGGCAAATGAGACCGCCTAATCTCCGCTGTTCGTTGTGCGTCTTTATTTGCTAAAATTTAAGTATTTGTCTTATTTGTCTTCGATTTTCTTTGACTTGTGGAATAAAACTATCGTCCTTTGACCTCTTACGCGTTGGTACAAATGGGTTTCGTCCAATAAACAAAATGGTTGTATTTTCAAACAAGTTGAAACCGTTTCAGCTATATACCGCGCCCGGGTATGAGAATCGTAAACAAAAAGGTTAAAAGCAAGTGAACAAACAGAATAATACACATTACCAACCGGTTGTTGACCGTTAATGCATTATGCGCCTATATTAGTTCAAAAGTATTTTATGTTATACAATGCCATTATTGTAATATCTTTTTTTTGTTTTTGGCTGTACTCGTCTATTCAGATTCATGTTATAAATTATGTCAATGAACCGACGATTCTAGATAGTTTCTTAAACGTTATTTTTTTCAATGAAAAAGGTAGGTTAATTCAACGTTGCTGCATCTTAAATCTAAAATAATGGGAAAATCTCAAATTTTGCGATATTTCCATGATTTTAATGGTGTCAATAATTTTAAACCTAAATTATTGAGGCCTTCAAAATGTTTAAGCTTAATGAAATAAAATGGCTATTTATAATGTTCGTTGACAGGCTGTGAAATTCTAAAAATCAATAAAGTTATGCTTTCTCTATCTAACCTTTCAAAGAGTCAGCTTTTCCGCATTTCCGAATCATTTAAGAAACAGGTTGAGTAGATATGACGATATCGTATTCTAGTAATCGATGGTAAGTAAACTAATTGTGTCAAAAAAGGAGCACTTTGAACATGTTTTATGCCATAAAATACTATGAACAACGTTTACATAAAACAATTTCATATGAAACATAACTCAACATTAAATTAATATTAAGCGACTCGAAAACCTTTTAGAACATCGACGAAAAAACACGGATTAAAATTATTGGCATGAAATGCTTTAAGGTTTATTTTTAACATTTACCCTTCTCACTTGTCAGATCGTTTTATTTTTTTTTTTGAAGGAAACTTTGTTAAAACTGCACTTAGAAAGTCTTACAATCAACTCTTTTAAATGATTTTTTAAATACCTTTTCAAGACATATATATTGACCTGTTGTATATGTTATATTGTTTATTTTGTAATTGGTTGAATGAAGTTACTTCTGTCCACAAACTTCACGAACTTACCTTTTTAGTATAGCTACAGCGTAACTGTTTTACCTGTTTGGGAAGTATGGTAACAATGTTATATTGATATAGGAAAGCCTGTGGATTGCATCTGTGTTTGTTTTGTTTTAGTATTTTATTAACTGCACAAACATTGCACTAATTTACGCCGTCATGTTTGAGTATAATATTGTTATACGACTGTTGGTTATGTGGATACATCTAATTTATAGGGTGTTGCAACACGCAACATGAACCATAATGTGTCGTTTGGTTAAATAATTTTGGCTATTTCCCTTTACTTAGAAAGCATATAAATATATATATAACAGTTTTATTTTATTGGCAAAATAAGCAAAAATATTCTCCTGGCCAAAATGAACATACAATTTAAAAAAAAGATTCCATAAAAAAACACTAGAAGAGTATTACATAAACATATACAAATATTGACTACAATTTTCAGCTACACATGATTAGACGAACCTGCTTACATTCACGCACATTTACACACAAACAATCAAAATGATTCTGTTTGTAGCATTTTAACAAATCAAGAGACAGCGGCAGCAAGTACATTTTTTCGTTTGGACATGGCAATAAATACATATTTTGCTGTTCCTGATAGTCCTTATTTTATTATTGGATAAGATAGAATTTGTCAATAGAATTTAATGATCTATTTATGCTATATTTATTCTTCAGATCAATATCCGAGGACAAATACATTAATAGTGATTTTCTGTTATTTTCGATATTGACAGTTCATGGTTTACATTTCTATCTTCTCTAGTAATGTTTTTGTGTCTTCCGGTTTCAAACTCTAAGGAATGAATGGGCACTTCGTCTGAATCTTGATAATTATAACAATGCAATAATGTTATATGTCGATGGCATCAATATAATTTTATTTTCAAATTATTGTTTAAACCTTACATAATATTCATACTTGCTTTATGAATTCGCAATATCGAAGCGTGTTTGAAAATAATGGTCACGTAGTCTTTGTTTGAGAATAGGAAAAATAGTTTTAATAGGTATTAAAAATGTAAACAAGTTTGGTAAAATTTGAATAGGAAATGTCAAAACACGCTTTATTTGGTAACGTTTTTGCAATTAAAGGATAACTGGGCCAGTATATCTGATCATGTTCTAAAAGGGATAAGACACAAAATTGGCATATTTTTATACATTATTTTCTCAAAACAAGCCTGGAAATGTCAATAAAAGCTGTATTCAGCCAATAAAGCCCCATTGTGCATAACGTAAAGAACACACGCGACAATAATGTCGTGACACACCTAGCTGAGTTTCCTCGTTAAAGTTTGCGCGGATTGATTTGTTCCAGCAACTTGCAAGTCAGGTAATCGTGTCACTCACTTTCATGTCAATAAGCGTTTAAGCCAAGCTATGTCATGCTCGGCAGTGGCAGTCTCTTAAAAAGTTCCGTTCAACAAGGTTTAAATGTCGGGCCTTGTGTCTAAGTTGTTTCGCAGCAGGTTTTCACTTCCTTGCCTCGTGTGAAAGTCACGTGATAAGAGTTCATAAATAATCCGACCTTATTTTTAACCTAATTGGGTAGACATACCCTAGTAAATTTGAATAGGAAACTACACAAAAATTGCGAAAGTTCAATGGGTTATAGACAACGATGTCAATTTGATGTTAGTTTTCAACAACTTCATCTGTCTTGCAACTGTATCAGATTGTGTCTAGCCCCTTTAAACCAGTGTTGAAAAGATAAAGAGGACACGGTAGAGTTTATGATGAAATGTTGACTAATACGCTTACAATTTTAGGGCTACAGAGTGAAGCTGTTTACCAAACCAGACGATTTATTTATACGCTGTGTTGCCGCCATATAAGAAATCCAAATTGTACACAGCTGGTGCTTATATTTGCTAGGACATTTAAGTAACAAACATAATTTGTTTTATCTTGTTACGAAAGTTAGTGAAGTTTTGGATTTACATATAATATAACAAATATAAATTTTATCAAAGCAGTTTCGTAATGTCTCCTTACAACAGATCGGTAGTAGAAGGAATTTGCATTATTGTCTGCAATACGATGTTCATTAATATTCTTAAATATTATATCATAATTGCACAGCAGAGAATTCAACCACAATTTTCATTATAATAATATAAGCATATTTCACGAATACCATATAATGCGGCCTAAATCTTATGGATACAATGAAGGCTAAATTGAAGTGTTATACACTTAGCGCGATAACTTATATTCGTCTTATCCTGATAATATTCTAAAAATAATTTTCGAATGATATAGTATCTCTCGTGTTTGCACTTGGTTAATATAAAGCTCATTATTTTATTGCACATGTGTTTTCACTCAGTAGCCTTGATTAGTATTCTGCGTTAGCATTGATCTATTTACAGTGTTTTTAATTAATTAATAATTATATTATTAATTCTTTTTGCTACTTTGGATCAATAGAATAGCAGGTGTGTTCTCTGAGCCACGTTATAGTTATTATGGAGTTGATTAAACGGTGCAGTGTCAGTTGTTATCGCTCAAATGTTTGTTTACTGGTTTCGCGTTTAATATACTTGAGAATAAAGCTATATTTTTATCGAAATATATTGATACGAGACGGTTGTTTAAAAGCGTCAATGCCACCAGTTAGTTCTGTCTTTACTCATAAATCTAGGGAAATACTGGTAAAAGCCAACAATTGAATAAAAGGTGTTCGAAAAAAAGTTACCTTAAATCTCCATGTTTAAAAGTGCATAAATTACACCTTGATACTTATATGACACAACCAGTTGTCTAAAGGAAACACTATAAACGATTTGGTATTAATTTTTAAAACCAAAACTTACCCTTTTGGCTACAAATTTTATCACCTCTTTAACTGATGGTGTGTAATCAAAGTTGGGACCACAACAGCAACTAACAATGGCTTTCACCTGCCTCACGTCATCTGTCTAAAATGTTACAAATTCAACAGATGTTGAGGTAATCCCCTTTAATCTGCCAACTATACAGAACAAAGTTATTAAGTACCAAGACCCGAAGACCCTTTTGCTTTCAAATATTTCAAACGCTATTAAATACATTGTAAAAATTTAATATTTGTGCTCTTTCTGATATAACATACACGGTTACAATCTTGTTTTCAGTAATTAATATTTTCCATAAATGCGTTATTTAGTAAGTTGTTAAAAGTTTGTCAGTCAAAACTAATGTTGGTTTCAATGTGTATGTTTTGAATTTGAATTAGAGAATTACTTTAAAAACCCTAGGATGATAAATAAATATATCAACGGTACTTGCTGTTTTTAAACGTTTCAGACGTCTTATACCTCAATAAATAAATGCTTGGGCTTAAACAGTCTAATGCGATTACCTTAAATTTATTTTGCATGACTTAGCGAGTATCAGTTTTGCGGCCCGAGCTTATTATAATTATGATACAAAAAGTGTAGTCTGTCTTTGTTGCTTCATTAAGTTGTATGTTGCTTAGTGTATGTCAAGCTAAACAAGGTATCTCGTTGCATTTTTTTGCCATAGGCTTGTCTTTGTAGTTTCCTTCGTATTGCTTGGTTAGTTTAGTATTTAAACAATTAATTAAAACCATGTTATAGTTCTGGTTCAAGTAAGTATTTAAAACTTAGATCATATATTTTGGACTTGTTCATAAGTCACTAAAATAATTGTACAATTTCGTACAGTTTATGTACACCAGTTCATATCTAACTAAGACAACGTCCTTATATTGTTTACATTAGTAGCGGAGAAAAGGGAATACGGCTTTACTGACGACAATTTAGAGATACTAAAACGAGTGAGAAACCTAGTCGCTAAAATTGTCACAGCAATTGAAAAAAGGACACTTCCCATCGGTGTCTTTGAGAAAATAAGGCCACGAAAAGGCATTTTTGAACACATTGTACGCTTGGTCACACCAGGAAGACCACGAATCAAATTAATTGAATCCATCGAGAGTGACGTCGACACGTTTGAGCAATGGATGAATGACGTTACCGTTTTACGAAATATGTGTGACAACAAGAGTAAAGGTAAGTTTGTAAGGCATTTAAAGGGACTAACTCATGGTTTTGGACCAAAAATGGGGTTTCTTGGTAATTAATCAGACAAAAAATGTTTTGTCAAGATTGGCTCTAAGATATCGAAATTGCAGAAAAAATATAATCAAAGTATAAAACAATAGTGTGGTGTTAGAAGGGTGCGAACCCGCTCCGGTAGTCAAGAAAGATATTGAAACCGATGCTTTAAGCACTAGGAAACAGGTACAGTTTACTTATACATTAGCTCAATTCATTAATAACATCACGTAATAAAATCAACCAACCAATTACGCGATAACGAATCGCTTAATCCCGTTGGTAACGATATTTAAAATTGTGGTCTTCAAAGACGATATTTAGGAAAATATCATCATTTGCTGCAAAAGGATTCCAGTTGTCAATATCTTAGTTTTAAAACTCCTAATGAATTTCTACACTTCATTTCGTAATACAAAGTGCATTTTACAAACCATGAGCGAGTCCCTTTCAGGCAAATATGCAAATAGTTCATCAAGCAATGCCGTCGTTGAGGTAAACTTCATAAGCATAACATAATACTACAGAAATATTGACACTTCATTGCATTTTTGCTAAATAAATTAAATAATTTTATTATCTTTAACCTAAGATTTCATAGAAATAACACTTCTATCATTACTTTTCCTGTTCCAGTTGGATTACAGTCATTTGATGAAATTTTGGTATTAAGGGAGCATTTTCATGAAACACCAGCACATGCAATAAGTCGAGATAATTTAATAAAACGGTGGGGAAAAGACGTAGTTGCCTTTTTTGACAAGGCAAAACCTGGTCTTGTTCAAGACAATTACTTGTTTGGTGAGCTTTGGAAAGAACGGTGCGATGAGCTGAGTGACATGGTATTGAAATTTCAAGATGTGGTAACATGTATTGGCAAAGTTGTATTCGACAGGTAATATGACCATGAAGTATTATATATAGCTTGTGGTCTTTAAATTTTTAAATCACTGAATTACCTTATACAAAAAAGATGTCTAATGAATATGAATAAGTATATAGGCTGCATGACAAAGTATAACAGTTTTATACATATGCTATTGTTTTGAATGAAGAGTACAGATGGAAACAGTGTAAGCTCTGTGTTTGTTATAATCCGTTTCAATATATCATGAATATAACAGTATGACATATATTATTGCAATGTCTGATAAATATATTGAATTAAATAATTATATTAAAATCAAATACTAAACGTACATATGCTAGATAAATCAATACAGGTGTCAACTATATCACAATATATCTAATTTTCTTTCAAGATTTTTCCAATTTGCTAATGAACTGAAATCGGGAGAGATGAATTTCACGAAATTAGAAAATCAATTAGGGAAGTATTATGATGAGTGTAGTGATGGAATGCCCAAAGAAATGGCGATATTGGGTTTGTTGCAAAAAACGATAGAGGAACGATGTAAACAATTAGAAGGATATAGAACGCTTACGAAGACTATGGTTAGAGCAGAAATTCTAATCGAATTGAAAAATGTTCTTAACTTAAATGGGAACTTTAATGAAGTGGAAGAGATTGTGGTCATGGTAAGAACATTTTGTTATGCATTTGTTTTGTATTATTGCATAAAATGTTACTTTTCAGCCTGTTATAGAGATAGATATTATTTTACTCCTCCATAATGGAGAGAATTGAAACAGGTGAGCAAAATGAAATTTACACAGGCGTGGTTGGTGCAGAGATTGGGTCAATCCCTACCTACTGACAGTCAACCACACCTGTGTCAGGCCACTGCCTCAACAATCCCAGATAACGTGCATTTAAGTAGGTAAACTTAAATAGATGTAAATTGTAACAAATCTTTGAAAATGTAATAAATATGCATTAACTTTCAGAATGTATTTATGTCGTTACTTGTTTACAAGTAGATTAAATTATATTAGTAATTTAAATAGCAAACTGATATGAATAGAGGAGTACAATGCAAAATGGTACTTAAACTTTACCATAGGAACATCAGCCTTTCACGAAATTAAAATTGATAAACTAATATATGTTCCGGTGATTTCGTTCTCAATTTTACAGTTTTTAAAAGTAACTTATACTTAAATCATAGATTGATCATTGAAAGATTTATCGGATCACGTTAATGAAACATTTTTAATCTGGTACAATTATTGCACGTAAGTACATCACACGGTTAATTACATATATGTAAAACTGAGCTAGTTGCTTGCCTAAAACATGTATGTGCTGTTTTGAATACATGTACTCTACTTTCATCGCAGGGAAAGTGATTGTAACCCTGATAGCATTTCTAAATGTTGTTTCGAGGAGTGCAAAATATATCATAATGTTCCTTAGTGAGCAATGAACTTAATTTTTCGCCTAATGGAATTGCCTCATTGTATCATTCGACGAACATAACAAAAACATCTGTTCTGAAATGCAATAAATTTGAACAGAACAGAGTGGCATATGGCCAGCTAAATAGTTTACTAAGAGCTTGCGCCACCGTCCTGCAATATTTAAAGACACAAAATTGCACATGTGTTTTCACTCAGTAGCCTTGATTAGTATTCTGCGTTAGCATTGATCTATTTACAGTGTTTTTCCATGTACACATTTTTAGGAATAGTCCATTTTTTACATATTGGTTGACATGTATTAAACATTTGTATTTGCATAGTATTCTACATAAAACGGGAATAATTCCTCTAATTGATCTTGGATGTTCAAGAAATGCAAAATATGCGTTTTACTGTTTTCTCTGTGTCCAACTTACAGAGCTGTCCGAAGAATAGTAGTTTTTTATTGATGAATTTTCTTGTCAATTCCGTGGTTAATCGATAAAATGTCGGAACCTAGTGCTACGTCAGACCTGCTTGACACTTTTTATGCACACGATTATGGTCCCGAATTCATTTGTTTTGTTGAAATATTGTTCAAATCCTCATAACCGTATAATACTTTTGAAAGTACTTTAGTCTGATAGCAATGTTTCATGGGTGTAAACTTCTGTCATCGGATGCCCTGCAATCTGTTAGACCGAAGTAGTTTTTTTTTAAGTTTACAGCACGCGTCTTTAATATTACTATTTTGATATTATTGTTTTGTGCAGCCTGTCAAGGATGAGTTTTATCTATCACAAACAAAAGCAATAAATTGTCTCATTTGACGTGATGAACGAGTGACAACATTTACTGCTGATTGCACTACCTGGCCATAACATTTAACAATTTCAAGCCATCTGGGGTCAAAATTTAGAAACAACCTTTTAGTAAGAATTTAAACAAGAACAACAAATTTGGAATTCGTTCTCATTACGTTACGGTTGTGAACAAAGTAGGGGCCTTGTTAAATATATAGTTTGCTAAGTAGAGAAAATACAAATTTGTTTTGTCGTAGTCATCTGCATTTGCTTCACCGTACTTGGGTTTCAAACCTTTGCGAGCCTCTGTAAATGGTAACGACCGCAAAAAGGTGTATCAATCTAATAAAACAGTTAATTCTACATTAAAAAGTTAAGGTATAAAATGTAGAATGAATATAAAAAATATTTATAATGTTTATTTTCAGATTTCGAAAATCAGTTGCAAAATCAAAGAATTTGACATGGGTGTAATGAAGGAGTGCGGACTTTTGGACAGCTTTCGGGATACTATAAGCTTGAGAACATTTATTGAATGCAGTGTGATGCTCGATTTTTTGGCGAAAGATCTCAATATAAGTAAATGTTTTTTTATAAGATTTTACATATAGGTAAATATGCAACTGGTTTATTAAGATATTAACTTATTATCATGAAAGGGGAGTTATCTATGATTTATGAAAATGATAAGTCTGTAACCGCACTGGACAAATCTTTGAAGTTTTATTGCTGCTATATCGCTGTATCGCTTTATATATATTTATATCATTGTCAAAGTTATTATATCGCGACAATGCAAAGGGAGGTAATTGACAAATGTTACTCTGCTATTAGGACAATTGTATACATTCATGAAAGTATCGTAGAACACGGTTTCAATTCCATGATAATACATACCGAATACGTTGATAATTGTACCGGTAACTCTGTTTAGCAATGTCGCACGTCACGCTAATGTTGTCCGTTTGTACTATGCGTAGCTTAAAAAAGGATTAATATTATGTGGATACGAAGGTTAAGTTTCCATTACACCACTTCAATTAAACTGTATACATTCTGCTGCCACTGAACTTCTACAAATTAACAAAAAAGTAAGCATGAACATTATTGCTTATTTGAACACACGATTAACATGGTGGTTAACTGGATTATGCTAGACATGTAATGTCGTGGTTAATACTAGGGTACTAAATTTGTTAGGGATGATGTGCAAAAACGAAATAAAATAATTACAAATGTAACCTTACTTGTGTATCTTAATGGCTGATTATCTTTGTTCTCTTTATTATTATTATAGGTTCGAGAAATGATCTTAACAAATTTGTCGAGGTGGTCATGTCTAAATCCGTTGACGAAAAGTTCAGTAATGACAAAATACAATGTTTTCACACTGCCATAAATGGGTATGGTCCTCTTATCTTTGATGTGGAAAAGGGATTTGGATACTTACGATTGCTCGAAAAATGCCAGGAAGTATGGAAAGAGCTCAGAGTTAATATGAAGCTCCCAAAGCAACTGGTAATTTGTTCAAACATAAAAAACATAACCTATCATAAACCAATGAGTACATATATGAGGAGCATTTATATCTGTGTCTTTTTTGTATAATTCATATCCAGGCCCATTGTCAAAACCATCATGGAGGAAGGGTTCTACAAGCTGTAGTTATTTCGTTGTTATTGCGCATAAAATTATTATCTTTCTTTACAAGTCTTATTACAAGTATACTGACCGCCAATGAATACGCACCACAAATACATCCAATGTAATATGGTAGTAATTTTGTTTTTTGACTAAGTACTTTTTTAGCGAAATGGAGTCTGTATTTTATGATTGTAAAACAGCACCAGTACCAAGCGCTCAGTTTATTCACCTCAACGTCAAATACGCCTATCAAAAAATACAAATATGATGTTAAATGCGTCTTAAAGGAATTATTCCGTCGTTAAAGCGTTGCACAATATTGTTTAAGCTTGACGTTGCAAAACGCAACTTTTCAATATTCTGTATCCCATATTTGTTATGAAGACGACAGCGTATCACGTCAGCGCGTAGAGACTAAAATTAGCATTTACATTTTGATCATACGAAAGAACTGGCTTTATTATTACCCGTACAGGTTTTTACTTTAATGCAGCTTGGAGCCTGTATTTTTAATGATTTGGAACGCATTTGTGACATTTTTTGTCTGATTCTAAGAGAGCTTTTAATCTTTTTTTGCGATTGAAACAACTAACGCTCATATTTCGAATCTTAAGTCTATTATGAAATTGAAATGATAATGTAAAAACTATAAATGTTGGACGCTGTTTTCATACCTGAGATGTATTGTAGGCTTTCAAAAGATTTCGTCAATGTATTATGTTACACATGTACATGACCAACGCAATGAATCACTACACTATTCGATTGGTTAGACACGTTATTTCCATTAAATGAAGTCATATCTCTTTTATAGAAAGCTGCTACTGACAACATAAACTGGCTTAAAGAAAGAATATCCCATCAATCGACTTCAGAGGCATCAGTTCTTCAGCAGGTTTCAGATATAAATCAATACGGAAGGTATACAATTGGTAAAGGCGGTGGCGTTATTGCAACTGAAAACTTAAAGGTAAGCACGAAAGTAAACACACTGCCACCTTTTAATTGTGTTACATTATAAAGTTTGGTTCTTAAGCTTATGTGGCATACTTGAAATGGGAATTACAAATCTTACTTAATTCTTAATATTTCTTTTGTGTGTGTATTTGGTGTTTTTACGTACTTGTTTGGCGTTTGATTGGCCTTGGTTGTTATGCCCTAAAACATGTTTTCGGTTAGATTAAGACTTATTCTTGCAGACAATTGACGATGTGATTAAGCTTCACATTCACAAACCGGGTAAAAAAAACAAACAAGGAGAAACATTTACCTGTGAAGATTTAGAGAACATGAAAAGTCGTTTGATGCTGACAACTCGACGATCAACAGAGGTGCAATATGATGTCGAAATCTTTATTCTGGTAAAATTTCTACATTTTTTTATCAACTATTGCATGTCAGTGAGGTCGATATCGCCTCACCATATTGACCGAAACTGCAAAGCAACAATTGTTTTAGTGTTAAATGCAATATCAAATAGCATTTAAAAATTCAGGCTTCTATCATCAGAACATGTCATTAATCTTTTAAAGTCATTTTACTAATTCACATATTTTCAAATATTGCCGTCATGCTCTCAAAAAGCTTCCCTGAATCTACTTATCTTACAGTAATGAAGAGCAAACATTATCGGAAAAATATATCTGATCATATAATTGTAGTTATCTTCAACTCGAGAAAATGAATCGCGTTTCGCCATTTACCGGATGTAACGCAATTTACCGCAACGATCGGTACATACCAAAGCGATTACTCGCACTAGTACGTTGGCTCAGGACAATAGGCTCAAGACCACAGTTATCTGCCCCCCGTTGACCAAGATCCGGATGTGAATACAGAAACAAAGAGTGCTTGTGTTCAAGTATCAATATTTTATTAAAATTGAATGAAAAAGATGCAAAAAATGTTCTTTTTGCAGAGAACTTGACTGAATTTGACACTCTATTGCAGAAATTGATAGTTTTCAATGTAAATATTGGAAAAATCATAGCTTGTGGAAGTCTGAAAATTAGTTGTTTGTAGCCGATTGACTCCCTGGCGGAAGGGTTATGTATTTGAACTCAATTTTGACAGTCGGGTCAATGGTCAACATGGTGTTTTCTTGTGATTATATTTTGTGTCTTGAATTGTTCTAGAGATGCCATGTCCTTGTTTTTCAATTGGGGTGTGTTTAAAGTCAAAAGCCAGGTTAGTGTCTATATGAAACATATAGTAAAAATAACTGTGGTCTCACGCCTGATATAGAGGAAGCTTTTGGAGGGGTGGCCTATTTTAAATTGTTATAAATTCTTAATTTATACAGCTATCTACTTGAAATTTGGCCAGTTGACAGTGCTTAGCCATAGAATATTGGTGTTTGAGTATGAAATGTGAAAATCTTATATTACATAATATAAATTAATGATATATAATTTTCTTATATATTTTTGACATTTTTAAAAAAAACTACTTTCACTTTCAATTTAATGTTTGGAAATAGTTCCAAATGATGGTAACTAATGAATGAAAGCCTCACTTTCAATTCCAAAGTATAAATGGAGGGATTTTTTTAACATAGGAAGCAGACCCAGGAGGAACTGTCTGTTGAAGACCCCCCCCCCCCCCCACCAAGCTGCCCACCAGAGGCCAAGCTGTACTTGGTGTTTGCCAACATGCTGTAATTTGTAAGTACTTCAAGATAATATATTAGAAAATGGTATCCAAACTGAAGTACAAAGTGAGACAGTTTGGTCATAAAAGCCCATTGAGACTGTTTGTTCCATTCCTAAATGAATTTCTTTCATGTTGTCAATCATTTCTGATGTGGCTTTGATAATAATATTATTTTCTAATGAAACTGCTGACTTGTATCAGTCTTTGGTCTGTATTGTGCATCTATTCACACATTTTGTTTGCTCTTTTAAGCAAACATTACAATAATTGCAAATTCTATAAGCAATTAAACAAAACTTACTGCACATAGGATGCAGAATGATGTTTTATTTAGTGTGCATATGATTTTCAGCTTATGGACAAGAAAACATATACTTTAACAATCACAGCAACACAATGAGATCCCAATTTTAAAGAAATAATGCCACCTTTCATTAATTCATTCTATCAATCATTCATATATATTCATTAATTCATTCATTTATTCAATTTATTCATTGAAAAACTTGACATTTCTCCAAGGCAAAATAAATAAAAAGTGAGCAGCTTTCATAAAGAATAGAGCCTTTTCCCTTAATGCATTAAAAAACACAACCTTAATACAGTATAAATGTTTTAAAAACCCTAATTTATTGCTTATTTTAATAGCCAGCCTGGTTGCTGTAGCCTCAGAGGAATTTTCAAGGACAAGAACCAGTGCTGGTAAAACTGTGGTCTCTGTGGTTTTCCATACCGGCTCTCGGCAAGGATTTTCAAGAAAGGAATACCATCTCCAAGTAAGAAGAAATTCTAAGCATGTCTGGTTTGAATGCTTGCAAAATGCATCTGGGTACTCAATAAGATGAGGTTTACCTTTGAGTTGTTAAAAACTGATTGCAAAATGTCCAAAAGACTATATATTCTATTAAATTTGTCCTGAAAATCTTTGAATTCATGAACTTTTCTGCATATTTATCACATTTATGACTATATTAAAGGTTGTGTATGCCTCAAAGAGTGTTTACAGGCCTTTTTCAAACTTTAACAGTAGTGGCAGATAGTTTTATTTGTGTAAAACATTGCCTTTGTGTCTTGCTTGCAGATCATGATGTGCCAATAAGCTCCAGTTAGCTGCGGCCTTTTCCCCAGGCGGTAGTCCTGCAATCTGAATCCAGGAGATGCAGCTCTGAATCCAATATTTCAGAAGAATGAAGATGTTAGTCAACTCTGTAGTGCTTGTTTGTGTGTAAATGATTCCAATGAGTGAGATTTATAGCAAATCAGGTGTAAATAAGCATCTTATAGACAATAGTGAAGTGCTGTACTCTGAATTTAATGCCAAATCTAGCCTTCAAAACAGATTCTTAAAGTAAATTTTTTTTAAAAATGGACATAATAATGCTATCTCTGCATTTTCTACATCATGTAGCCACCTCATACATGAAAACACTAGCAGTTGTCATGAATCTTTAAGTTTTGGTGTGTTTTTTGCCATTTCCTTTGTTGCGCCATTTGTCCCGGAAGCCAACAATTTGGCATATAGTGTTGTTTAGACTGTCTATTAACACATTATCACTAAATTTCTTGTGTTAAACTGAACAGTTCTGTTACCTTTGTATATAAGTGGACCAGAAAAGCAAAATTTTGACAAGTTGAGGCATTTCAGTTGGGCTCTATGTCATTTTTTATATAAAACACTAAGCCGATGAAGTGGAAAAACCTTATTTTGCTTAGAAAAAATCTTAAAAGAGTAGGCAGGCCAGTTTTATGGTGCTGTTCTATAGACACCATTAAAAGCTACAAGGAAAACTTTACTTGGTCAAATTATTCCAATGCATAAGGAAATAATGGCTCTTCAAAGGTTTGCGGCTTAACATTTGAGGGAAATGGCTGTTTCTGCTTTTTATGAAAATACCACAGGTGCTAATACTTGTCTCATTCATTTAGTGTTTGATATATCATTGCCAAACTTTCAGTATGTGTTGCATATAGCCTGAAGCTGAACTATAGGAGTTTTGAAGTCTGTTTCTGAAAAAATGTTGCTTAAATAGGCTCAAGACCACAGTTATCTGCCCCCCGTTGACCAAGATCCGGATGTGAATACAGAAACAAAGAGTGCTTGTGTTCAAGTATCAATATTTTATTAAAATTGAATGAAAAAGATGCAAAAAATGTTCTTTTTGCAGAGAACTTGACTGAATTTGACACTCTATTGCAGAAATTGATAGTTTTCAATGTAAATATTGGAAAAATCATAGCTTGTGGAAGTCTGAAAATTAGTTGTTTGTAGCCGATTGACTCCCTGGCGGAAGGGTTATGTATTTGAACTCAATTTTGACAGTCGGGTCAATGGTCAACATGGTGTTTTCTTGTGATTATATTTTGTGTCTTGAATTGTTCTAGAGATGCCATGTCCTTGTTTTTCAATTGGGGTGTGTTTAAAGTCAAAAGCCAGGTTAGTGTCTATATGAAACATATAGTAAAAATAACTGTGGTCTCACGCCAATACATTGTTTACATCTCCGCCCACAAGTCAAAACGTATATGTATCACTAAGCAAGTGAGGATGTTAAATCCAATGGACAACGTTAAACAAATCTGATTTAATAGTAAGCATTTTTATGGTGTATGTTCCAGTATACATTGTAACTGTCAATCATATCTTTGGAGTTGTGAATTTTAGGTATTTGACAGTATGGTCAGGCTGGGACAAATGTTTCTAAATTTGTATGCATCCGGATGCGTCCTTTTTGAACAGTGGTTTGCAGAATTTATTTGTTGATCCGGTGCAAATCAACGTATTGTTTCGATAACATTTCAGCTGGGTAAAAATAAAAAACAAATGGAGGTAAGCAATAAGGAACAATATGGCTATTTGCCGGACAATTTGTGTTTAGCTTTGAATATAGAAATGCCTTCTTTGCAGAATATTACATAGGGATGAACACTGTGCTAAGAGATTATTCACGTAGTGTGCTTCAATTCTTAGCGGTTCGTATTGTTTTATGTAATAAAGCAGATGATTTTCCTAGTCTCTCTAAAATGTTGCAATTCTTATTAGCCGCATCATGGACGATGTGAACACTGTCAAATTTAATTTCTAAGGTCATGTTATAAAATACTCATTAATAGTCAAAAGTCAAAACTGCCCTCGGTCGCATATAGACCAAGTGAGTTACTGCCGTCAGCCTACCGACCTTTTGCATTAGTTTACAGGTCTATTCCGTCTTCGGGCAAGGAAGTTTGGCTATTTGGCAGAAAATCTTAGCAATATAATTTGTTAAACATACATATAAAAGGTGTTGAGTTATGCGTAGTACATCAAGGACCACAACCTTTCTTTACTATATTTTAATACTTTACATTTTTAATGTTAATTGGATGCAAACAATGTGTTCTCCACATTGATATTTGTGATTGAAAGGAAATTGAAATATAACATTAATAGTTACGGAGAACAAGACAACCAAAACGTTTATTTTATTTATTGACAAAGAAAGGGTTATTTCAGCTGTTCCAGACACGGGCTACTAATACTGATTATTCGGTTGGAACTGACTTTCTTCGAGACTTTAATAACTTCCTTGAACGATGTTCTCTGGATTGGACTGAGAAAATTCGGATTGCGCGGGATAATCAGTCTTGTCTGAACTTTTACACGATCAAACAGTTAGTGATAATGCAGCGGATTTTAAACGATTCTGAAGCCCGAGAACACTCGAATATTCTCAGGCATCTACTCGATATTGGGCAAAGAGAAACTGATGTCAGTAAGTGTGTATTACGTAAATTAAGCATTTTCATACGCCCGTTCGTAAAACAGGACATATTATAGCTTCACATTTGGCGTGCGCTTGCCGTCCGGTATGTTTTCCGATCAATAACTTTAAAAGCGTTTGTCTAATCATCACCAAATTTTGTTAGATTGTGCAGGGGCATAATATCTTGGCTTAACAACCAGGTATAGCGCTCGATTCACTGTAGATTTATCGCCCTTTACTTAAACAATTACCTAAAATCGGCCTTGTCTGGTCAATACCTTTAGAAGCCTTTGTCAAGTGTATAATTTCTCGAAATGTCGCCTGCTTTGAGCTCCGACTTTTTGGAATGAAAAATGATTATTCACGTATTATAGATGAGTATGACTGATGTCATTTGACCAATATGGATTTATGAAGTTTAAACATAATGAACTTAATGAAAATATGACAAGTCAAGCCCAATATCTCCATAGTGAATGTTGCAAACTGCTGACCTTCAAACTTATGCAAATTAAAACATGATTGAGATAGGCTGTGAATAAGGTAGACTTTGACAATTTTTGAAATAAAGGGCTGTTAGACGTTAATGAAAAAAGTTATAATGATTTATTAAAATCAGTTGTGATATAATACAAATAAAATACCACATTCTATTACGTTTAGATAAATTCACAAGTTAGAGAGCGAATAAGTTTGGTAACGCTTTGAAATAATAAGGGCCATAACCTTGGAATTTATCACAAAAAGATGAAATATTATCCCCATAAACATTGTAGCCCCATTTGCAACTTTAATGACTAGATAATAAATGCTACAGTTATAGAGTGGACAACGTGAAATTGTTTATATTTGACAATTTAAAGATAATAATTAAAGAGTGAATTGTGTGTTCTCGCTAATGATCGAGATATTATGCCCTTAGTTTAAGCGTTATATATTTTACAACGATTGTTAAGGAAGCTATGAAAGCTTATACATAGTCACTCTCGTTGGCACGATGTGCGAGAATGTGGTCTTGTGTTGTGGGGGAAACACGGAGTAACCGGAGAAACCCACTTGTCTGGCTTGTTGACCAGTAACCAAACTCACAATCGGCCAGGCCCTTAAATACTGTAAACCACTGTAATAAAGATTGAATATCAAATTTTCAAGCAAATGAAGTTGTAAAAATGTCAAGAGCCGTATCTCGTTACGGTAGCTCGGTAAGTATTGGACATGAACTGTTGTAAGAGAGTTAGAGAGCTGGAACAAGTAAACTTTATCATCTTTTTTACGAATCAATAGCAAATTCTCCACAATTGAAAACGTAAAGTGGCTGTTCATTGATGCCCGTGAATAGAGTAAAGATTGGATAACAAATGCAAAAGTAAGCGAAATGCAAGCATTCATCCAATGATAAGCATTTAGCAATCAAATTAACATTTTTCATGTAAAAGGACAACATCTGTATATTTGGCATTTTGTTCTTGTTTGCGTGTATTTTCTCTCTTTTCATGTACATATTGACCCCCATATCGAAATGCTAAATATCAGAATGGGACAAACTGTTCTATAACTACCCTTCGGATAAATTATAACGCTATTCAAACATGATACGAAACAGTTGCGATAAAGCGTTTGTGTATATGCTCAAATCGGGTTATAGATGCACTTAAATATTGTATGTAAGGAGAATAAGTAGGAATATGGAAGGTCAAGTGATTTTTACATGCTTGTGAGCTTTTACAATGTGTTACAAGTCAACGTGATTGCCTTTGATTTTCTGTTTCTGTTGAATCATTTAACCATAATTATGTATCACAGAATGTATTTGTTACCACAGAAGACATAGAATCTGCCTTACCAGAGTATAGGTCCAGTTTAAGCAGTAAACCAGAGATAGTTGTCCCTAAATCTCCGAGGTAAAACTTTTATGAGGATTTTTTTTTAAATGGAAATTTCATAGTGAAACAATAGAAAAGAAAAAAAATGTGCGAACTGTTTATAAAACATTTACATTTCATGCTCATTGACGTATAGCTTGATGTAGAATGAATATGACTATTTATATCAATACACTTTATCACAGTATGAATATCTCCTTGTGTTTTGCTAAAAGAGTTTAAAAGAAAAACAGACCGATCTATTTTTACTTTTAAAACGCTCTACAATCCAACGAAAACGTGTTTATACAATTTTCCATATTCGATTGTCTTATTTGTATTGTTTGCAGGGAACTAATGGAAGCGGTTGAACAATTGTGGAAGGACTTTTTGAGTCAGGACCTTAGCATGGAGGGCCGCGTTTCATTCGATACCCTTGGTATTGCCCTTCAAAAAGTATTTGCAAAAGGTACATAACTGTTTTAGCCAATTCTTAAATCATTTAAAGACAGCAATTTGTTAGTTTTACAAAACAAAAGGAAAATTACGTGGATTCTTTCATATATGATGCATTTACATGACCTCCCATATAAATAACCAGTTAATAGTTTTTTGGTTTTTTTAAACGGTTTTAAATAGTTCGGTTGCCGGTATACAGTACCGAATTCATGTGAGTAATATATGATATTTTGGTTTGTGGCTTATTTGTTCAGTTCACTGTAATTACTATCATTTTCGTCCGACAAAATATGACAAAAGTTATATTTAAATACCCTTCACTTAATAAAAAACTATGATCCGATTTGATTTTAAATGTATCAATTATTTTGAAGATTGAATATTCCTGTTAGTTAAATTCAACTTTTAATCAAATATGTGCAGTTCGTTCTTAGTTTTATAAAACGGTGTTTATTTACATTTTCATAGTAACAAGTGTATGCACTCCGAAATATATAAAGGCCGGTACCCGGTACACTTTGAACTGCACCATGACACTTTTTTGATATCATTTCTAATGCTTGGGAAGTATTTCTAATTTTATTTCCTCGGTATAAAAGGGACCAAGTAAACTATTGCCAGAGGCCGACAAATAATTGATAGTTCACTTACCCTTTCCGGACCTCGGGCAAATAAGCTTGACTGTTTTATGACAAGCAACTTAATAAGTATGTGTAAATGGTTTTTTTAGTCACAGACCGAAGGAAACATGATTACAATTTCCAATGGACAGGTATCTATTGATAACTTTTTAGTTAGTAATTATTTTTCTTAAACTATGTTGTAAAGGAGCCGCACATATTTAGGTTCCAAAACTCCATACCTAAAAACAATGTATAGCTCTTGATTGACACGAGAAATAAAGTTTGAGTTTTAGGGCAATTTTTGTCCCGTTAAAGTTTTAGGGCATGTTGGGACATTAACTTAAAACTCATAAACCCTTAATTCAGTTCACTTCATACTTCACACGGCCTTCAATGATACATAGCTGCATGTCATCCTAAATACAAGCTATGGCCCTTGATCGACTTGCAAAGTTTGATTAAAGTTTCAGGGCAAGTAGGGCTTTCATTAATATACTCCTATACTCTTCATTCAATTATTTTCATACTGCACACACTTGTTAACGGCCATCTTACTTTCCGGATACATAACTGCATGTTAACTTTTACATTCAAATCATGAATCTATTTAGCTGCGTCTTCGATGTCTTCCATCAAAGTTCGTCTTGTTACATTTACATAGTATGATAAGTAGGAAAAACATTGTTGATTAATATTAACTAGTACGTATAGATAGAAACTTTTACGACTTAACGTTTGCACCATAAAGAACAAAGTAATAGTATCTTTCTTAAGATATTTTTTCATTTGTTAAACATAAGGGCTTCTGAAATGAAGTATGAGCTTAACGTGGTCAATGAAAGGTATATGGCAGGTAGTTCAACTTTTAAAAAAATATTATAATGTTAATGAGGACGTGAAATAAGTAACATGTCGATTTTCACCAAGCAGACATCACATATATGTTGCCTGCAAGTCTCATTGGATAATGAATAGATACTTTAGTAATTCCAGTCGATATGGTGAAAATTTCGAGATATCTGATATATTACACGCCTAGTCAATTACAATCCCGATGATTGGATTTTTCTATCCGTACCGGAAACACATGATTTACCTTTTTTGCATACCTTCATTTGTTCCGTAAAAAGACAAAGAATATAATGAGGTGTTCAAATGAGGGTTAGAATATTCACAACAATTTTATATTTTTCTATATTACATACACTTCAAACAAAAAAAGGTTATTAAACCCCCACCACGCAGTTGTATGGGCTATGCAAAAATCACCTAATACCGTCCGTCCGTCTGTACGTCCGTCCGTCCATACTGGGACATCGGGACAAGTCTACTTGTCTCCATTACACCATATTTTTTAGGTATTTTCTACAATCTTCATACATATATTGAGTATGTTATGCAATATTTTGTGTATGGTAGTTTAAGAGTTATTGCCCTTTGATTATTTTGTACTTATTTTTTTTAATTCCCTCTACCAGGCAATCTTGTCCGGAGCATAAATTGAAAAGTCTTTTAGTATTGACTTAAACTTCATGTACAAATATATTTCAATAAGGAGAAGTGCAGTGCAAAGGAACCGTAACTTAAGTCTACATAACTCGAAATTTCCATCAGGAATTGACTTCAAACTTTATACACATATACATCTCTTTCAGGAAAAGTTCAGTGCACATGAAATATTTATCTTGGTGCAGTATATTTTCTAATTGTCCTTTGTTTATTTTCATACTAAGTTTTCGATTGGCGAATAACTCGCAAAGTCCTATTAGTTAGTACTATTCTAACAGATAAATCTCATTGAAAAAAGTCCTCATGCAGTATTCTTTGAGTTATTAATGTTCATATGTTTTGTCCGAAGCATAACTTGAAATGTCTTTGATGCATGAACTTCAATTTCATATAATGATCGATCTCATTTAGGAAAACTGGGTTGCATAAATACTACTCTGGTTGAATAATTGTTTTAGCTATTTCCCTTTGTTAATTTTTATTCCCATTTATTTGTCCGGAGCATTACTCGAAAAATCATTGAGATCTTTACTTCAAACCTAACATACAGATTTATCTCATTACGGAAATATGCGTTAAACAAAATCATAAGGTGCAATAAATTTTAAGTTATTGCCCTTCGTTGATTTTTAAACTTATTATCAGGAGTATTGTCGATATTGACTTCAAACTACCATTACAGAAATATCACATTGAGGGAAAGCCCAATGCTCAGGAACCAAAACTCTCACTGCAGTATTTTAACTTATTGCCCTTTTTCATACTTATTTTTTGTCTGGAGCGTAACTAGCATTTTTCTTCAGGTATTGACTTCAATCTTTATATACAGATACATTTCATCTATGAGAAGTGCGGTGGACATAAAATATAATTATGGTTGCAATATTTTTACTTATTCCCTATTGTTTATTTTCAAACATACATTTTGTCTGGAGAATGAGTCGTAAAGCCCTTCATGTATTCACTTCAAACTTAACATAGAATATATTTTGGTGCTGTATTTGTTTGTTCATTTGTTAGTCATTTTTAATGTTCTTATTTATTTTTTGTCCGGAGCATAACTTCATTTACAGATACAGAAAGATCTCATTTAGGGAGGTTCAGAGCACAAAAACTATGGCTATTGCTGCCCTATTTTTAATTCATTGTCAATTGTAAAATTGTAATCCATTATCGTAATGAGAAGTTGATACTGTTCTTAATTCGGCTTGGACTATGGCAGTCTGTGGCTGCCCTTGTTTTACTGTTTTTTACTTCCTTCCATAACTTCATAATGTTTTTGAGGCATTGACCTAAACCTAACAAAAGAAATAGTATTTTGAGTTTTTGTCAACTTGACTCCGAACTTACTGCATGCCTTTATTCACAGATGCTTTAGTCCTTACTTTTCCCAATAGTAGGACCATTAACTATACTGATGCCTTATAATCGACAAAAGGCTTTGAAGGAGTATTCATAACCCTCAGTGATTATTCTTATTAAAAGAAGGTGTTAAAGTTGGGGTATATATCACATCCAGTGATTGATCTAGGTTTTTCTTTAAAAAAATATACTCGGTAATAGTTAACAATTTCTATGAACTTAGCAAATGTGCTAAGTGCTATTGCGTTATCCGAATGTGTCAGGAAGCTCATTCATAACAATCGTGTTCTGTGTATCGCTCAATTCGTGTGATCATGGCCTTCAGCACTCTGTTTGCCTTCTGGCTCAAATTGTTCGCTGAATAATTAAGAAAACAAATATTCTGGAAGAATCAAATCAATCAAATGTATCTGCAAATAGCATATTCACAATAAGTGTTATGATTTCAGGAATCGCGTGGTACCTTATTTATATTTATAAGAGCCATATTTACCAGGCAAATGAAAACGCATCAATCCCTATTCGCTTTTAATTAGGAAAATCACTTGAACGTGTATATACATATGCAAATGTTGCTGTTTTATGTGCTTGAACGCCTCTTCATTAACTTTTTTGGCTGAACATATCATTGACCTGTCCCTGAAATCGTCTATCAATTTATACAGCAATCTTAACATAGTCAATAAGGGCGTTATATTGTTTAAAAATGATTAAAAGAATGCATTCGTCAAATATTTGAGTGTTGTTTGTAAATGACTTGAATGCCTTTACCAGTAATCGTACCGGTAGCAAGGTAGCGTAAAACAGTTGTTACCGAAATTGCCTCCCATTAATCACAATATATCGCGTAGATGAATCCTCATTTAATATAGAACCTTTATATACGTGAATGAAATGATGCTGCACTGTTGTCATTTATAAAACAAAACTTTAAGGAATAGAATAGGTTTTCCTTTACATTACATTGGTAAACTCTACACAGATGTTTAACAGGTAAATGTTGATGTACTCGTATATACGAAAAAAGTAACCATATGTCTATTTGTAATTGAGATGTCCATTCCTATCAGATATATTTCTTTAAAAAAACTAATGTGTTACATGTATACTTTTTTAAATAGAAGTTCATTGTTTAATTGTCTAGTTGCATTGCTAGGTGACATAGATTCAATTAGATTAAACAATGTTATCCTATGATATTTTCATAATTTATTAATCAAGATTTGTTTAGTATTTTCCATGTATAGAAGTTAAAATAGAAACAAGATTCTTCTAGAATTTGAGATAAAGTAATCTGTATTATGTCTATGGAACATTCTTATTTAGTATATAATGACAAACTTTTGATTTTGAAATGAGAGTCAAAATAAATTCTATTAAGTTTCACCAATGGTAAATTTCTTATTATTCTATGAGGATTACATTTCAAACTGTTGTGGGACATGAACAAAACAGGAGAAAATAGATCTTGTAAGAAAGACAAAGACATGGTATCTGATAAAATATTAATTCCTCAGCGAAAGTTTATCCTGTGAAGGCATGGTTGACCCTCTATTGAATACGTAGTTTTCCTATAACAGCTTTCACTTGCAGAAATCTCTGCTTTTTCGACAGTACATCGGAAATTTCAGACACAAGTCCAGTAGCCAATCTTTTTAACGATTACCCTTTTTAGAGGCACACACATCAATGTTTAACATAATCATGTTTGACATTAAGGTTAAAAAACAAGACTCAAATATGACATACATATGGAGTGGGAGTGCTTGTTTATTTAGGTGAATGACTGTAAAATACTTTTTCTTGCAAATTTTGAGCTACGCAGTGATTTTTTTCTCGACATGAATAGCCCCGCCTCCTTTTCCCTTTAAAGACACCAATCTGAAAATATGTAAACACAATCGTTAGATTTTTGCCTTAAAATACCTGGAAATACATAATTAGAATTACGACGATCATTTGATTTTACGTATTAATTTATTAGACACACAATGAACCTTAAAGTCCGCGAAGGAGTGTGGTAGTAGGTCATACTTTAAAAAGATCGAAAATGATATTAATTCAGTTAACTGTTAATTTTCAAGCAATGAAATTGCTTCAGTTTTTTCACAATTCGTTTCCTACCAAATTACTATTCATGAGCACCACAACCTATTCATTGGCACCACAACGTTCAGAAAATCGAGCGTAGTGCAGCAAGTATAACAAATGAAGTTCTAAAATTTGTAACGCGGCAACCTTTTGTCAATAAGAAAGCTACACACATGTAAAGAAAATGCTTAAACCTAAGGTATGTGAACAATTCTCACGAAAATCCAGATTTTTACGTTGTCAACACTAACGTCGAGCAAGTTATGCAAGTTCTAGACGATCAGATATTAAATTTTATTCAGAACCTTTACCTTTAGAACAACTCATGACCATTCCTATGTGGAACTACATTCTCCAATTTTTGTAATTTACTCGTATAAACCTCTAAAAATGAAAATAAGAAACTATACTCACTGTTTACATCCATATTCCACTCATTGGCACTATAACGGAAGACGCGTTGGAGCATTTTCAACACATAACAAAATGTTATGGCTCCAATGATTACCCGGCGCGAATTAGCTCACCCGCTGGCTGTATTAATGTTTGTTAGAGTTTACTTCATTTCTTTTTAATTGTTAAAACTCTGTCCAGTCTGTTTGAACGACTTAAGCATTATGTCTTTATACACACATCAAACATTTCTGATTCTGTGGTTCATTGGTAACATATAACACTAGAGGACGCCAGCTTCAGAGTGGGTTTCTTTTAAGTATATTATTTCTTTCGAATTTTAATGTTTCATTTTTAAGAACAACTTTTACGTCTGACCTGCATTGAGTTAAAGTTTTAAAACTGTTTTACTACTATTTATAAACATTACAATAAAGTGTTCATAAATATTGGTTATATTTTTGTTTTTGCAGTAAAGTTTCCGGTACGAGATCTTCAATCTGGTTTAAAACAAGGAGAACCGAATTTGCTGTTGGTATCAGCCGGTATGAGTTTTTCTTATTCGTAATTGCAAGCTATTCTCTACGGCGAATTCATACCAATTTTAAAATGTTGAAGAAAAAAAAGAAAAGTTTATTTTATAAAATTTGACAAACACTCAGGAAGGTCCATTATCAAATTATTGCTATACAATCGCTTTTAGATTATTTCAGGTATTGTATTTAGTTAAACTGGAAGTAGTTTATAAAAGTGTATAAATAACAATAATATTATAAGATTATCATAACGTTGTTTTACAAACATCAAATTAAATACTAGTATTGAACAAATATAAAATATGTTACACAGTACAAGTCCTGTTCGTTCAACTAAAACAGTTGCTTTACATCAGCATAAAGATAGTCTTGAGTTATACCAAATGGAATGTGAACTCCGAATGTACATAAACCGCACAACGTTGTTAAATATACCATAACAAAACTGAAGTCCCTTTCAAAAAGGCACACGTACATTTATACTTCAATTATACTTCACGCATGAAGAAGAAAGAAAAAAGTTTATTCAAAGAAATATGCCACGCAATGCATATTTGAAATAGGCCAACATCACCCGTGATCAAATTAATGTAATACAATGGCTTATAAACAAATGTATGACGGTACAGATTTATAAACATGTTAAATGTTATTCCGGCGGTTTATTGCCATATTTTATAGGTGAAGTGTTACCAGCAGCTTTACAAATTTATTCATATGACAAACATTCAAAGAGTAAACAGATTCTCCCAAGAACAGTACTGTTCTGTACGTCAAAGACGACAGTCGATGAGGTATATTGCACACAACCGTGCATATCATTGAAGTGTGTGTATTATATATTCAATGATTTCGATCGCTTATGAAATTTTAGCCCAAATAATGGTACAACAAATTCTTACAAATAAGTTTCTGCCTTTCAGTTGGACATATTCTTTCGGAGAGCTCTATTTGATACACAGCGAAGCATTTATTGTCTATTGTTTGCTGATCAGATGAACTACGATGCAACTGAGAATGCCTCACAACTGCTGCAAAAATATCAGACTTATGATAAATGTACAGATGCGTATCTGTTTTATAACATTCAATAGTAGATAGTTCAACTTATAACATAAAATGTGTGTATATGAGCATTTCACTATAAAAAAATTTATAAAAAAGTACCGTTGTTATATTTGCTTTTCAATTGCAGATAACAAAGAGTTTCAACTAGTTATCATTTGTGAAGCAAGGAACGAATTTGAATCAACTTTTGTTTCAAGTCTTGAAAAGTGCAAGCGGACGTTAAATATAGACTTGAACAGAGTGAGGGAATATGTTTCAACAAATTTAAGAATCAGCAACTTCAAAGGATACAAGGACTTCGCCGGAAACATTGATTTTGAAGAGTAAGAGTTATGTATATGTTAAGAAGGATTGGAATTATACGTGGTATTCTGTTATTGTATAAATACTTCATCAGGCAAACTTGTTTTTATCCAGTTAATTCAGCGTCTTGTTATCTAGTTGTATGGCAATGTGCAATATCAAAACTCGTTTGGATAGCAACGCAACCATGCATACACAAGTACACTAAGGAAAAGCTCACCTGGTGTCTTAAAGTCGGTGCTAGGTTGCACCTTCCATTTCTATCAACATAAATATTTCAATTGTTAGAAG
The DNA here is from genome assembly GCF_026914265.1 of Mya arenaria. NCBI lineage: Eukaryota > Metazoa > Mollusca > Bivalvia > Myida > Myidae > Mya > Mya arenaria. Next base: position 43,460,614 of record NC_069136.1, read on the forward strand.
CTTTTAATAAATCGACACTTGCACACGTTGGTACTACATAATATTGTTAGAAGCCGAAGTATTAGAGTGGCTTAGCGGACTCATATACTCAACTGCTGACTTATAACTGACACCGAACGTAACATCTACATGCATGCTTTCTTTATGACACATTTTTCTTTGAAAAAATACATTAATGCTGCAATAAAATCATAGGGTCTTCACTACTTAGAACGGGATTTACAAGATCATTGAGTCGAATCCGTTAGTTTGTCTCCAGAAGTTGTGTAAACTCGTATTTACATGTTTTCTATCTTCATGTTTAAAGGTGTAAATAATGTCATCAATGCATACTTACTGTTTATATTCACCAGTGTTTATAATACTTTTAATGATTTAATCTTTCGAGGAAAGACTTGGTTGCAAGGTATATTCATTTAAGCCATGTAAATATTTTTATTTCTACCTCATATATGTACAGTTTGTTTTGCGTTTAAGTTAAATGGATACTTCAATTGGAGACTTCCTAACTTATTGTTTTGTATAATTACAGGTCATCTGTTAGGATTGTGACGTCAAGAAACCCGGGTATGGGCAAGTCGTTGTATATTCAACGGAAATCTGAAGAGTTTCGAACTAAATTCCAAAAACGTGAAAATATCAAAACAGATATTATCACTATAAGAGCGTGTGGAAAGACTGTTGACATAAAAACAGTTGTGGAACAATTGCTGAAAATTCCCATGAACCCCAAAATGAAATCGTCAATATTTTTTCACATTGACATTCCGCCAGAGGTGAACATGTGTTTATTTGAAGAAGAATAGCTATTTATGTCCCTATTGTTATATTGTAAATTAACCATTATAGCATCCAACCGTTTTAGCCAAAACCATCCTTTGAACGCTTCAAGTATAAGTTAAGGTTTCGGATATGTTTAAAAACCTGAAACATACAACATGAGTTCATATCCATAATTGGTAAAAAAACGTGCAGTTTAGGTTCATTTATTTACAGAAATTACCGATGAAAAAAATATAAGATACATATTTGAAAAAATACGCGATAAAGAAAATGCATCATAATCAAACTTGTTTTCTATTTAATGGCCAAGTTGTCTTCTTAACCAATTTATCTGTTATAGCTAATATATTAAATTAGGGTGAAGCACATCAAACAGAAAAGATCTTTTAATTCCAAAGATTCAACTCTCCTCAGTTTTGAGCGTGTAACCCCCTCCGCTTTTGTGTACTGAATAATTAATCATGTGTTACACGAGTACTGCGTAACAAATAATAAAACACGTTTTAAAAAGAGTATGCAATCCGAATTATGACAAATTTTAAGACACTGCGTCCTTGAGTCCAGAGTTTTCCTTTAATCCTTTATTCCAAGCTGAAACCGTCAGACCAAAAATAGAGTAAAACACTTATGTATATAAATAATTAAAACAAACAGTGTTCAAGGGTTTGGATAATGAAAAAAATCTAATTTTGTTTGTGCCTAAAAAAGGGGACTACAAGAGGTACTGCATATAAAGTTGACAATGTGTTTAATTTCTCTTTTCATCGTAGGTCGACAGAGGGATCGACCACCTACTTTTCAACCTAACCATGCTGAATACATTAACTGATGAGAATGGTTACGTTTGGCGAAGGTCTGTCAGCGACATGTACTTCATAGAAGCAATGGCGTTTAAGCAGTGGGAGGAGTCCGGGTCGGCAGAGGTAAGGCAATTCGGATTGCTAAAAGATCAACAATGCGTATGCAAGTTTTGAACAATATAATTATGACACATAGTTTGGACTATTTGAAAATACCCACAGTGCGGCTCGCACATTTTCGCAATATGATTTTGTTGTCGTAAATATATGTTTAAAAAATTTGAGTCCTGGATGATGAAGCACTGTGGCTGCGACTATTTCATTTACAAATGAAATCTGTATCTGGCCGTAAAATACTTGGTGTTAATTTATTAGTAAAAATGATGTTTTTGTTTCATGCTTCAATGCCTTCGAATGTTGCTTCCAATGAGGCTTATATTTTATATATCCGATGTATAATAATATGTATTTTGCTCTCGGTTAACATTTTTTTCCTTTGTTGTTTTTGTTTATCCACGTGTTTTGTTTAAATACCTGGAAGTAAACAATATCATGTGACCGAAAGAAAAAGTAATCAAACGAAGCATAAGGTCAACATCCACTATTATTTATTTTTGTGATATTTTCACTAGTAACTTAGTTATTACACATCTTTTAGGCAATTAAACCATAATGTGCCACTAGTCAAATAACCATTTTGTAAATGCAATGTACATGTATGTGTCTGTTCGTCTTTGTGTTATTTGCATAGTATTTTGTTGAAATGTTTGATCAGGGGTCATATTGACCTATTTCAAACACATCATCTGTATATACTTTTTCGATGAATAAACGTTCTTCTTCTATGTTAATTTTTGCACTTACATTGTGTTGATAAATGTTAGGACACGTGTAATGTAAGGCAACGGGTAAACCGATTGATATCACCAGGGTGTTCTTACTTAGTTTTCACTGACCGTGCCAAAATGTTTTCATGACTTTTAACAGGAAAACACGAGGAAAGTCCTTTATTGTGTTTTCATTCATGTTAATTTTTAGCAAGCATAAGCCATGTGTCGTTTCTGACATTTTTATTGCTAAACACATTTTAAAATATATATTTTGATGCAAGAGTTTAGTGCAACAACAATTTAAGTGCAACACAAACTAGTTCTACAAGAAAAAAGTTCACCAACATTTGCACAATACCTAATTGTTGAGTTTGTTTCTAAATAGGACAAAGATGCAACACGATCTACCGCCATGTATGGTTTGCTTCCAAAGACTATTTGCAGATCGCCGGAGGAATCAATAACCGTTTTTCAGAAAAAGGAAACGGCTGTCGAAGGTAAGGTTTGGTGCCTTGCGTATATTTTTTTTTAATTTGTCGAATTGGTTTTGGAGCGCCTACCGAATTAAAAGTAAAATACATTTCTGCCATCTAGTCAACACAAGAGCGGACGATATATGATAATAATGAAAGTGTCCAACAATATTAACTGTATTTGTTCAATTTAAATGTTATTTTACGGAAAGACAAACGTGCAGTACTTTAAGTTAAATTATATTGCTAATCTCTTTTACATGTATGTCAATGGTTTTTATTACGTGACCCCTTTATCACTGGACGTAGTTAAAGATAAATGTATGACAGTCCAAACCGGAGTGCAGCTTACTTGAAAGAAACGAGGCGCGACACATGATATATGAAGTTTCACACCGTATAGGAAAACAAAACATTTAAAACAAGCAAATTTCACCATCATATTGTATTTTTATTGCACAGTTGGTAAGATTCGCTAGAACATGTACAGATGTCAAGATTTCAGCTCTCGCAGCAAACATATGACGCAAAGACTTTTAAAACAGGGTTTCAGATATCATAAATTAAGGAAAACTTTCTCAAAATGTGTAAATTGTCATTATGATATTAAATCAAAGTGCAATAGGAGTCTTAAATCGCTGATTGCTAATATAATTGCTCATTCGCGTTTAATGGTTTGAAAGAAAAGTCGTAAAATTAAATTTTCATCAGCTCATTAAAATGTTTCCAGCAGGTAGTTGGGCATATAGACTCAATGAATTGCTCGGATTTTATTTAAACCGTGGATATAACGGCAATACTTTGAAGAGTACTTGCCTTCTTGTTTTTGATGATGAATTCCTCATACAAAAAATAAGGTTGAATATAGCGTCCTTACATTACTAAACTTCAGTGCTTTGATTTTAATATGAAGATTTTGCTGATTTGTGTTATCTTTAAACCGTTTTTGGCTTGCTAGGAATGTTCCAGCGTGTGACGTCTCTTTCTTTAAAAAAAATTCTTGTGTAACCATTTGGAAGAAAAGTTTAGCAAATACATGTCGTGTTTTAATCCCCCGCCACCGAGTGGGGAGGGGATTATAGGAATGCACTTCGTCCGTCTGTCAGTCCGTCCGTCCGACAGTCTGTATGTCCGTAACATTTCGTGTCCGGGCTATAACTTACTTATGCATTGATGGATTACAATATTACTTGGTAAAATTGTTGTCCTCATTGAGACGATGTGCACTATCCTTGACGGGGTCCATACATTAAAGGTCAAGGTCACAAGAGACATTTAAAGGTCAGAGTACACATGCTCGTTGTAGCGTAACACTACGGAGACTTCTCTAATTGTCCACTTAAACTTGTTAGAACTCTTTAGAAGTTATTAAACAACAATGGTTTCAATGTTCATTCTTTATTTTAAACGTTCTTTCTAAATAGTATTATACAGTTCTAAATACAATATAACGTTCTAATCTCATCCCAAAAACCTAACTCAAGTCCAGGCAAACAGGACTCAACCCCGAGTTAACCTGGCCCTCTCTGCATCACATAGAAAATGATCCAACTTGAATACAATGAATATGAGGCAAATGTGACAGCTTAACAACCCAAAGCGCATTTGTACCAAGTCGGCTGTCAACCACTTCCGCATTCATTGACAATCAAATATGCCCTATAATTACTGAACATTCAGTATGAAGAAAATATCCATTTAATAAAAGCAAATATATCATAAAAATAACGTAAATAATATTATTATGTTACATCGTATCTGCACTATAACTTAATCATGCATTTATGGATTACCATATTACTTGGTACAAATGTTGTCCTCATTGAGACATGTGCAGTGACCTTGACCCGGGTCCATACCACAAAGTCACACGAGACATTTAAATGTCAGAGTACACATGCTCCTGTCCGCGCTATAACTTGCTTATGCATTGATGGATTACTTTATTACTTGGTACAAATGTTGTTCTCATTGCGACGATGTGCAGTGACCTTGACCCGGGTCCATACCTCAAAGAGCAAGTCCACATCTGACATTTAAATGTCAGAGTACACATGCTCGTGTCCGCTCCATAACTTATTTAAGCATTGGATTACCATGTTACTTGTTACAAATGTTGTCCTCATTGAGACGATGTGCAGTGACCTTGACCCGGGTCCATACCTCAAAGGTAAAGGTCACACGAGACATTTGAAGGTCAGAGTACACATGCTCGTGTCTGCGCTATAACTTACTTATGCATTAATGGATTACCATATATTTTGGTACAAATGTTGTCCTCAATGAGATGATGTGCAGTGACCTTGACCCGGGTCCATACCACAATGGTCAAGGTCACATCTGACATCTAAAGGTCATAGTACACATGCTTGTGTCTGCGCTATAACTTGCTTATGCATTGATTGATTGCCATATAACTTGGTACAAATGGTGTCCTCATTGAGTGACCCACTATTTGGAAACTCGATGTGACAACATAAACATTTCTCCTGGATCTCATCAATTTCATTATGTAAGTATTTATTGTTTAAGTATTTCATCTAGCATCTTCTACAATCGAACAACTTGTATATCCTATATTCCCACTCTTGACCAGTGGTTATGTACAATTTTGGTCAGATTCAACGTACCAGTCAGGTTGCGAGATAAACTGGCGGGCGATATAGCCGTCCTTTGGACTGCATTGTTATTGTTGATAATGTTTTCTTTGTTTGTTCCCAGTTTTGATACAATAATTATTTTAATTATGAAACTCTATGATCACAGTTTTAAACCTTTTATTTACTTAGGCGGTCTGATATTCCTAGTTTCAAACAATAAGTGCATCGTATCTTTCAAAAGGTTTTTGCATTAGGTACTATGAATTGTATTCCTTCTTCTGAAGATAGAGTTGGGATCTCTAGTCATTTAAGTACTTGTGGTTTACCTTTTAGTTTATTATTGTTTGTTTTATTATTAAGTATCATCAAGTTAATGCATACTTTGATAAGAATTACATTCAAGGTTTTTATTTTAATCTGGATGGTTGGGGTAAGAGTGAGGTTTGTGCACGTAAACTGGTTTAAACCCCCAGTACATTTACATTATACTGACCGTTCGTTGGCGGTACCTAACAATCATTGATAAACACACCTAGTTGTTTTATATAGTACATATGAATAGTATATATGCACTGTGTTGTTTGTGGAGTTTTGTGTTGTTGTTCCATATGTGTTCTATGTCTTTGGCATTTACCCTGTGCCATTAAACGGGATTTATGTTTAAACGTTTAGATTCTGAGCTTGTTTCTGTAGTTTTTCATATAAATATTTCCGTACAAAATTTAGTGACACTAATAGTGATACGATTAGCTCTATCATATTCAGCAAAATCATAGTTCTTTGGAAGGAAACATTTAATTAGTTCATTTATTGAAGGAAAATAACTCTAGTGTTACTAATCAAGGCAGAACGTCTGTTTGCCCCAACACATAATTGTTATAGATATTTAATATCATTATAATAGCATTCAGTTTTCTTGATAACAAATAAAAAATCTAAGCTTTTTCAATAGTTAGAGGCTACAACGCATTTAAAGGGGCTGTACTCCGTATGATGAAAAAGCGAAAAATAAAATTGTCGAAAACTGACATAAATTTGGTATCGATGTGTACAATGCATTGAAACTTACAAACTGAAGTACCACATAGTTTACAATTACTTTATTTTCGCATTTTTTTTTGGTATTTTTCCATTACAAAAGATTACTAGGGATGTCTACCTAGTAGAATTCATTCCTTATGCGTGATTGGCTAGTCGATGTTATCACGTGATATAACCAAATTAGGTATATGCCTGAAAAATTCCACCCTTTAAGAGTAGGCCTTCGTAGCACAGTGGATACAACACTCGACTGCAACTTTTGCGACCCCGGTTCAAACCCGGTCTCCGACTAGATTTTTTTTTATATTTTGGTATTTTTTGCTCACCAGAGCACTTTAAAGGTGAACTATTGTGATAAGTCTTTGTCCGGCGTCTGTCGGTCCGTCCGTCCGTCAACAATTGCTTAAAAACTTCTCCTCTGAAACTACTAGGATAAATTCAATCAAACTTCACAGGAAACTTCCTTGGGTGACCATCTATAAAAATACAACAAGGGGTCACGATTGATCATTAACAACAACAGCAACAAAAACAAAATGGCTAACTTCCTATTTTGCTTTAAAAAAAAACCTTCTCTAAAACTACCAGTCCAAATTCAATTAAACTTTACAGAAAGGTTCCTTGGGTGACCCTCTACAAAAATACACCAAAGGTCATGATTGATCAACAAAAACAACAACAACAAAATGGCCAAAATCTGATAGTTATGTAAAGTCTACTCTTGAAGCAAGGGCAGCAAGTCTTGCTATATGGTCTCCCTTTTTGTTGGAGATTCCACCACTTTGAATTTTTAGTAACAATTTAGATTTTAAATTTTATAAAGTCTTCAACATAGTCACAAGGTAATTATTGTTCATTTTTTCGGTTCATTGATTCAAATAATTATTATACACTTTATTCTTTAGAAGAAATTTCATATTTACTTAATAATAGATTTAATAATCAGACTTTTCTATTGAACTTCATATAGATTATTCTATGCTACAATCTTATATTGTGAGTGGATAGTGAATAAGCCTTTATGCATTTAAAGAATAAAATGATTTTGAACATGTGAAGGAAGGTGATGTTCACATAGATGGAAGAAGCAACGATATTAGTGGAAGGTGCTGAATGTGTTCTGATATTCGATTATTAGAGCTTAAGGCAGTTTATTGATTTTATAGGATGGTGCACTGTTTGTTGTTTGTGTATCTATACTAAAAGTTATTTCAGTGTGCAAGCAATTTAACATAGTTTGTTTTGTCAGTGTGCAGGCAATTAAACGAAGTCCTGTGTGTGGGCAGGCAATTGAAAAAAGTCCTGTCAGTATGCAGGCAGCTGAGAACAGTCCTGTCAGTGTGCCAGTATCTGTACCAAGTGCTGTCAGTGTGCAGTCAATTATCAAGTCCTGTCATAGTGAAGGCAACTGAACAAAATCCTGTCAGTGTGCAGATATGAGAATCAAATTCAATCATCAAGTCCTGACAGTGTGCAGGTAACTGAACGAAATCCTGTCAGTGTGCAGTCAATCACCAAGTCCTGTCAGTGTGCAGGAGACTGTGACAAGTCCTGTCAGTGATTATCCAGGAAACATGTTTGATCAGTATGTTTTTCAATATTCTTTGAGAACAAATATCAAGCTTTATTGATTACAAAGGTTAAACTCTTTTACAGAGTTGAGCGATTTAGGGCCAATATGGCCCTCTTGTTTTACAATTGTGACATCAAAGAGTAAAACATTTTATTAAATAATTGTCCTGAGATTCGTTACAGAAAAAAAAAAATTGGTGCCAATCTGGTGTACAGTCCCTTTAAATCTACACGTTTTATAAAAAAGGCTCTGGACGGATTTATTCAAGTTTGTTTAACATAATTAAGACCAATAATTATGTCCTGATGCAGGCGAAACTCACACACACACACCCATCACAGAACCATACCAATACTTAGTATTACTCCATAAGAGTGTCATTAATTGTTGTCTATAAATTACATTTTTGTAATTAAAAATCTCTTTTAGAACTGGCCAATCGGAACATAACTTACGCCTGTATAATCGCGCTGTAGTAATCCACATTTTAAATTAGTTATATGCACTCAATTTCTGTTCATTAGTAATATAAAAATGTAATCCGAAAAGACATTTAAACCTTGAGCATTAATCGAGGGACAATACCTCTTGTGTTACTGAACCGATATAGATTCATAGTGTATGTGCTTCACAGCAGCGTAGTTATAAAAACTCATTGAACAAAACCCCGTCAAATAATGTGAAAAGCTATAAATGTGTTGATGGACATTAAGCTTTCTTTATTGATTAAAGGGCAATATATATTTTGTTAAGCCAAACTTGTTCGTGTTCCACCACAATGTGGTTAGACACACTCCATGTAAGTTTAAAGCTTTACTTCTTTTTGTTACATTGTAATGGTACCAAGCAGATATATTCAAGTTTTCACTTATTGAAGGACTTAAAAGATACAGAGGACATTTGTTTAGTTCATTAGGAGCCACGAGTAAACATATTTTTTGCCAATAATCACTGGAAAAATAAAATACGATCTTTGGATGAAAGCAACAAATTTCCTATTATTCTAAGATTAACTGTGGAAAATTATTTTTCTAAATATCGTCTTTAAGGAAAACTCCTTTGCTACGTGAAACGTATTCTGTAGTCGTAGACTGTCATTCTTACGCCGGATTACGGAGAAAAATATTATTTTTAACGTTTCTTAATTACTCGTGCATGCAAACATTTCATAAACATTCATCAATTAAGGTTTATAAATGCATTAATGTTCCGAAAAACAAAGCTAATACAAATTAAGTTTAACAGGGCATAAAAACATGTACCAATTTACGCTGGTCGCTATCTACTGAATGAACTAAAAAAAAAATCAAGCATGTTAACAAATCATATGGGGATTAAGATTGGATTTTTTGCAAGTTTAAAAGTTCATGATACATTTGTATTCAGTCACACTCGCTGTCAGAGATTAGTCAAATTCGCTTGGAGTCGAGTCGTTTTCGAGATTAAGAGCACATTTCATTGTTGACATTTGAGGTGTGGAGGTGTTGATTATTAATGGTGGGGTAATCTAATTTATTGATCAGTTAATTGTTGTTTGAGTTTTTCCGAAAGTTCGTATTACTGCAGTGTGACAGCAGTGTTAAATGATATTAAATATATGATTTTATAATAATGTTGTGTTCGAGCATTTGTTTTGCATTTTGTAATTATTTTGAACGAAAGCAAATGTTCGAGAATTCAGTTTTAAGAAAAAAGGACTACCATATTCCTTACAAACAGTATATTATTTATTTCCAAAACATGTTCTTTATTTAAAACATAGGCAATTTTGTTATAATATAAAAAATATGCTGCTTCAAAAGTGCGGTACTCAGTTTTCATCATAGGAAAGTAACCAGCGTTCATTTAAAATGTGATTGATATGTTTACTCCTTAGTTTGCAGATAACATTGATGTTTCCACTATTGATATCTTAGTGACAAAACTCCATAATTTATTTCACCAAAAAGCGTTAAGGAATAATTTAAAAACAAAAACAATACAAAATCTGTGCTTCTTAATTTGGCACAGTTGGTCAGTTACTGAATGGGTTCAAAGTAATGGACCACTGTTTTTACCTTTTCTTAAATGCCAAAAGCTGATATAACCGATATAGTTCTAGGCAGTCAAAACACTATTCTAAGTATTCCCAATACTTATGAATTATTCATCTAACAGATACACAACCAACGCCAGTATTTTAAAGAAATCTGAGCCGACATATTGATGTTTCCCAAACCTCGTTTAAATGTTAACATTATTAATTTGGCTTCTTATCCAACAAACTAATAAGTTATAGAGTGTACCGTGGACAACATGAATGGGATTGTTATATGGTGGGGGATTTTTCTGCTTTGATATTACAACCATTGCTTAGCGGTTGAGTTCGACATCATTTCATTTGGTTTGATGTTACAGGGTATATGTGTTTAAACTTATGTTTTTGACGTACACTATAGCGAAAGCTACGATGTTATATGCTCAAGACAAATGAGTATTCCTCGTTTTATACTTCGTATATATAAGTAAATGTGTCGTTATATTTTTTGTCATAAGGTTACAAAAAATCGGACCAGTTGTTTGATGGGGAGTTGTATGCGTCGGAATTATACCAAAGGCCAACACAAAACCTATTACATGAATTGCACCAACACATTCAGGGCACGAAGAAAGGCAAAGCCGACCGGTTCACCCAACAACGCGAATGTCTAGAGACACTCATGAGGTGCTGTTTATGACGGTTTACGATTAGTCATATAAATGCAATTACCTTGATAAAAATGATTTATTTCTTATTTTAATGGAAATAGTGTTTACATTAATCTGTCTTTATATATATATTTATTCAGTTATTGTGGTATAACAAGTCCTTCTTGGATGGAATTAAGACATTTCGTTGGATTTTTAAACATTCAACTTGAAGATTACGAGCACAATGCATTCGTCAAACAAGAGGAAATGCTACCTGGGTTTGCACAATTTGTGTTGCAGTGTTTGATACAGATGTCAAAGGTATTTCACATTGCATTCCAATATGCGATATTTTCCCGAAGATGTTTTTTTTTAATTTACTGAGGGTCGAAAGCCCGAAGCACATCATATAGGCTCGAGGGAGATTATCGCCTAAAGACAAGTATTATCAACCATAAACGTGTTTATACATATGCGAGTTCTTACCATTCATGTTGTTTTATCTTAATTCATTTTGTTTTATGAAAATATACTAAAATGAAACATAAAATTTCCTATATGTTTCAAGTTAGTTATTCAGATTAAAACGCATTTATATCACAAAATTTTTTAACCTGTCGTGTTAAATGTATACATATTCCATACTGGATTTCGGTTTAAACCGAGTTAATAATTAAAACTCATTCATGTTAGACTGTATTTTTTAATATTTGTGTTTCCAATCGATATTTTCTAAAACAAAATTAAAAATATTGTAATCTTAAACGTCGTTCACAGATAATGAAAATGTAATTATAATATAAGAATAAAATTAAAAATGTCCGCCGCTCGCGGAATCCATTCTGTAAACATGAATTGAAACTTGCCGTATAAAACGAGATTACTTCTAAATACAGTGTGTGTGTATACCACTTGACAAATTGCGTCATTAATGCTACGCCGGAAGGCAATATTTTGCTTCGATTAAAGACTTTAAACAAAGATAACTTTCTTATTTCTTCACCATGTCGCTTACGGAGCCACGCCTTCGATCTTTTACCAGACTTTGATTGAGCGTGTAATTTCTGAAAACACTTCGACAAACCTTTTCACAATACGACCGTCTGACGGAGCACTGTCAAAAACATTATTTTGGAAACAGGTCGAAGTGTTTGATGAAACTAATCACCTATTCAAACTCCGGTAATAACACGACGGCGTGGCTCTTTAAACAGTATACACTTCTCTTTTTATATATTTAAAATGTTGTTGTAAAAGAAAGTCATCTTTGATTTTAGTCTTTATTTTAAACAAAGTGTTGCCTTCTGTCGTAACATATTACACGTGGTGTATACACACTGTGAATAGTAGACATGTTGCAAAACACTACCTGTACAATTACGTGTACGAGTGTAGTCATTTTATGTGCACTACCTTATTGCTGTATGTGTTTAAAATACAAGGTCAAAATGGCATGTACAATAGCAGGAGGAAAATGGTGTATATGATAACAACTAGTCAACAAGTAAAGGTTTACAGAAAAAAGACGAATTTTCATTAAAACCGTAAAAAGTTGCATAATGGTTTGCAGTCGACTTTTTCTCGGTTGTGAATGAACTTTCCCTGCTTGAAGTATATATTGACCTTACGGTTACGTATTCTACGAAATGGAAGTTTATTGATGCATGTTTTGTTAAAATAAATGAGCACAATATTTCTTTCTCTGCAGGTTTTTTTCTTGTTTCTCCACAACTATTTTCTTGCATTCATTGCACATATTTAAATGCATTTCGTAGTTAATTATTTGGTAACTATACTATTTATATGAACATTATATCATATTTTACTTTCAGGATTTCTCAACACGTTCGTTGGAAATAAGTGAAAAATCCCCAGATTCGAAAGTAGACAAATCTCTCGGATTAACATACGCGATGAAAAGAAAATGGGAAAATAGGTATCGTTTTAATCGTTTTATTTTAGACAAGAAGTATAATATATGCTTCCTGTAAACATATGTTGCCAATCAATAAGATATAGTGAAGTTTATATTATTGAAAATATTTTCATTTGCTCGCTTCACTCTTCTTATCCGTATTATAATGTCAAATAAACTTCGCAATCACATGGAACATTCACTATGTCCAGTACTCGATGGCGATATGACGGTGGAAGTGGCATGAAATACATGACAATTTAAACAAAAATCAATTACTATTGGGTCTAATATTACAATTAAAATAGAACATACTTTATGCTCGACGTAATGTGTTGGCATTTATATAGTGATTGAAATATGTTATGTCGTTTGTATAAAAGGTACCCTTTTACATAACAAAAAGGCTAATTTAAATTTTAGGCTGTACTTCAGACTGCATTTTAACACATATCCTTAAACTTCCTGATTGTTTGAAATAAAATGCTTAAAAAGTAGAGGTTTTTATAGAAAAAAAATAACAATGACTTTTTTTCTGGTCTTCCGCTTATTGGTTATACATAATTATACTTTCTAGGTAGAATATGTTTTTAATTATGCCTTTGTTTTGATAGACATGTAATTGTAATTGCAAAGAGTGTTACATTCTGATGTTTCTGGATGTCTCTCTTTGCCTCTTAAGATTCTTTTCTTATTTTGGTTTCAAAACATCTGTCTAGATCCTATAGACATATATGATAATAAAGGACGAAGCAAACATTTAAAACTCTTACAATATTACGACTGTATCTACTGAGGAATGTAATAAGCTTAAATAGTTTTGATCCTTTGTTATGTCTATGAAACATATTCACCTGTACTTCAATCGTTTATTTGTTAAACACAGTTTATCGCGTGTCTGTTATGCAACCTTTAAGAAACAAAACTATTTAGGAACACCTCTTATCAAAAGACCAAATATCAAACGCCCACAAAAATCATTATTACACATGTCATTTCGTATATGTGTTAGATGTATGATGAACGATCCAAAATAATGTAGAATTTTAAAACTATGCACATACTCGTCTAAAAGGCACTTTAACTTGTAATGCATATCAAAGTGTAATGCTTTCACTTTACGTTGAGCAAGTTAAGGAACGTTTCGTTACCAATTTTAGTAACAGATAGTTAAATACATAGGTTTCAAAAGGCGTTGTGAAGGTTCATTTTGGTGTTTTTCAATTTCAGAAAATTAGCAATACCTTCCTTTAGATTAGGTCAGATCTTAGTTCAATAAACAAAAGGTACCAATAAAAGTACGCTTTAAGCGCTATTCAAATTGCCATCTAAAGTAAAGTAAATATGATATTGATTAATTTGTTGGTTTACATATCAAGAATTTCAAATCTAGGCAATATTCTTTTCTATAAACAAATTTTTAAAATGTTTCTTCAATCATGTTTGTATATTTATCCCTTTATCAACTGTAAATTACCAATGACGTGAGGATTGACCGCAAGTGGTCTTTAGTCCTTTCTCAACAAACATGGATTATATCAAGTTTATTTATCCAAATGACCGAAAGTATGGATTAACCTTTTCTGAAATAGTCGAAGTTTCAAGCATTTTCATTTTGTATTTGTGTTTTTAATTATATACATATTTTCAAACATAATCCCATTTAATATGCGTTACTTTCGTGATTTAAACGTCTACCTCTAAGTCCCTGTATATAATTTTATTCTCAATTTTATCAGTCTATTATATAAGGATTATGATTCACTGTTATGAATATTACCATACCGGAGTATTTAGAATGTGCATTTTATTGAAAGGTAAACTTATTTTGAATAATCCTTTGTATGTGCACATACTTTTGCATTATAAATATATAAAATATGTATATTGGAAACCTTTAAACGTTATGTAAAGCGTTCGTGTTGTTTTCGTTTCAGTCCCCACCCGTTCCTATTTTTCAATAGGGATGGGCAATCGTTTTCTTTTCTTGGGTTTTATATAGACAAGGACACAATGGATTTGATGGATGCCAAAACAAAACAAGTCCTTCAAAAACGTATTATGCGAAAACAACTTTATTATGCATTGCAAAAAAATGGAGTTCCCCTTATAGAAAACTTTGATGCCTTGTCCAGGTAATTTTGAATTTATTTCAACCACCAACAATATTTGATTTGATCTCAAAGTTACTTAGTGTTAAATAATAAATTTTAGCTAGATTGTGACAAAAGCTGCTAGAATCAGTTTATGAGTAGAAACCAGTATTTTTGCATAAAATGACCGTTTTCGGTATGTGATTGATGTTTGTTGATGAACTGAAACCGGGCATTAAAGGTAGAGAAGGAGTATAATTCGGTAATTT
Organism: Mya arenaria; assembly: GCF_026914265.1. Lineage (NCBI taxonomy): Eukaryota > Metazoa > Mollusca > Bivalvia > Myida > Myidae > Mya > Mya arenaria. Next base: position 43,475,661 of record NC_069136.1, read on the forward strand.
CACGTGCTGTTTATTACCGATATTTTGGTTTTACATATCCGTATCCATGCTCAGTATTTACCTGACATATGGATGACACGATTCCAATAGTTGTTCCCCTTATTTCATATTCCAACAGCCAGAACTTAAAACTGAAACGCTTATGAAAACAATTCATTTCACAAATAATAAATGAAGACATTTTAACATGTCGTTTAAAGTTTTTCGTGGTCTGCTGACACAACAAAAACAATAACAAATTAATCAATTATCAATTCATATATATACGCAATGTTTTCAAAGATATTCGAAGATGTTGCGTTCATCGGAAAATATTCGCAAGTGCAGAAAATCCGTTCATGAAATGAATGTATGTAACGCTATTTTGTAATTTATTCTGTACCATTTTTAAAAAATTGACACAACGTTTGTAACACACGCAGCCTGTTCCAAGTCCACCAAATATATTAATGTTGAGTCTTAAAATTGTTAAATTTAAGATAAGGCGTAATGTGTTGATGTGCTTCATGTATCAGATTGAATTGCTTCAAAAGAACACACAATAAAATGGACCTAAACATTGACTAACTGCAAACGTTAATGAAAATAGGATGAATGTATTTACTTAAAGACAAATGAGAATATATATATATATATATATATAATATATATTATTATTATGAATATATATATATATATATATATATATATATATATATATATATATATATATATATATATATATATTTATTTATTTATTTATTTATTTATTTATTTATTTATTTATATATATATATATATATATATATATATATATATATATATATATATATATATATATATATATATATATATATATATATATAATATATATATGTATATATATATATATATATATATATGTAAAAAAGCAAATTAAAACAAAATTTAGGTATAATTATATATATTATTATTATTAATATAAATATATATATATATATATAAATATATATATATATATATATATATATATATATATATATATATATATATATATATATATATATATATTTATATATATATATATATTTATATATATATATATATTTATATTAATAATAATAATATATATAATTATACCCAAATTTTGTTATTCCACCTAATCATTTACTATTATTTACTTCAAACAAATTATCTCTGCCTAAAGCAAATTCAGCAGTTACTAGAAGGATTTAAATTAATCCATAGAATTTTAAGTATTCGGTATTATCTTGAATTTATTTCAACGAAATGTATCCGAAGCCTAAAAGAAATTGCAGAAATAAAATCAATGTTAGTGATAGGTAAGAATTTTGAATACGAATTACAGTTAATGGAGTAAAGATGCAATGTGTGTATCATATTATGCGTTATTAGGAGCTAGGCAAATTCTACGAAGGAATATTTTATCAGAAAAAGGCATTTAACAGAAAAGTATTTTGATTATATGGATATATTTATGTGATAAGATATTCTAGACTATCAACAATATCCTGCGGAGAAATGATGATATATTTAGAGGTACAACACCTATTTAATAGACTAATGGAACTAGTGTCATCAATTAATGATTCAATAGATGTGAATATCGTTTTTAGGTAGAAGCAATCAACACAACATCACAATACATAGTCGATTGGAAAGTGTCAAAACTTACGTCACCACTAAACTGAAAACACTTTCGAGTAAATGCATATTTTTTTAGCCAAAATCTGATAAAATCTTCTTTCGAACTTTCGCTGTATTGTATGAAAACATTCATGTATTATGTTGCTATAAAATGAACCTTAAACAGAAGAGATTTTTTGACCTTTCAAACAATAGGAACTACAGAGACAGTCCAGTGTTTTAAGATTTTAAGCCCATTCTTCCACTCTCGGGGTTCCTTAAAGGGCATCTTGTTAAATGGGGGTTCACGCTCATGTTTATGTAGTTGTCATTTTTATTTATATGTTCTTTTGCTGCTCAAACAATGACTCAAAATCGATATCTCTGAAACAAACTATGTATACATGTTAACAAGGTACACGGAGGAACAACGAGGAATCAGATCGAGAAAAAGGTACATGAAGCTGTCAAAATTACGAAGGAAAATGTTGCAAAGTACGGAACTAAAATGTTCACAGTTCTTTTCTTTGACGAAGCGAATGCAACAGAAGCAGTCGGACTGATTAAGGAGATTCTTTGTGACAAGACCATTGCAGGATTGCCTATAGACGCATGTGAAAATTTCAAAATAGTAGCGGCATGTAACCCATACAGAAAGTAGGTTGCTATGTTCTTTATCAATGATTTCGTTCATTTAAGCATGATTATGAAATCTTCGAATGATAGCTGGTTCAACGTAAATAATGATACAATGCAAAGACTATAGAGAGTATAACAAAATCACATAACCTGTATAATCAAATTAGTTTCTTATACATTATTATTTTACAGGCATAGCAAGGAGATGATTGATCTCCTGCAACAAGATGGCTTAGGGTACAAAGTATCAGCAATGGACACAATCGACAAACTTGGACAGTTGCCGATGAGAGAATTAGTATGAATTGAATTTTTATTATGTCGTTTAAATGATTCACTTTCTTTCGTGATTAGATTATCGGTTAGGAAATACTATTTCATTTTGATTGTGAATGTGTGAATAAAAGCGGATGAGAGTTCAGATTAATATGAAAAATAGGAATACAGTCCGGTGAAATCAGAATAAAAAGACTACCATTCTACGAGCAAAATTATTTAAATTTGGCGTTATGTTTTCCGAGGAATAAATATATGATAAACCGTACAATCCTCGTACATACTGATGGATTTGGGACATTTCATTTTGTAGATTTTATACAATACATAACGTATGTCTAATTCTTTAGCAATGTCACTATTAATCTAATAACCGTTTTGTATCAATCAAATGGAACTCGTACATGTATATTTCAATCTTCCTGGAAGTCATACATATCCCGTCATTTCTTGCGCTATTAGTTATAGCTAACCACAGGACGTATTAGTTTGTTAAAGCTTCTAAGAAAAATGTTAACGAATGTGAAAGCGATGAAAGGAAAAATCGAAACACTAATCAAACACGCTCAATGAACACCATTTACAGGTATACAAAGTTCAACCATTACCAAAAAGTTTGTTGCCGCTGGTTTGGGACTTCGGGCAACTAAACGAAAACGTTGAAAAACTCTATATATCACAAATGGTCCCGCAGAAGGTACGATAATAGACGATAATACGCAATCCACAATTCTGTTGACGTTAAACTGTTTTCAGTTAATAACGTTTTATATTTATATCTTTTGCTGATGTTGATGATAATTTTTTTATAAAGTTAAGGTTTTCAGACAAGTATGTAACATGTTCCATATAACAAAACAAGACAGCCTACTACTACTACTACTACTACTACTACTACTACTACTACTACGACTACTACTACGACTACTACTACTACTTCTACCACTACTACTACTACTACTACTACTACTACTACTACTACTACTACTACTACTACTACTACTACTACTACTACTACTACTACTACTAGTAGAAGTAGTAGTAGTAGCTACTACTACTACTAGTAGTAGTATTTGACTGGAAAAACGGATAATTGGACATCAATCATGTTTAATCAAAGTAGTTCTTTAATGTTCAAATCAACTTTGATAACGTGAACAATCCTACCCAATTTCACTTTGCAGCTCGCATTTCTTGCGGATGAAGAAATCAGGCTAGTCAGCATTATACTCACAAAATCACAAGCATTTATGAGGATTCAGGAGGTTATTTTTTATTATAAATAGCGGAATAAGTACATGCTGTGCATTATGAAAGACGGTGTTCTTGTTTTACGATTTGATTGTTGCTAATATACTTAATATCGTATAATAGCGTTGTATTTCTTGTTTAGTGTGTGTTTATGCTTAATCGTCTTTAAAAATGATTTTAGTAACATATGTTACAAGTGTGCATGTTATTGTAGATTCTATCGTTTTATTGAAAAATGAGCATTCTGAAATCAGCAAAAATATAAATTAACGCAATATATTCCAGGATGAATGCAGTTTTGTGTCACTCAAAAATGTTGAAAGGGTACTAGCTGTCATGTCCTGGTTTTATTGGATAGGCAATACAGCTTTTACACCAACGAGCAAAGAATCGTCGATCTTTGCAAAAATGGATGATAAAAAAGGGAAAGGGAAATTACTTAGACCGGTAGTAGTTTTAAAATTGCTTTGTTAAAACAGGATATCGTTTATAAATAAACTGGATGCAAAAAATAGGAATAGTTTTTCGTTTCTAATATCTATTCCGCGTTTGATGGCAAATATTGTTGTTTTTTAATTTGTGTAAAATCTTCTTTTGCATGATTTAATCATTGCTCAATAAAACACGTTAAGTACAAAAGCCTATTTGAAATAATGCTTGTCAAATAATTGAACCTGAAAAGCCAATACGTTGTCCGTTTTGGCCCTTAATATGAAAATTAGTTTTAATAATATAACAAATATATGATAAAAAATTTAAAACAGATAATAAAAACAACTGTAGAATAGATGTATTACATGGCTGTTAACGGTGACCTTTTTTAGGAAATAAACCCAGTAACAAGATCCTTGGTCCTTGCATTAGGGGTTTGCTATCATGCGTGCCTGCGGAAAAGAGACCTGTACCGACATGAAATAGTGAAACACTTTCAACAACCACTAAAACTGGATTCGGAAAAGGATTTTCTTCAGGAAATTACCTTGTAAGTAAAGCTGCTTTTAAAATCAATTTTACATTTTCCAGTGGGTTTTAGAGATTATTCAGCTAAATATAAAACCAAATTACTCAACTCAAGTTGAGTTGAGTGAAATAAAAAAACAAATTACTGATATTAAACAGAGTTACGCTTGTATACAACAATATCTTTTAAAGATATATGTCATATTTAAGCATATACATTAAGCATTAAGGTTTTTGTACAAACTCGATGAAAGATTTTGATTATAATCTTCTTTATCTGATTTTTTGTTTGATTTTCATGTCAAATAGTAAAGTTTTCTATGAATTCAAAATAGGTTTCAATAAACGAATTCTAGAATAATAGTTGTAGTCTAGCTATAATGTAAGTTATGTAAAACGTGTTGCTTAAATAGTTTAAAAGTACATAAAAGACAACATGTCTGGCAACATATCAACATATATCATTTCAATAAGGTGCCAAGATGTTTTCCTGGATAACGTTTCATTACCTGATAACATTGCAAAGAATACAGCTTTGAAGGAAAACGTTTTTATGATGATCGTGTGTGTTGAACTTCGCATTCCGTTGTTTGTTGTTGGGAAACCGGGGAGCTCCAAGTCTCTTGCCAAGACAATCGTTATGGATGCAATGCAAGGAAAAAGTTCTCGAAATACTTTGTTTAGAACCCTGAAACAGGTAAACAAACTAACATAAGAAAAATAAAAATTGCTTCTTTCAGTTTAAGTTATATTTTTCACGAAATTCAAATGGCAAAAAAATAAGTATTTCCTTGGAAGTTCAGTCTCAAATTTTATTAATCCACTGTTTATATTAGTAAATTATGATTAAAAGAATTTATGTATATTTTTAGACGAAATATCAAAGAAATGCTCACTAACTTAAAATGCTGTGGCGCTGCTTTTGAAACCCGAACAAGTTATGACTTCTTCTTTTCAAACTGACAATCGTGTTTTAAATGAATACCCTTACTGCGCTAAAGTTCTTGTTAAATGAGGAAATATTATATTTAATCATTTTTAATGTCTATATTTGATTATATTCAAATTATGATATTATTATGGGTAGGTATACATTATAGAAGCTAAATCAAGAGCCCGAACAAAAATAGTACTTTTTTGTCTTCAGGCACAAATGGTGTCTTTTCAATGCAGTCCACTTTCTACACCGGAGGGTATAGTTGGAACATTCAAGCAAGCTGCACGATTTCAAAAAGACAAGAGTTTTGACAAGTTTGTTTCTGTTGTTGTGTTAGACGAAGTTGGGTTGGCGGAAGATAGTCCGAAAATGCCGCTCAAGGTACGCGTCAAATTTTGGTTTCATAAAGTAGCTTAAGCGATTTGTTTTGAAGCGTAAAATTTCCATCAAACAAGTATTATATATTTCAGCAAACATGTATATATAAAGTGCAAGTTAATACGTGCTTATATAGATATAATGAGTTAACTTATGAATGTACATTGGATTTTAAGACGCTTCATCATCTGTTGGAGGACGGTTGTAAAGACGACGTAAACGCAGAACGGGATACAAAGGTAACGCAGATTATTAACATGTACATGAAACAAACTCAATACGCGCATAACATTTCATCATCACTTGGATATCTTTCCACCTTCTAGGACCGGTGTTTGACCAATAAAATATCCATCTTATATTAACTGTTAAAATTACAATGATGACTTATCGGAAATGCCTTATGCGTTTGTTAACAAGTGAAAGGAATAATACTGTATTGGCGAACGTTTAACATTGATATGATCCTGTTCATCATACAAAGAGGCATTATGATATAGTTCGGACTTCATTATTTAATTACAGTTTAAAATCAAACTTTCTTATTCTTGATAGACCATTCGAAACAAACGTGTTTACAAATGTTGAAGTAACACTAATAGTAGCGTAGCTATCATAAAAAATTTTTGGTTGTGTTTGTGATGTCGCATTTTCAATCATATAGAGTACATGTTTATTATATTTTTTGTGTACGATGCATAACCAACCCAAATAAATTTCAAATATGTGTTCCATCCTTTACAAAAGAAATAAATATACATGGTAGTGGTATATGACAAACACGGACAAAGTAAACAAATCAAATCAAAATAGAAAAATGAGTTTGTGCTTCAATCTGTATTCAGATTGAGTGTTTTTGTCTTAGATATAAACAACTTGTTTTAAACGCACCCCTGCAAAAGGTATTGGGTATGTTTAACGTTTATAATGTGTTTATTTTCCCTCTTTTGAAATATGCAAAAATTGCTTTTTGTATATTTGTTGTTTAACACTCATAAAAAACTGTTTATTACATGAGATATGTTATTTTATTATACCTCACTTATATTCTCTATGTTAAATTCCCTATACCCGAGCGGTCAATATTTTTTAATATTGCCCGGTAATGTTGACTGGCAAAGTAATATCACATGCGCAGAA